>NW_026968296.1:601511-953022 GCF_028390025.1 Pseudophryne corroboree
ATTTACAATGCTCTAAGCCTGGCAAAACCCCTGCTTCAGGGTCAGCCGGTGTTGATCCAGTCGGACAACATCACGGCAGTCGCCCACGTAAACAGACAGGGCGGCACAAGAAGCAGGAGAGCAATGGCAGAAGCTGCAAGGATTCTTCGCTGGGCGGAAGATCATGTGATAGCACTGTCAGCAGTGTTCATTCCGGGAGTGAACAACTGGGAAGCAGACATCCTCAGCAGACACGATCTACACCCGGGAGAGTGGGGACTTCATCCAGAAGTCTTCCACATGATTGTGAACCGTTGGGAAAAACCAAAGGTGGATATGATGGCGTCTCGCCTCAACAAAAAACTGGACAGGTATTGCGCCAGGTCAAGAGACCCTCAGGCAATAGCTGTGGACGCTCTGGTAACACCGTGGGTGTTCCAGTCAGTGTATGTGTTTCCTCCTCTGCCTCTCATACCCAAAGTACTGAGAATTATACGGCAAAGGGGAGCGAGAACGATACTCGTGGCTCCGGATTGGCCAAGAAGAACTTGGTACCCGGAACTTCAGGAGATGCTCACGGAAAATCCGTGGCCTCTACCTCTAAGACGGGACCTGATTCAGCAGGGACCGTGTCTATTCCAAGACTTACCGCGGCTGCGTTTGACGGCGTGGCGGTTGAACGCCGAATTCTAAGGAAAAAAGGCATTCCGGAAGAGGTCATTCCTACACTGGTTAAAGCCAGGAAGGAGGTGACTGCACAACATTATCACCGCATTTGGAGAAAATATGTTGCGTGGTGCAGGCCAGGAAGGCCCCCACGGAGGAATTTCAATTGGGTCGATTCCTACATTTCCTGCAAACAGGATTGTCTATGGGCCTCAAGTTGGGGTCCATTAAGGTTCAAATTTCGGCCCTGTCGATTTTCTTCCAGAAAGAATTGGCTTCAGTTCCTGAAGTCCAGACTTTTGTAAAAGGAGTGCTACATATACAGCCCCCGGTTGTGCCCCCAGTGGCTCCGTGGGACCTTAATGTAGTTCTGGATTTTCTCAAATCACATTGGTTTGAGCCACTCAAATCGTCGGATTTGAAATATCTTACATGGAAGGTAACCATGCTACTGGCCCTGGCTTCAGCCAGGAGAGTGTCAGAATTGGCGGCTTTATCGTATAAAAGCCCATATCTGATTTTCCATTCGGACAGGGCAGAACTGCGGACGCGTCCTCATTTTCTGCCTAAGGTGGTGTCAGCGTTTCACCTGAACCAGCCTATTGTGGTGCCTGCGGCTACTAGCGATTTGGAGGATTCCAAGTTGCTGGACGTTGTCAGGGCATTGAAAATATATATTTCAAGGACGGCTGGAGTCAGAAAATCTGACTCGCTGTTTATACTGTATGCACCCAACAAGCTGGGTGCTCCTGCTTCGAAGCAGACGATTGCTCGTTGGATTTGTAGCACAATTCAACTTGCACATTCTGTGGCAGGCCTGCCACAGCCTAAATCTGTCAAGGCCCATTCCACAAGGAAGGTGGGCTCATCCTGGGCGGCTGCCCGAGGGGTCTCGGCATTACAACTCTGCCGAGCAGCTACGTGGTCGGGGGAGAACACGTTTGTAAAATTCTACTAATTTGATACCCTGGCTAAAGAGGACCTGGAGTTCTCTCATTCGGTGCTGCAGAGTCTTCCGCACTCTCCCGCCCGTTTGGGAGCTTTGGTATAATCCCCATGGTCCTGACGGAGTCCCCAGCATCCACTAGGACGTTAGAGAAAATAAGATTTTACTTACCGATAAATCTATTTCTCGTAGTCCGTAGTGGATGCTGGGCGCCCATCCCAAGTGCGGATTGTCTGCAATACTTGTACATAGTTATTGTTACAGAAAAATCGGGTTGTTCTTGTTGTGAGCCGTCTGTTCAGAGGCTCCTACGTTGTCATACTGTTAACTGGGTTCAGATCACAAGTTGTACGGTGTGATTGGTGTGGCTGGTATGAGTCTTACCCGGGATTCAAAATCCTTCCTTATTGTGTACGCTCGTCCGGGCACAGTATCCTAACTGAGGCTTGGAGGAGGGTCATAGGGGGAGGAGCCAGTACACACCACCTGATCCTAAAGCTTTATTTTTGTGCCCTATCTCCTGCGGAGCCGCTAATCCCTATGGTCCTGACGGAGTCCCCAGCATCCACTACGGACTACGAGAAATAGATTTATCGGTAAGTAAAATCTTATTTTCCAGCTTGAATTTCAATGATGCATTGGGGCAACGATTTTGTGAGAAACATCTTCACCCTTAAATAAAGATTTTCTTAATTCCTTACCTGTGTGCTAATTAGATATCACCTTGTTTTCACATTAAACAGACTTCCACATGAGAAAGCAGCAAGGATGCAGTGGCGTTAATGTTTCCTGGTGTCAACCTGTATTATTTCAGTAGACATTGAAATGAGGATGCATCTTGCTGCCTTTCCAATGAAGCAAGTTTAATTTAGTAATAGGTGAAAAACCATCCCTACAAAGGTGTTAATCAGAGACTTGGCTTTGTGGACACTTTTCAGAGAACAAATTTGTTAACATAAAAATAAAGCCAGAAAATGAAGAGCTGTTTAATCGCTCAATTGGATTTTTTTGCCAGCATATTTCTTTTTCTCTGCAACCCACTGCTAAATTGTGCTTCCTAGCTGTTTTTTTTATAAAATCACTTAATCAAATCTAACTCTGATTACATCAGAGAAGGCCAGGTACCCTACACCATAACAGGGGGTTTGAAATTTTGACTTGTCTACTTAAAGATCACCAAAATCTGATCACAAGGTCAATTACGTCCCTGGGTGAGATTGAACCACCAACCTTTTGGTTAGTAACCGTACACACTAACTGATTGCACCACAGAGACACTTTGCAGAAGTAAATACTGACAAAGGCTAATAAGCATTCATCTAAAACGTTTCCTAGAAAAACTTTAAAAAGTCAATAATCTGGAGAGTTTTTGTAAGATGTTTCTTCCATCAACCAACGAAGAAACACATTGGTACTTTCCCATGATGAGTGAGTGCTTCAGGATCTCTTGCACTTACATGTGCAGCAGAGTACAGCAATGGAAGCATGCTGGGCCCATAACCCAGAGGTAGGCAGATTGAAACTATCCTCTGCTATATGCATTTTTTTTTTGTTAATTAAAGTAATCCAAAACTGGGATTGATATTTTGCCTCTTTTATTTTTACTTAAAGTACAATAACTTTTACCATTTTAATTTGTTTTAATAGTATATTGACAGTATTGTTTTCTTTCAAAAATCCACTTAATTTTCTTTACCCTATTATTAAAATGGTAATTGACAAAAACAAACTACATTGTCACCAGAAGAGCAATACAAAATGTACAAGTGATATATTAAAATCATCTTTCCAGCTTGAATTTCAATGATGCATTGGGGCAACGATTTTGTGAGAAACATCTTCACCCTTAAATAAAGATTTTCTTAATTCCTTACTTGTGTGCTAATTAGATATCACCTTGTTTTCACATTAAACAGACTTCCACATGAGAAAGCAGCAAGGATGCAGTGGCGTTAATGTTTCCTGGTGTCAACTTGTATTATTTCAGTAGACATTGAAATGAGGATGCATCTTGCTGCCTTTCCAATGAAGCAAGTTTAATTTAGTAATATGTGAAAAACCATCCCTACAAAGGTGTTAATCAGAGACTTGGCTTTGTGGACACTTTTCAGAGAACAAATTTGTTAGCATAAAAATAAAGCCAGAAATGAAGAGCTGTTTAATCACTCAATTGGATTTTTTTGCCAGCATATTTCTTTTTCTCTGCAACCCACTGCTAAATTGTGCTTCCTAGCTGTTTTTATAAAATCACTGAATCAAATCTAACTCTGATTACATCAGAGAAGGCTAGGTACCCTACACAATAAGAGGGGGTTTGAAATTTTGACTTGTCTACTTAAATATCACCAAAATCTGATCACAAGGTCAATTACGTCCCTGGGTAGGATTTAACCACCAACCTTTTGGTTAATAGCCGTACACACTAACCAATTGCGCCACAGAGACACTTTGCAAAAAGTACATACTGACAAAGGCTAATAAGCATTCATCTAGAACGTTTCCTAGAAAAACTTTAAAAAGTCAATAATCTGGAGAGTTTTTGTAAGATGTTTCTTCCATCAACCAACAAAGAAACACATTGGTACTTTCCCATGATGAGTGAGTGCTTCAGGATCTCTTGCACTTACATGTGCAGCAGAGTACTGCAATGGAAGCATGCTGGGCCCATAACCCAGAGGTAGGCAGATTGAAACTATCCTTTGCTATATGCATTTTTTTTGTTAATTAAAGTAATCCAAAACTGGGATGGATATTTTTGCTCTTTTATTTTTACTTAAAGTACAATAACTTTTACCATTTTAATTTGTTTTAATAGTATATTGACAGTATTGTTTTCTTTCAAAAATCCACTTAATTTTCTTTACCCTATTATTAAAATGGTAATTGACAAAAACAAACTACATTGTCACCAGAAGAGCAATACAAAATGTACAAGTGATATATTAAAATCATCTTTCCAGCTTGAATTTCAATGATGCATTGGGGCAACGATTTTGTGAGAAACATCTTCACCCTTAAATAAAGATTTTCTTAATTCCTTACCTGTGTGCTAATTAGATATCACCTTGTTTTCACATTAAACAGACTTCCACATGAGAAAGCAGCAAGGATGCAGTGGCGTTAATGTTTCCTGGTGTCAACCTGTATTATTTCAGTAGACATTGAAATGAGGATGCATCTTGCTGCCTTTCCAATGAAGCAAGTTTAATTTAGTAATAGGTGAAAAACCATCCTTACAAAGGTGTTAATCAGAGACTTGGCTTTGTGGACACTTTTCAGAGAACAAATTTGTTAGCATAAAAATAAAGCCAGAAAATGAAGAGCTGTTTAATCACTCAATTGGATTTTTCTGCCAGCATATTTTTTTTCTCTGCAACCTACTGCTAAATTGTGCTTCCTAGCTGTTTTTATAAAACCACTGAATCAAATCTAACTCTGATTACATCAGGGAAGGCCAGGTACCCACACCATAACAGGGGGTTTGAAATTTTGACTTGTCTACTTAAATACCACCAAAATCCAATCACAAGGTCAATTACATCCCTGGGTGGGATTGAACCACCAACCTTTTGGTTAACAGCCGAACACACTAACCGATTGCGCCACAGAGACACTTTGCAAAAAGTACATACTGACAAAGGCTAATAAGCATTCATCTAGAACGTTTCCTAGAAAAACTTTAAAAAGTCAATAATCTGGAGAGTTTTTGTAAGATGTTTCTTCCATCAACCAACGAAGAAACACATTGGTACTTTCCCATGATGAGTGAGTGCTTCAGGATCTCTTGCACTTACATGTGCAGCAGAGTACTGCAATGGAAGCATGCTGGGCCGATAACCCAGAGGTAGGCAGATTGAAACTATCCTCTGCTATATGCATTTTTTTTTAATTAAAGTAATCCAAAATTGGGATTGATATTTTAGCTCTTTTATTTTTACTTAAAGTACAATAACTTTTACCATTTTAATTTGTTTAATAGTATATTGACAGTATTGTTTTCTTTCAAAAATCCACTTAATTTTCTTTACCCTATTATTAAAATGGTAATTGACAAAAACAAACTACATTGTCACCAGAAGAGCAATACAAAATGTACAAGTGATATATTAAAATCATCTTTCCAGCTTGAATTTCAATGATGCATTGGGGCAACGATTTTGTGAGAAACATCTTCACCCTTAAATAAAGATTTTCTTAATTCCTTACCTGTGTGCTAATTAGATATCACCTTGTTTTCACATTAAACAGACTTCCACATGAGAAAGCAGCAAGGATGCAGTGGCGTTAATGTTTCCTGGTGTCAACCTGTATTATTTCAGTAGATATTGAAATGACGATGCATCTTGCTGCCTTTCCAATGAAGCAAGTTTAATTTAGTAATAGGTGAAAAACCATCCCTACAAAGGTGTTAATCAGATACTTTGCTTTGTGGACACTTTTCAGAGAACAAATTTGTTAGCATAAAAATAAAGCCAGAAAATGAAGAGCTGTTTAATCACTCAATTGGATTTTTTTGCCAGCATATTTCTTTTTCTCTGCAACCCACTGCTAAATTGTGCTTCCTAGCTGTTTTTTTTATAAAATCACTTAATCAAATCTAACTCTGATTACATCAGAGAAGGCCAGGTACCCTACACCACAAGAGGGGGTTTGAAATTTTGACTTGTCTACTTAAAGATCACCAAAATCTGATAACAAGGTAAATTACGTCCCTGGGTGGGATTGAACCACCAACCTTTTGGATAATAACCGAACACGCTAACTGATTGCGCCACAGAGACACTTTGCAAACGTACATTCTGACAAACGCTAATAAGCATTCATCTAGAACGTTTCCTAGAAAAACTTTAAAAAGTCAATAATCTGGAGAGTTTTTGTAAGATGTTTCTTCCATCAATCAACGAAGAACATTCAAGCTGATTTCTTGCAGCAGCTGGGCACTGTAACAGCTCCAGAGCTGCTCTGTAAGGCAACTAAAAGGGTGTGGGCCCTGCAGCACTACCTGTAGTTCGCATTGTGCGTTGGAAGGCACAAAGTAAGCAGACGGGAGAAGTCAGGATAGTGCGCAAGGGCATCGAAGGGAGCGGCTCAAGAAAAGAGAAGTGGAAACAGACAGCAAACTATGCTGGAGAGAGACCTGAGACAAAGAGATCTGAATTATACGAGAGCCGACCAGGGGAAACACAAATTATGCAGTCGAGTTTCCCACATTTGGGGAAATCGCTGGAGCAGCACACACAGAGTGCAATGGGTGAGCCTTGCCCTGGGAGAAGCACCTTCATGATCATATTATCTCACCTGGCAGGTAAGTAGGAGTTGGGCAAGAGCTGAGGAGGGTCGCTGCTCGGGCACCCCCCTGTCAAGTGAAGGAGATCCAACTGAGGCAGCACAAGAGAACTCTCGAAAGAAGAACAAGGCTAGAGGAAGATCTGAGACACAGAAATCTGGCTTTTACCAGAGCTGACCAGAGGAAAGCACAAACACAGTCCCCCACTACCACAAATAATGCAGTCGAGTTTCCCACATTTGGGGAAATCACAGTGGTCAGCATACCCAGAATGCAATGAATGAACCTCACCCTGGGAGAACAATCTTCATGACCATGGTATTTCCTATGCAAAATAAGTATGATTTGGGATAGGGCTGGGGAGGGCCGCTGCTCAGGCACATCTCTGTCAAGTAAAGGAGATTCAACTGAGGCAGCACAAGGGAACTCTCATCTGGGGACAACAACTGCAGGGAGAACACATATTTTCAGATGAACATGGGAGGGCAGAAGGCTGCCTAATACTGAAGCACCCCCAAACAACAAACCAAATGCAACAACTAGTACAAGCATTCCTGGGGGAAGGCCTGCAGCAGATGGATTTGCATATGGTGATGTCATCCAAGCAGTGGGTCAAAGTTGGCTTCAACCCTCGTCTGCATATGAAAAGAGAAAAGGGGCGTGCAGGGCATGGCGGCCTTTTGCGGCGCTTGGATGACCCCTAGTTCGCATTAAACACCTCCACCCTCCTTCGGTGTGGGGCTCATGTTGGCTATGCCCCAGCCCCTGAAGCATTCAAGCTGATTACTTGCAGCAGCTGGGCACTGTAATAGCTCCAGAGCTGCTCTGTAAGGCAAGTAAAAGGGTGTGGGCCCTGCAGCACTACCTGTAGTTCGCATTGTGCGTTGGAAGGCACAAAGTAAGCAGATGGGAGAAGTCAAGATAGTGCGCAAGGGCATAGAAGGGAGCGGCTCAAGAAAAGAGAAGTTGAAACAGACAGCAAACTAGGCTGGAGAGAGACCTGAGACAAAGAGATCTGACGAGAGCTGACCAGGGGAAACACAAATTATGCAGTCAAGTTTCCCACATTTGGGGAAATCGCAGGAGCAGCACACCCAGAGTGCAATGGGTGAGCCTTGCCCTGGGAGAAGCACCTTCATGATCATAGTATCTCACCTGGCAGGTAAGTAGGAGTTGGGCTTGAGCTGGGGAGGGTCGCTGCTCGGGCACCCCCCTGTCAAGTGAAGGAGATCCAACTGAGGCAGCACAAGGGAACTCTCGAAAGAAGAACAAGGCTAGAGGAATATCTGAGACAAAGAAATCTGACTTTTACCAGAGCTGACCAGAGGAAAGCACAAACACAGTCCCCCACTACCACAAATAATGCAGTCGAGTTTCCCACATTTGGGGAAATCATAGGAGTCAGCATACCCAGAATGCAATGAATGAACCTCACCCTGGGAGAACAATCTTCATGACCATGGTATCTCCTATGCAAAATAAGTATGATTTGGGATAGAGCTGGGGAGGGCCGCTGCTCAGGCACATCTCTGTCAAGTAAAGGAGATTCAACTGAGGCAGCACAAGGGAACTCTCATCTGGGGACAACAACTGCTGGGAGAACACATATTTTCAGATGAACATGGGAGGGCAGAAGGCTGCCTAATACTGAAGCACCCCCAAACAACAAACCAAAATGCAACAACTAGTACAAGCATTCCTGGGGAAGGCCTACAGCAGATGGATTTGCATATGGTGATGTCATCCAAGCAGTGGGTCAAAGTTGGCTTCAACCCTCATCTGCATATGAAAAGAGAAAAGGGGCGTGCAGGGCATGGCGGCCTTTTGCGGCGCTTGGATGACCCCTAGTTCGCATTAAACACCTCCACCCTCCTTCGGTGTGGGGCTCATGTTGGCTATGCCCCAGCCCCTGAAGCATTCAAGCTGATTTCTTGCAGCAGCTGGGCACTGTAACAGCTCCAGAGCTGTTCTGTAAAGCATGTAAAAGGGTGTGGGCCCTGCAGCACTACCTGTAGTATGCATTGTGCGTTGGAAGGCACAAAGTAAGCAGACGGGAGAGGTCAGGATAGTGCGCAAGGGCATAGAAGGGAGCGGCTCAAGAAAAGAGAAGTGGAAACAGACAGCAAACTAGGCTGGAGAAAGACCTGAGACAAAGAGATCTGAATTATACGAGAGCCGACCAGAGGAAACACAAATTATGCAGTCAAGATTCCCATATTTGGGGAAATCGCAGGAGCAGCACACCCAGAGTGCAATGGGTGAGCCTTGCCCTGGGAGAAGCACCTTCCTGATCATAGTATCTCACCTGGCAGGTAAGTAGGAGTTGGGCTAGAGCTGGGGAGGGTCGCTGCTCGGGCACCCCCCTGTCAAGTGAAGGAGATCCAACTGAGGCAGCACAAGGGAACTCTCGAAAGAAGAACAAGGCTAGAGGAAGATCTGAGACAAAGAAATCTGACTTTTACCAGAGCTGACCAGAGGAAAGCACAAACACAGCCCCCCACTACCACAAATAATGCAGTCAAGTTTCCCACATTTGGGGAAATCACAGGGGTCATCATACCCAGAATGCAATGAATGAACCTCACCCTGGGAGAACAATCTTCATGACCATGGTATCTCCTATGCAAAATAAGTATGATTTGGGATAGGGCTGGGGAGGGCCGCTGCTCAGGCACATCTCTGTCAAGTAAAGGCGATTCAACTGAGGCAGCACAAGGGAACTCTCATCTGGGGACAACAACTGCAGGGAGAACACATATTTTCAGATGAACATGGGAGGGCAGAAGGCTGCCTAATACTGAAGCACCCCCAAACAACAAACCAAATGCAACAACTAGTGCAAGCATTCCTGGGGGAAGGCCTGCAGCAGATTGATTTGCATATGGTAATGCCATCCAAGCAGTGGGTCAAAGTTGGCTTCAACCCTTGTCTGCATATGAAAAGAGAAAAGGGGCATGCAGGGCATGGCGTCCTTTTGTGGCGCTTGGATGACCCCTAATTCGCATTAAACACCTCCTCCCTCCTTCGGTGTGGGGCTCATGTTGGCTATGCCCCAGCCCCTGAAGCATTCAAGCTGATTTCTTGCAGCAGCTGGGCACTGTAACAGCTCCAGAGCTGCTCTGTAAGGCAAGTAAAAGGGTGTGGGCCCTGCAGCACTACCTGTAGTTTGCATTGTGCATTGGAAGGCACAAAGTAAGCAGACGGGAGAAGTCAGGATAGTGCGCAAGGGCATAGAAGGGAGCGGCTCAAGAAAAGAGAAGTGGAAACAGACAGCAAACTAGGCTGGAGAAAGACCTGAGACAAAGAGATCTGAATTATATGAGAGCCGACCAGAGGAAACACAAATTATGCAGTCAAGTGTCCCACATTTGGGGAAATCGCAGGAGCAGCACACCCAGAGTGCAATGGGTGAGCCTTGCCCTGGGAGAAGCACCTTCCTGATCATAGTATCTCACCTGGCAGGTAAATAGGAGTTGGGCTAGAGCTAGGGAGGGTCGCTGCTCGTGCACCCCCCTGTCAAGTGAAGGAGATCCAACTGAGGCAGCACAAGGGAACTCTCGAAAGAAGAACAAGGCTAGAGGAAGATCTGAGACAAAGAAATCTGACTTTTACCAGAGCTGACCAGAGGAAAGCACAAACACAGTCCCCCACTACCACAAATAATGCAGTCGAGTTTCCCACATTTGGGGAAATCACAGGGGTCAGCATACCCAGAATGCAATGAATGAACCTCACCCTGGGAGAACAATCTTCATGACCATGGTATCTCCTATGCAAAATAAGAATGATTTGGGATAGGGCTGGGGAGGGCCGCTGCTCAGGCACATCTCTGTCAAGTAAAGGAGATTCAACTGAGGCAGCACAAGGGAACTCTCATCTGGGGACAACAACTGCAGGGAGAACACATATTTTCAGATGAACATGGGAGGGCAGAAGGCTGCCTAATACTGAAGCACCCCCAAACAACAAACCAAATGCAACAACTAGTGCAAGCATTCCTGGGGGAAGGCCTGCAGCAGATTGATTTGCATATGGTAATGCCATCCAAGCAGTGGGTCAAAGTTGGCTTCAACCCTCATCTGCATATGAAAAGAGAAAAGGGGCGTGCAGGGCATGGCGGCCTTTTGCGGCGCTTGGATGACCCCTAGTTCGCATTAAACACCTCCACCCTCCTTCGGTGTGGGGCTCATGTTGGCTATGCCCCAGCCCCTGAAGCATTCAAGCTGATTTCTTGCAGCAGCTGGGCACTGTAACAGCTCCAGAGCTGCTCTGTAAGGCAAGTAAAAGGGTGTGGGCCCTGCAGCACTACCTGTAGTTTGCATTGTGCATTGGAAGGCACAAAGTAAGCAGACGGGAGAAGTCAGGATAGTGCGCAAGGGCATAGAAGGAAGCGGCTCAAGAAAAGAGAAGTGGAAACAGACAGCAAACTAGGCTGGAGAGAGACCTGAGACAAAGAGATCTGAATTATACGAGAGCCGACCAGGGGAAACACAAATTATGCAGTCAAGTGTCCCACATTTAGGGAAATTGCAGGAGCAGCACACCCAGAGTGCAATGGGTGAGCCTTGCCCTGGGAGACGCACCTTCATGATCATAGTATCTCACCTGGCAGGTAAGTAGGAGTTGGGCTAGAGCTGGGGAGGGTCACTGCTCGGGCACCCCCCTGTCAAGTGAAGGAGATCCAACTGAGGCAGCACAAGGGAACTCTCGAAAGAGGAACAAGGCTAGAGGAAGATCTGAGACAAAGAAATCTCACTTTTACCAGAGCTGACCAGAGGAAAGCACAAACACAGTCCCCCTCTACCACAAATAATGCAGTCGAGTTTACCACATTTGGGGAAATCACAGGGGTCAGCATACCCAGAATGCAATGAATGAACCTCACCCTGGGAGAACAATCTTCATGACCATGGTATCTCCTATGCAAAATAAGTATGATTTGGGATAGGGCTGGGGAGGGCCGCTGCTCAGGCACATCTCTGTCAAGTAAAGGAGATTCAACTGAGGCAGCACAAGGGAACTCTCATCTGGGGACAACAACTGCAGGAAGAACACATATTTTCAGATGAACATGGGAGGGCAGAAGGCTGCCTAATACTGAAGCACCCCCAAACAACAAACCAAATGCAACAACTAGTACAAGCATTCCTGGGGGAAGGCCTGCAGCAGATGGATTTGCATATGGTGATGTCATCCAAGCAGTGGGTCAAAGTTGGCTTCAACCCTCATCTGCATATGAAAAGAGAAAAGGGGCGTGCAGGGCATGGCGGCCTTTTGCGGCGCTTGCATGACCCCTAATTCGCATTAAACACCTCCACCCTCCTTCGGTGTGGGGCTCATGTTGGCTATGCCCCAGCCCCTGAAGCATTCAAGCTGATTTCTTGCAGCAGCTGGGCACTGTAACAGCTCCAGAGCTGCTCTGTTAGGCAAGTAAAAGGGTGTGGGCCCTGCAGCACTACCTGTAGTTCGTATTGTGCGTTGGAAGGCACAAAGTAAGCAGACGGGAGAAGTCAGGATAGTGCGCAAGGGCATAGAAGGGAGCGGCTCAAGAAAAGAGAAGTGGAAACAGACAGCAAACTAGGCTGGAGAGAGACCTGAGACAAAGAGATATGAATTATATGAGAGCCGACCAGGGGAAAAACAAATTATGCAGTCAAGTTTCCCACATTTGGGGAAATCAAAGGGGCAGCACACCCAGAGTGCAATGGGTGAGCCTTGCCCTGGGAGAAGCACCTACATGATCATAGTATCTCACCTGGCAGGTAAGTAGGAGTTGGGCTAGAGCTGGGGAGGGTCGCTGCTCGGGCACCCCCCTGTCAAGTGAAGGAGATCCAACTGAGGCAGCACAAGGGAACTCTCGAAAGAAGAACAAGGCTAGAGGAAGATCTGAGACAAAGAAATCTGACTTTTACCAGAGCTGACCAGAGGAAAGCACAAACACAGTCCCCCACTACCACAAATAATGCAGTCGAGTTTCCCACATTTGGGGAAATCACAGGGGTCATCATACCCAGAATGCAATGAATGAACCTCACCCTGGGAGAACAATCTTCATGACCATGATATCTCCTATGCAAAATAAGTATGATTTGGGATAGGGCTGGGGAGGGCCGCTGCTCAGGCACATCTCTGTCAAGTAAAGGCGATTCAACTGAGGCAGCACAAGGGAACTCTCATCTGGGGACAACAACTGCAGGGAGAACACATATTTTCAGATGAACATGGGAGGGCAGAAGGCTGCCTAATACTGAAGCACCCCCAAACAACAAACCAAATGCAACAACTAGTGCAAGCATTCCTGGGGGAAGGCCTGCAGCAGATGGATTTGCATATGGTGATGTCATCCAAGCAGTGGGTCAAAGTTGGCTTCAACCCTCGTCTGCATATGAAAAGAAAAAAGGGATGTGCAGGGCATGGCGGCCTTTTGCGGCGCTTGCATGACCCCTAATTCGCATTAAACACCTCCACCCTCCTTCGGTGTGGGGCTCATGTTGGCTATGCCCCAGCACCTGAAGCATTCAAGCTGATTTCTTGCAGCAGCTGGGCACTGTAACAGCTCCAGAGCTGCTCTGTAAGGCAACTAAAAGGGTGTGGGCCCTGCTGCACTACCTGTAGTTTGCATTGTGCGTTGGAAGGCACAAAGTAAGCAGACGGGAGAAGTCAGGATAGTGCGCAAGGGCATAAAAGGGAGCGGCTCAAGAAAAGAGAAGTGGAAACAGACAGCAAACTAGGCTGGAGAGAGACCTGAGACAAAGAGATCTGAATTATACGAGAGCCGACCAGAGGAAACACAAATTATGCAGTCAAGTGTCCCACATTTGGGGAAATCGCAGGAGCAGCACACCCAGAGTGCAATGGGTGAGCCTTGCCCTGGGAGAAGCACCTTCCTGATCATAGTATCTCACCTGGCAGGTAAGTAGGAGTTGGGCTAGAGCTGGGGAGGGTCGCTGCTCGGGCACCCCCCTGTCAAGTGAAGGAGATCCAACTGAGGCAGCACAAGGGAACTCTCGAAAGAAGAACAAGGCTAGAGGAAGATCTGAGACAAAGAAATCTGACTTTTACCAGAGTTGACCAGAAGAAAGCACAAACACAGTCCCCCACTACCACAAATAATGCAGTCGAGTTTCCCACATTTGGGGAAATCACAGGGGTCAGCATACCCAGAATGCAATGAATGAACCTCACCCTGGGAGAACAATCTTCATGACCATGGTATCTCCTATGCAAAATAAGTATGATTTGGGATAGGGCTGGGGAGGGCCGCTGCTCAGGCACATCTCTGTCAAGTAAAGGAGATTCAACTGAGGCAGCACAAGGGAACTCTCATCTGGGGACAACAACTGCAGGGAGAACACATATTTTCAGATGAACATGGGAGGGCAGAAGGCTGCCTAATACTGAAGCACCCCCAAACAACAAACCAAATGCAACAACTAGTGCAAGCATTCCTGGGGGAAGGCCTGCAGCAGATGGATTTGCATATGGTGATGTCATCCAAGCAGTGGGTCAAAGTTGGCTTCAACCCTCGTCTGCATATGAAAAGAAAAAAGGGATGTGCAGGGCATGGCGTCCTTTTGTGGCGCTTGGATGACCCTTAATTCGCATTAAACATCTCCACCCTCCTTCGGTGTGGGGCTCATGTTGGCTATGCCCCAGCCCCTGAAGCATTCAAGATGATTTCTTGCAGCAGCTGGGCACTGTAACAGCTCCAGAGCTACTCTGTGAGGCAAGTAAAAGGTTGTGGGCCCTGCAGCACTACCTGTAGTTTGCATTGTGTGTTGGAAGGCACAAAGTAAGCAGACGGGAGAAGTCAGGATAGTGCGCAAGGGCATAGAAGGGAGCGGCTCAAGAAAAGAGAAGTGGAAACAGACAGCAAACTAGGCTGGAGAGAGACCTGAGACAAAGAGATCTGAATTATACGAGAGACGACCAGGGGAAACACAAATTATGCAGTCAAGTTTCCCACATTTGGGGAAATCACAGGGGCAGCACACCCAGAGTGCAATGGGTGAGCCTTGCCCTGGGAGAAGCACCTACATGATCATAGTATCTCACCTGGCAGGTAAGTAGGAGTTGGGCTAGAGCTGGGGAGGGTCGCTGCTCGGGTACCCCCCTGTCAAGTGAAGGAGATCCAACTGAGGCAGCACAAGGGAACTCTCGAAAGAGGAACAAGGCTAGAGGAAGATCTGAGACAAAGAAATCTGATTATTACCAGAGTTGACCAGAAGAAAGCACAAACACAGTCCCCCACTACCACAAATAATGCAGTCGAGTTTCCCACATTTGGGGAAATCACAGGGGTCAGCATACCCAGAATGCAATGAATGAACCTCACCCTGGGAGAACAATCTTCATGACCATGGTATCTCCTATGCAAAATAAGTATGATTTGGGATAGGGCTGGGGAGGGCCGCTGCTCAGGCACATCTCTGTCAAGTAAAGGAGATTCAACTGAGGCAGCACAAGGGAACTCTCATCTGGGGACAACAACTGCAGGGAGAACACATATTTTCAGATGAACATGGGAGGGCAGAAGGCTGCCTAATACTGAAGCACCCCCAAACAACAAACCAAATGCAACAACTAGTGCAAGCATTCCTGGGGGAAGGCCTGCAGCAGATGGATTTGCATATGGTGATGTCATCCAAGCAGTGGGTCAAAGTTGGCTTCAACCCTCGTCTGCATATGAAAAGAAAAAAGGGATGTGCAGGGCATGGCGTCCTTTTGTGGCGCTTGGATGAACCCTCCTTCGGTGTGGGGCTCATGTTGGCTATGCCCCAGCCCCTGAAGCATTCAAGATGATTTCTTGCAGCAGCTGGGCACTGTAACAGCTCCAGAGTTGCTCTGTAAAGCATGTAAAAGGGTGTGGGCCCTGCAGCACTACCTGTAGTATGCATTGTGCGTTGGAAGGCACAAAGTAAGCAGACGGGAGAGGTCAGGATAGTGCGCAAGGGCATAGAAGGGAGCGGCTCAAGAAAAGAGAAGTGGAAACAGACAGCAAACTAGGCTGGAGAAAGACCTGAGACAAAGAGATCTGAATTATATGAGAGCCGACCAGAGGAAACACAAATTATGCAGTCAAGTGTCCCACATTTGGGGAAATCGCAGGAGCAGCACACCCAGAGTGCAATGGGTGAGCCTTGCCCTTGGAGAAGCACCTTCCTGATCATAGTATCTCACCTGGCAGGTAAATAGGAGTTGGGCTAGAGCTGGGGAGGGTCGCTGCTCGTGCACCCCCCTGTCAAGTGAAGGAGATCCAACTGAGGCAGCACAAGGGAACTCTCGAAAGAAGAACAAGGCTAGAGGAAGATCTGAGACAAAGAAATCTGACTTTTACCAGAGCTGACCAGAGGAAAGCACAAACACAGTCCCCCACTACCACAAATAATGCAGTCGAGTTTCCCACATTTGGGGAAATCACAGGGGTCAGCATACCCAGAATGCAATGAATGAACCTCACCCTGGGAGAACAATCTTCATGACCATGGTATCTCCTATGCAAAATAAGTATGATTTGGGATAGGGCTGGGGAGGGCCGCTGCTCAGGCACATCTCTGTCAAGTAAAGGAGATTCAACTGAGGCAGCACAAGGGAACTCTCATCTGGGGACAACAACTGCAGGGAGAACACATATTTTCAGATGAACATGGGAGGGCAGAAGGCTGCCTAATACTGAAGCACCCCCAAACAACAAACCAAATGCAACAACTAGTGCAAGCATTCCTGGGGGAAGGCCTGCAGCAGATTGATTTGCATATGGTAATGCCATCCAAGCAGTGGGTCAAAGTTGGCTTCAACCCTCGTCTGCATATGAAAAGAGAAAAGGGGCGTGCAGGGCATGGCGGCCTTTTGCGGCGCTTGGATGACCCCTAGTTCGCATTAAACACCTCCACCCTCCTTCGGTGTGGGGCTCATGTTGGCTATGCCCCAGCCCCTGAAGCATTCAAGCTGATTTCTTGCAGCAGCTGGGCACTGTAACAGCTCCAGAGCTGCTCTGTAAGGCAAGTAAAAGGGTGTGGGCCCTGCAGCACTACCTGTAGTTTGCATTGTGCATTGGAAGGCACAAAGTAAGCAGACGGGAGAAGTCAGGATAGTGCGCAAGGGCATAGAAGGGAGCGGCTCAAGAAAAGAGAAGTGGAAACAGACAGCAAACTAGGCTGGAGAGAGACCTGAGACAAAGAGATCTGAATTATACGAGAGCCGACAAGGGGAAACACAAATTATGCAGTCAAGTTTCCCACATTTGGGGAAATCAAAGGGGCAGCACACCCAGAGTGCAATGGGTGAGGCTTGCCCTGGGAGAAGCACCTACATGATCATAGTATCTCACCTGGCAGGTAAGTAGGAGTTGGGCTAGAGCTGGGGAGGGTCGCTGCTCGGGCACCCCCCTGTCAAGTGAAGGAGATCCAACTGAGGCAGCACAAGGGAACTCTCGAAAGAAGAACAAGGCTAGAGGAAGATCTGAGACAAAGAAATCTGACTTTTACCAGAGCTGACCAGAGGAAAGCACAAACACAGTCCCCCACTACCACAAATAATGCAGTCGAGTTTCCCACATTTGGGGAAATCACAGGGGTCATCATACCCAGAATGCAATGAATGAACCTCACCCTGGGAGAACAATCTTCATGACCATGATATCTCCTATGCAAAATAAGTATGATTTGGGATAGGGCTGGGGAGGGCCGCTGCTCAGGCACATCTCTGTCAAGTAAAGGCGATTCAACTGAGGCAGCACAAGGGAACTCTCATCTGGGGACAACAACTGCAGGGAGAACACATATTTTCAGATGAACATGGGAGGGCAGAAGGCTGCCTAATACTGAAGCACCCCCAAACAACAAACCAAATGCAACAACTAGTGCAAGCATTCCTGGGGGAAGGCCTGCAGCAGATGGATTTGCATATGGTGATGTCATCCAAGCAGTGGGTCAAAGTTGGCTTCAACCCTCGTCTGCATATGAAAAGAAAAAAGGGATGTGCAGGGCATGGCGGCCTTTTGCGGCCCTTGGATGACCCCTAATTCGCATTAAACACCTCCACCCTACTTCGGTGTGGGGCTCATGTTGGCTATGCCCCAGCACCTGAAGCATTCAAGCTGATTTCTTGCAGCAGCTGGGCACTGTAAAAGCTCCAGAGCTGCTCTGTAAGGCAAGTAAAAGGGTGTGGGCCCTGCAGCACTACCTGTAGTTCGCATTGTGCGTTGGAAGGCACAAAGTAAGCAGACGGGAGAAGTCAGGATAGTGCGCAAGGGCATAGAAGGGAGCGGCTCAAGAAAAGAGAAGTGGAAACAGACAGCAAACTAGGCTGGAGAGAGACCTGAGACAAAGAGATCTGAATTATACGAGAGCCGACCAGAGGAAACACAAATTATGTAGTCAAGTGTCCCACATTTGGGGAAATCGCAGGAGCAGCACACCCAGAGTGCAATGGGTGAGCCTTGCCCTGGGAGAAGCACCTTCCTGATCATAGTATCTCACCTGGCAGGTAAGTAGGAGTTGGGCTAGAGCTGGGGAGGGTCGCTGCTCGGGCACCCCCCTGTCAAGTGAAGGAGATCCAACTGAGGCAGCACAAGGGAACTCTCGAAAGAAGAACAAGGCTAGAGGAAGATCTGAGACAAAGAAATCTGACTTTTACCAGAGCTGACCAGAGGAAAGCACAAACACAGTCCCCCACTACCACAAATAATGCAGTCGAGTTTCCCACATTTGGGGAAATCACAGGGGTCAGCATACCCAGAATGCAATGAATGAACCTCACCCTGGGAGAACAATCTTCATGACCATGGTATCTCCTATGCAAAATAAGTATGATTTGGGATAGGGCTAGGGAGGGCCGCTGCTCAGGCATATATCTGTCAAGTAAAGGAGATTCAACTGAGGCAGCACAAGGGAACTCTCATCTGGGGACAACAACTGCAGGGAGAACACATATTTTCAAATGAACATGGGAGGGCAGAAGGCTGCCTAATACTGAAGCACCCCCAAACAACAAACCAAATGCAACAACTAGTACAAGCATTCCTGGGGGAAGGTCTGCAGCAGACGGATTTGCATACAGTGATGTCATCCAAGCAGTGGGCCAAAGTTGGCTGGAACCCTCATCTGCATATGAAAAGAGAAAAGGGGTATGCAGGGCATGGCGGCCTTTTGCGGCGCTTGGATGACCCTTAGTTCGCATTAAACACCCCCACCCTCCTTCGGTGTGGGGCTCATGTTGGCAATGCCCCAGCCCCTAAAGCATTCCAGCTGATTTCTTGCAGCAGCTGGGCACTGTAACAGCTCCAGAGCTGCTCTGTAAGGCAACTAAAAGGGTGTGGGCCCTGCAGCACTACCTGTAGTTCGCATTGTGCGTTGGAAGGCACAAAGTAAGCAGACGGGAGAAGTCAGGATAGTGCGCAAGGACATAGAAGGGAGCGGCTCAAGAAAAGAGAAGTGGAAACAGACAGCAAACTAGGCTGGAGAGAGACCTGAGACAAAGAGATCTGAATTATACGAGAGCCGACCAGAGGAAACACAAATTATGCAGTCAAGTGTCCCACATTTGGGGAAATCGCAGGAGCAGCACACCCAGAGTGCAATGGGTGAGCCTTGCCCTGGGAGAAGCGTGTACATTTTCGGTATCGCCTGCCTAGAGAAATGGAACCTAGATGGCATTTGGTACCGGGGACACAGTACCTCAATCAAGTCTCTAGTTGCCTCTGAATTAACGATGGATACCGGAACCACGTTTCTCACCACCCAGGCTGACAAGACCTGAGTTATCCGCTTTGCAGCAGGATGACTGCTGTGATATTTCATCTTCCTCGCAAAGGACTGTTGGACAGTCAATTGCCTACTGGAAGTAGTACAAGTGGTCTTCCGACTTCCCCTCTGGGATGACGATCGACTCCCAGCAGCAACAACAGCAGCGCCAGCAGCAGTAGGCGTTACACTCAAGGATGCATCGGAGGAATCCCAGGCAGGAGAGGACTCGTCAGACTTGCCAGTGACATGGCCTGCAGGACTATTGGCTCTCCTGTCTAAGGAGGAAATTGACACTGAGGGAGTTGGTGGTGTGGTTTGCAGGAGCTTGGTTACAAGAGGAAGGGATTTAGTGGTCAGTGGACTGCTTCCGCTGTCATCCAAAGTTTTTGAACTTGTCACTGACTTATGATTAATGCGCTGCAGGTGACGTATAAGGGAGGATGTTCTGAGGTGGTTAACGTCCTTACCCCTACTTATTACAGCTTGACAAAGGCAACACACGGCTTGACACCTGTTGTCCGCTGGATTTTCAATATCCCAAAGTCGCAGTTGGTTCCTACGACTCGTCTGTCTTTCTTGGGCATGATTCTGGACACAGACCAGAAGAGGGTTTATCTCCCGATAGAAAAGGCCCAGGAACTCATGACTCTTGTCAGGAACCTATTGAAACCAAAACTTGTGTCAGTGCATCACTGCACTCGAGTCCTGGGAAAGATGGTGGCATCATACAAAGCCATTCCATTCGGCAGGTTCCATGCGAGGACTTTCCAATGGGACCTACTGGACAAGTGGTCTGGGTCACATTTACAGATGCATTGGTTGATCACCCTGTCCCCCAGGGTCAGGGTATCACTCCTGTGGTGGCTGCAGAGAGCTCACCTTCTCGAGTGACGCAGATTTGGCATTCAGGACTGGATCCTGGTGACCACAGATGCAAGCCTCCAAGGTTGGGGAGCAGTCACACAGGGAAGAAATTTCCAAGGTCTTTGGTCAAGTCAAGAGACTTGTCTTCACATCAACATCCTGAAACTAGGGGCCATATACAATGCCCTACGTCAAGCGGAGACCTTACTTTGCGACCAACCGGTTCTGATCCAGTCAGACAACGTCACCGCAGTGGCTCATGTAAACCGCCAAGGCGGCACAAGGAGCAGAGTGGCGATGGCACAAGCTACCTTTGCATTTTTCTCCCAAACGAAGGACACTAGAATGAAAATTTTAAAGCCTCCTGTTAGTGCTTCATCTACACGGTATAGCCCTGAATTTTCCAATGCGTAGCTCTTTGCAAAAGAGAGATATTGGCAAGGAAAAGCTGTCTTGTACCTTTGCATTTTTCTCCCAAACGAAGGACACTAGAAAGAAAATGTTAAAGCCTCCTGTTAGGCCATCATCTACACGGCATAGCCCTGAATTTTCCAATGCGTAGCTCTTTGCAAAAGAGAGATATTGGCAAGGAAAAGCTGTCTTGTACCTTTGCATTTTTCTCCCAAACGAAGGACACTAGAAAGAAAATTTTAAAGCCTCCTGTTAGGCCATCATCTACACGGCATAGCCCTGAATTTTCCAATGTGCAGCTCTTTGCAAAAGAGAGATATTGGCAAGGAAAAGCTGTCTTGTACCTTTGCATTTTTCTCCCAAACGAAGGAAACTAGAATGAAAATTTTAAAGCCTCCTGTTAGTGCTTCATCTACACGGTATAGCCCTGAATTTTCCAATGCGTAGCTCTTTGCAAAAGAGAGATATTGGCAAGGAAAAGCTGTCTTTCAACTCTTCCACAACTGAAAAACAGATAGTGTTCCCAAGCCTTCCATCCTGTAATATCTTCAGTCTCTCGTCAATGAAGAAAACAATCCCTCCAGCAGACTCTTCAACCACGATACAAGATCACAGCCAAAAGGGCGAGAAGCAACTACACTTGCGTTTAACCAAAATGGCTAAAACTTAGTGGAGGAAAGTGCAGTGCACCAAAACATAAGCTGACACAATCATGGAGAATGCGCCAGCATATATGCTCTTCTATCTATATTTTGCAAACCTGCTCTTGTCCCCTCCAGCTGCTCCATGTAGATTTGACGCCTGGCAAGGTGCATAACCCACTGACAAGCAGGCACACTCCTGCATGAGTTTTCACTCTCACTAGCAGGATGATACACATTCATTTGCATGTGCTCCACCTCTGACACACCGCCCACCCAACCACCCAGTCACCAGAGCCACCCACAAGCCAACTGGCTCCGTGATTTAATTTGCACAGTGCAGTCATCCAGGCAGCATGTCCTTCTCAATGGAATAATCTCTGGTTCCATGGAATCTTCCGCATTGGAATGCTGCGGAACAAAAAGGATTTAAACATTCAGCTTGCTAGCATTCAATGTACCTGCGGCTTGGCTCTAGCACATGGGTCTTCATCCTGTGGCCCTCCAGCTGCTGTGAAACTACACATCCCAGCATGCCCTGCCACAGTTTTGCTATTAAGGTATGCTAAAACTGAGGCAGGGCATGCTGGTATATGTAGTTCCACAGCAGCTGGAGGGTCGCAGGTTGAAGACCCATATTCTAGCATGCCTGTTCTATGATGCATGTTCCGTGATGTCACAATCAGCTTGGAATGGGGTGTCTAGCATGCATTTGCTGACAGCCACTTGAGGGAGACACACATCAGGAGATGCAGCATATCGGAGGTCTTCGATGCCTTTCCAGCAAATGCACACCACCAGCTGCTGGTCTGGACACAAAACAATACCCACAATTGAAGGCTCAAAATGCCCAACTACAGGATTAATGTAAGTAGTGAATTTAGGAATGAATTTAGAAGTAGGAAATTAAGTTAGTTCACAAGTACATTCAAATTCCGATCTAAAGTCTAGGTAGGCCTCACGTCCTGGCAGCCCCCAGCATTTAAAAATGCCTTGATTAGAGGTAGGGAATTAAATGTAGATAAGAAGTAGACACAAAATAACACTCCACAGAGCAATTATCAGGTGTCTTTATCAATTGTTGCATTTAAAAAATCAAGCAATTAGGGAACACAATGTGGCGACAATGTAACCCTATTTGCAAAATAGTACTAAATAAGTTTGTCGATGTAAGACATTTGCAAAGGCGCAAACAAAACACGCTGGAAAATGCAACTGAATCTGTTTTTGGAGGTTAGAATAGATGCAGGATCAAGTAGCTCAATGGGTAGGGTGTTTGATTAGAATTCAACAGGTTATAGATTTGAATCCTGGGTATGATAGTTTGAGGTGTTATTTAATAAAGTATGTTTATATATTAGTCACACATGGCTTACTTGTACAAATGGCATGTCACCAGTTAGTGCTGACTGCTGATATGCCATTTGCACAAACACGCCATGTGTGACTGTATATGCATTTAAGGAGGGCACCCCGGCAATACCACAAACCATTGAGTGTCAAGTATACTAGATATATCTTCATATCTCATGTGCTTTCTCTGAGACCAATCTTGTTATGCCCCTTCCCCACAAGGCATGCGCCTTTTGTCCATATTGCAAAAATGGGGAGGGGAGGGGGGGGGCATATAATTCTCTGTCACAGGGCACCAAAAAGTCTAGTTATGGCTCTGGTATGCATTATGTAATCTGGCAGACCATATCTCCAACACTGGCTGGTTGGAATAGAAATCCGGTTATCTATGTGAGCAAATGACCATCAACGATTTACTCTCAAACACTAGAAAATGGACAAACATGGTCCCCTAAACAAATTGGTTAAATTTTGGGTTTAACCAATTTGTGTAATGACCATTTTTGACCACTTTTCTAGTGTTTGGGAGCAAATGGTTAATTGACATTTGCTACTATACATTACCAGATTTTCATTCCATCCATCCAGACTGGATAGATAGCCTGACAGATAATTGTGTAGTGTACGCCCAGGATAACTGTCAGTTGTGCTTTCTTTTATGACGGCACATAAATGGGTGGGCAGATCCAGAGCAAGCACTGCCCACTCATGCATAGTTGTCAACTGATGTGAAGTTCCAGGGGGCAATCTCAGTTATAAAGAAAAGTATCTGGAAATTGTCCCTAGTTTAAAAAAAAAATAAAAAAAAAATTGATCAACTACATTTATTTAGTATGATATCCCAGCAGTCAGAACAACATACTTTATTAAATAACACATCTCAAACTACCATACCCAGGATTCAAACCTATAACCTGTTGAATTCTAATCAAACACCCTACCTATTGAGCTATTTGATCCTGCATAAAAATTGTGAACATTATATGAAGCTATTGGTACTTTGCAAAAAAAAAGTATCAGCATTACAACGCAGCAGATCCATGCAGTTTGCAGCCACACACTACATGTATCTGCTCAGCCACAATGCTGATTATTTCTTCACAAAGTACAAGGTGAGCTCCAAACAGAATTCTCTAGCTTAGAATTATACCTTTCTATGCCAAACCTAGAAGTCGGGCCCCCCACCCTGGGATCCCCCAGAGGGAGGCCTGCACCGTCATGCGGCAGGCTTGTCCGTTTTGGAAGCAGGCTGATGGGCAGCCCAGGCTTGCTTCAGTCTGGGCTTGGCAGGTATGGAAGCATGAGCTTGCTTTGGGTATGCCTGACCTTGGGTACGCTTTACCTGAGGGATGAAAGGGCCAAGGGAAAGTACTTTTAGCCTTCTGCGTGGTAGGAGTCATACGAGGTAGGCAAGCTGTTTTAGCAGTAGCCAGATCAGCTACAATCTTATTGAGGTCTTCTCCAAAGAGAGTGTCTCCCTTGAAAGGAAGCACCTCCAGGGTTTTCTTGGAATCCATATCCACCGACCAGGATCTCAACCAGCTGTATAAAGTATTACCTAGGAACTGGCTCTCCACTCCCCATTATCTGGTTATCATGGCTTCCTCCGCCAGTGTCCAGACTCGCTTGCTGAAGCTCGGCCACTTCTTCCTAGCAGCAGGCTCCTGGATCACTGGGCAGCAGAGGTGCTTGGGAGCCGGAAGGGGGCGGAGCAATCAGGCAGGCAGTTGCAGTGCTGCCCAGCTATCTGTGGTGTGAGAAGAAGCAGGGGCACCCCACCGCTGGCAGTGCTGCAGCTAGCGGTGGTGGCAGCGGCGAGGCTGCTGGGCTGGGTCTTGAAAAAGGTGGAAAGAAGGGTGTTACGGCATGGAATGTACAAACTGCGAGACCCTGCTGGTAGTGCCTTTGTCTATTTAGTAGGAAGGGCACGTAACAGCCGGGGGGCAATGGAGGAAGCCCCTTTAGGGCTGGAGCCCCTTCAGGGCTGGAGCCCGGCGGCAACTGACTCTGTTGTCTCTGGCAGTTCTGCCCCTGGACTAGAGGAATGGTCAAGAACATGGCAACATTTAATGCCAAAAAATGCAAAATCATACACGTCTCAAAAATGCAAAGGCTAACTATAATATTAAGGGCATTATAATGGCAAGAGGAAAGCTATCTAAGTATTACTATTTCAGGTGAGCAATGTAACAAAGCAATAGGAAAGGCAAGTCAGATGCTTGTTTGCATAGGTTAAAGAACCAGTAGCAGAAAAAAGTAATACAGGTTGAGTATCCCATATCCAAATATTCCGAAATACGGAATATTCCGAAATACAGACTTTTTTGAGTGAGACTGAGATAGTGAAACCTTTGTTTTTTGATGGCTCAGTGTACACAAACTTTGTTTAATACTCAAAGTTATTAAAAATATTGTATTAAATGAACTTCAGACTGTGTGTATAAGGTGTATATGACACATGAATGAATTCTGTGAATGTACACACACTTTGTTTAATGCACAAAGTTATAAAAAATATTGGCTAAAATGACCTTCAGGCTGTGTGTATAAGGTGTATATGAAACATAAATGCATTCTGTGCTTAGATTTAGGTCCCATCACCATAATATCTCGTTATGGTATGCAATTATTCCAAAATACAGAAAAATCCGATATCCAAAATTCCTCTGGTCCCAAGCATTTTGGATAAGGGATACTCAACCTGTAATGCCACTGTATAGGTCCTTGGTACAGCCACATTTAGAATCCTGTGTTCAGTTCCAGAAGCCATATCTCCAGAAGGCTGTAAATACATTAGGGCAACTAAAATTGTGCATGGCCTACATCACAAAACTTACCTGGAAATACTAAAAAATGTTGATGTGTATAGTTTGGAGAAGGGAAGAGGGAACATACAGTAATAGAAACATTTAAATATATAGGGAGGAATGTAATAGGGTGTGAGAATCAGAAAGTGAGAGATTTTGTGTTTTTTCCTGTTGTTTTTTTTTTTTTTTTATTGTTTGTTTTTTAAAGTGGCAATCCTTTACATGGCAAAACCAGGTTGATATTTGCCATGTAAAGGATTGCCACCGTGGGCATGTGTAGAAGGGGCACTGCTACTGTTGGCATTATGTGTGTAAGCTGCACTGATATGGTGGTTATGTGTATAAAGGGCACTGCGACTGTGGGTATTATTATTATTATTATTATTATTACATGCGGTGTAATGACAATAAGATAGTGCTACTGTGTGGCGTATTTTGATTTGGGGTGCTATTGTGTGGCCATGCCCCTTCCTTGTGATACCACACCTTCTTTTTTTAAGGAGCGCACTGTCCCTTTATTAAGTATTGGAGAGAGGGCCCAAATTAATAGTTTGCAGGGAGGCGCCAAACACCCTAGCACTGGCCCTTTGGTAGGGGACAGGATTTGCTTCTGCTTGTGCACATATGTTATGATTGCCAGCCAACAGCACTGGTTTTGCCTATAACACTAACTATAAATATTTTGAATTGGTCCTGGACCACCAATCCAAGGCACCCCTGCAAGTATCCTGAGGCACCCCAGGGTGCAGTTTGAGAACCACTGGTCTAGTGAGTACCCAGGATAATTATTGTAGCTGGTCTGCGGGTAACAGCTCTCAGATCCACTTCTAGAAAAAATGCAGCAATGTAATTTGAGTGACAAACTGCAGAGATGAACCCTTTCTGTGACTGCTGCACAGGGATCACACAAACTCTATTCATAGGGCTGACTTCACTTAGGGGAGATGTTCTCACCCCGCAAAGAAGTGCGAGTATATACCGCACTTACGGTACCATTTGATTTACAGATATTTTCTTGCAATACACTATGGGGGTCATTCTGAGTTGATTGCTCGCTAGCAGTTTTTAGCAGCCATGCAAACGCATTGTCGCTGCCCACTGGAGAGTGTATATTCACTTTGGAGAAGTGCGAACACTTGAGCAGCAGAGCGCCTGCAAAATCGTTTCAAAATAAGACCAGCACTGTAGTTACACTTCGTGTGCGTTGATTCTAACAACCGAGGGACGGCTTTTGATGTCACACACCCATCCAGCGAATGCCCAGCCACGTCTGCATTTCTTCTGCCACGCCTGCATTTTTCCAAGCACTCCCTGAAAACGGTCAGTTGACACCCAGAAACGCCCTCTTTCTGTCAATCTCCTTGTGGCCTGTTCTGTGATTGGAATAATCGCTAGAACTAGTGCAAAACCACAATGGACTTTGTACCCGTACGATGCGCATGCACATTACGGAGCATGCGCATGCACAGATTAGCCATTTTTTTTCAACTGATTGCTACGCAGCGAACAACGGCAGCAAGCGATCAACTCGGAATGACCCCCTATATACATAGAAACATGGATTTTTACTGCAGGAATTATGGTTAGTTTAGGGGTATCGGTTAGGGTCAACAGAGGTGTAGCTAGGGGTCCAAGCGCCCCTGGCAAAGTAAGGGACTGGCGCCCCCCCTTTCGATAAAGCATTGCAGTCCATTGGCGGTTACCATGTTGGAGCCACAGCAACTGACCCCCTCCCCCACACGCTGCCCTACATCATCGGCTGGGATTCAATTTGGTGTGAAGCCACTGGGAACATTCTGGTAGCATTAGCAGCAGTCTGTGTCATAGATAGGGAAGGCAGAAGGTTAACTAGCTAATAGCAGTCTGTTGGCAGCAGAGGCTGGGCGGGGGGCTGAGAATGAGCCAACGCTGATCAGTGTCCAGTCTGCTCAGACAAAAGTATTTTGTGATCAGGGCTGGTTCTAGACCAAAGGAGCCAATGGCAAAAATTTCCTTTGGCACCCCCCCCCCCCCCCACACACACACATACACACACACACACACACACACACACACACCAAAAAAGAACATATCCCAGTTTAACATAACGCTATGTGGTGCAAGGTGTGGAGCTGGTCACTTGTATCAGACCTCTGACATTTGCCTTTTCACCCATATTGCATACTTTTTCTTGCAGGTTGTGTCTTAATTCAAGAAGTGTTCTAAGTACTAAGTGTTCTAAGTACAGCTTAGTATCTTTACTGACCCCTCTTTACCCCACACTACATAACTGACCCCTCTATACCCTACACTACATCACTGACCTTTCTATAACCATCACTGCATTACTGACCCCTCTATACAGTACACTGACCTCTATATACCTGCTAGTACATCCCTGATGCCTATATTCCCTAAGCTAAATCCCTGACGCCTCTATTCCCTACGCTACATCCCTGACGCCTCTATTCCCTATGCTACATCCCTGACGCCTCTATACCCTACGCTACATCCCTGATGCCTCTATTCCCTACGCTACATTCCTGATGCCTCTATAACCTACGCTACAACCCTGACGCCTCTATACCCTACGCTACATCCCTGACGCCTCTATACAGTACAATGCATTACTGATCCCTCTAGACCATACATCCTCATTACATCAGAGAGATAGTGAAACACTGGAAAAAATAAGGATAAAGTGGACTACAGAAACTGATGCTCTAAACAAAGGAGAGAGAGAGAAAAGCACAAGGGAAAGTGGGCAATCGGAACACCATAGAGAGAGGAGAGATAGAAATGCCTGAAAAAGTAAAGGGGGTTGGGTATGGCATCCGGCGCTCGGGATTCCAGCAGTCACATGATACCTAATCCTAACCCTCTGGGGGGGTGGCGGATAGGGCTAACCCTCAGGGGGTGGCAGCTAGGCTAGACTGTATGAACTCTAATTCCCCAACTGAAACCTCTCACAAACACACACTCCTAAATCTAGTACACACACATTTCCCCAGTACTGACAACTCTCATCACTTCCACACACTGACAACTCCCTCCTGCTCCTCTCCCCACTGACACTGACAGCTCCCTCACAGTCACACACATCCTCCACCCCCCCACCCCCCCCCCCCCCCACACACACTGATAGCACACATGCACAAATCCCCCCCTCCTCGACACTAACTGTCACGGACTGCTTGGGCAGCAGGGGGCAGGCTCTGACTTGAAGTGCTGAAATTCAACAGCTCTCTCGAACTTGCAAGGCATGGCTGTGCAGCTGTCTCCAGCCATCTCCTTGCCCACTGTGTAATTTGTGGCGTTCTCTGATGTTCCCCGCTCTGCCTCTACAACCGGCACATAATGTACAGCAGTGGTGACTCCTGAGTATGGGCCTGGAGAACTCCGCCTACCGGGGGGTAGGGATTAATAATTTCAAAGGGGCAGAGCTAGGAGTGAAGCAGTGGACAGCAGTTGAGGGGCGTTTCAAACTGTAACAGGGTTGGGACAATTTCAGTATCCTTCCCTCACCGTCTAATTGGTCAGTCCCACGCTGATTGCCATAGCGCCCTTTCGAGACTGCAGAACTCTATCCCTTAGCCACGGTTGGCACAGCTGGATGGTGCCCCTGGCAAGTGCCATCCTGGCCAAGGGGTAGATACGCCCCTGAGGGTCAGGGCCAGCAACAGAAATCTCGGGGCCCAGTACACTGATATCTCTGGGGCCCCCTCAACCCCCCCTTAACTTGGCAGAGGGATCTTTAAAAAAAAATGGAGCCTTTGACTCGGACCGTCAGTGAGGCCGGCAGGTGGTTTTCATACTGGGCTATCCAGCTCTTCGGTGGCGGTGGCAGGGACATTCAGAAAAGGGCCAGCACAGCAACATGCATAATAATGGCAATACAGTATGGACCACAGGGACTGGACAAAGTGATGGGGTAAAAGGAGGGGGGAGGGTTTAGTTGGCCTGTTAATTGTTTTCCTGCTTAAATTGAGCAGTTGGTGGATACACTTTAAAAAGCAATATTGGCACTGTGGCCCCATTATTTCTGTTCTTAATACTTGGAGCCCTGAACAAGTGTCCCCTTTGTCCCCCCTGTCACCGGGCCTGTTCAGGCGTTACCTATGGAGAAGCTGCGACATGACATCCTAGGACACGATACTGCACCATGCATCACCATTATATTTCAGTGTGCCTTGTCAATATTTAAATCTTGTTCTGTGTGACGTGAGTTGTAAATGGTTGAAAATCTCTGTGCTACAGTATCGTCACCATGTAGTTATAACAACACCGCAAAACCACCAAAAGACGTGTTTTGGTAGAGGGACTGCTGGAGGGGCCCATTGGGGCCCCCAGTTTGCTACCCCACCCCAGTATACCTGTGCTGTAGCCAGTGGAAGGGGCACTATCTTCCCGGTGATCTCTTCGGGAAGATGGTGCCGCACATAGAAAGCAAAGACTCTGGCTGCACTCTCCTGCCCTCGCTCTAAGCAAGGTGATCGGGCCACAAAAGGACCCCTGTCGGACCCCTGCCGGACCCCGGCCTGTGGGCCACAAAAGGATGCATTGGGGGCGGCATGCGGCCCATGGGTTTGACACCCCTGCCCTAGAGTATCAAAATTTGTTTCACGGCACCCCTAGGCCAAAGTTTTTTTTATTGAGAAATTCAGAAAAAAATATAAAATTAAGTAAATTGTGTTTATAGCATGTCATCCTCAGGTTCAGTTATGTTGTGAGGGAATGGTTTTGCCAATTTAATAAAGTATAAATAATTTTAATTGGTCCTGGACCACCAAACTATGCTACCAGTGCAAGAACCCCAGTTTGGAAACTACTGCCATAAAATAAACCTTTTTTGTTTTTTTTAAACTACATGTAATACACCTTAGAGCTCAGTTCCTAAAAGGTTTTAAACCCCTGCATACAGTAAACTACACATATTTAAAAATCCTACACCGGGCACAAGTGCTCACGGGCCAATTTCATGGCAGTCTCGGATAGGAGGGCATTGTGGATTCACCAAGGGAATGCTGATGCTGACTCCAAGAAGAAAGGGAGTCTCTTCCCTATGAAGGTGAAGCCTTGTTTGGCGACGGCCTAGTTAATTTGATCTCGGCAGCTCCCGCAGGTAAGTCATCCTTCTTGCCCTATGTTCCCTCTCAACGGATGAAGACGCATCATTATCTGACGCAGTCATTTCGGCCCAATAGATATGCAAGAAGTTAAGATTCCCCTTTCTTTGCAGGTAGAGGAAGGAAAAGAGGGAAGAGGTCTGTAGCCTCTTCAAGATCGCAGGAGCAGAGATCGTCCTCTGCTTCTGCCAAATCCACTGCATGACGCTGGGGCTCTCTTGCAGGAGCCCGCACCAGTGGGGGGCACGTCTAAAACTCTTCAGTCAGTTCTGGATTCATTCGGACCTGGACTCGTGGGTTTTACAAATAGTGTCCCAAGGGTACAAACTGGGGTTTCAAGACGTTCCCCCTCACCGATTGTTCAAATCAGCCTTAGTCAGCAGGGAGAAGGTTTTTATTCAAGCCTCTTCGTGGTCCCGAAGCCGGACGGCTCAGTCAGACCAATCTGAAATCTGAAATCCCTTAATTTCTACCTAAAGAAATTCAATTTCAAGATGGAATCTCTCAGGGTAGTGATCTCCAGTCCGGGGGATAAAGGAGATTTCATGGTTTTGGTAGACATAAAGATTGTGACGCTCCTTCAGCATTGCCCCCTGGAGTGTGAAATGTATGCCATACTGTATCTCACTACATATCCGAGCGCTGCCACGTGCTGGGAGTTCACGGTCGGCGGCCATTTTGTCAGGTTGCTAAGCGATCCAGCTCGGTATACCGTAATGTGCATAGACCTCGCTTATCCCGGTGTAATTGAGCTAGGGGATTGTGACGCTCCTTCAGCATTGCCCCCTGGAGTGTGAAATGTATGCCATACTGTATCTCACTACATATCCGAGCGCTGCCACGTGCTGGGAGTTCACGGTCGGCGGCCATTTTGTCAGGTTGCTAAGCGATCCAGCTCGGTATACCGTAATGTGCATAGACCTCGCTTATCCCGGTGTAATTGAGCTAGGGGATTGTGACGCTCCTTCAGCATTGCCCCCTGGACTGTGAAATGTATGCTATACTGTATCTCACTACATATCCGAGCGCTGCCACGTGCTGGGGGTTCACGGTCGGTGGCCATTTTTAGTGTGCATAGAACTCGCTTATCCACATAGGCCCCTGTGTTTTTAACTACTATATTGAGATGCACATTTCTAGGCCTACAGTATTTAATATACAGTAAGCAGCATTGTTGTTAGGCAATAATTGAAGAATTTACATACAGTACTGACATGTACTGTATGTAATGCTTGTACATCATGTCAGTCGACCCTTATGCTGTACACTACTGTAAGTCTCACAGGGCCCATGCACTTCCAAGGAGGGTTATTTACTGTACTGTATCTGTTTCATACAGGAAACTAATTGCAGTCCATAACACTGAAGTGGTATTTTCAGTACTGTACAGTATACAATACTTAAATTTGAACATCAGGTACTGGATAGTAAACATGTACAGTATTAACTTCTATCATAAAACTCTTATGCATTTTCAGATGTGTAAATTTTAGACTACAGTATTCACAAATGTTTTTTCTCCATACAGGAATTATAGTTGGACAACATGCCAGTAACTATCAACAAAACGATGAGCAAGATAATCGCCAACATGAAAAAAGAAAATAAAACCATCAAAGAGATCCATGCATGGCTCAAGGAAAGTGGCATTATAGTCACTTTAGAAACGGTGCGCTATCATGCATTCGAGAGAACAACGCCCAGATTTGTATTTCCTACAAAATGCACATGGTACGTACACTACTGTAATGTTTAAATGACTTGCTTTATACCATAAACAATTTTTTTGAAATAAAATAAAAACTTCATCAATTGTAACTGTGATTGTGCTGTTCATGAATTCATATTTTTCATACTGTATTGTACTGTAGGAGAGTGCAACAAATTGTGGAGGAACTAACTCGTGAGGATGATGAGCGTACTGCTCTGCAAATAAAACGAATTCTCCATTCCAAGTATGACCTGGACATATCGGCCACCAGCATCAGAAGGATGCGACGGAAAATGGGATGGACCTTTGGCGCAACAAGGTAAAATACTGAAAGCAGTATAAACCATACAGTAAATGCACTGTTAATAATCCCTTGATACGTGATATAATAATGCCATAAATCATTATACAGAGTGTGTACTTTATACTATATACAGTATGTGTGTGTGTATATACTGTATATATTCTATCCCAAAAGAGATACCTACTGTATAGGCACTCAGAGACAGCAATGAAGCATTGCCGGCTTATTGTGATGATTACATACTGTATACTGTGTGTGTGTGTGTGTGTGTGTGTGTGTATGTACAGTATGTATATATATATTACTCTGTATGTACCTTAATGTACTGTATGTACAGTTTAATGTATACAGTAGGTATATAATACAGTATACTGCACATACAGTCTACTGTATATACAGTAATCTGTAAATCTGTAATTTCATAACTGTATCTGATTTCATTATTTTTGGCTCTTCACAGGATATCTCCAATGATAAGAGATGTGAATAAAGAAAAGAGAGTGGAACAGGCACGGCGATGGATTGAGAGTGGTGAAACATTTGATGATGTCATTTTCACAGATGAATCGTCTGTTGCCCTTGAGAGGTTCTCCAGAATGTCATTCAGGAAACGTAACCATATCTCTTTAAAACCACGCCCAAAGCATCCATTGAAAGTCCATGTATGGGGAGGCATATCACGATTAGGAGCTGGTCCCCTATTATTTTTCGAAGGTACAGTACTATACTTTATTCTGTGCCTGTGTTCTGTAAAAATACATGCTGTACTGTAGAGTACGTGTAACTGCACAATAAAAGGAGTTGCTTATTAATGAACAACATTTTTTGATTTCTGTAGGAATCATGGATAAGAAATTTTTCCAAGAAACAATAGTAGAGGAATGTATGGTGCCATTTGTGAATAAATATTACCCAACTCACCATAGGATATTCCAAGACAATGATCCTAAACACTCCGCCTCAGCCAAATTTATGGAAGAGAAAGGTATGAATTGGGAACGCACACCACCAGAGTGAGTATTCTTTCAACAGTGTACAAGTAAAATTTTGGATAGCACTCTAGTACTGTAAAAAAAAAATTGTTTAATAAACAGTACAATATTGTATGTTTAATTTTCTCTATTTACTGTAATGTAATTAATTTTTTCTATACGCTTTTTTTTAATTTTTATATAGATCACCAGACATGAACCCAATCGAATTAGTGTGGGCTCAATTGAAGAGGTACGTTAGGAGTGTTGCAAAGCCAACAACAAAACAGCAACTGGTGGATGGGATAAAGAAATTTTGGCTAGAAGTACTCACACCTGAACATTGTAATAATTATATAAATCACCTGTATAAAGTATTACCTGTTGTAGTCGAAAGAAATGGTCAAGCCACAAATATGTAGTTCTGTACTGTATTTTCTGTTTAAAATTTTAAATTGGTGCATTATTAAAAAAAATTATAAAATTGCCTTTGTCTGATTATTGCATAAACTAATGTAGAATATTATACAGTAGTAATGTTATTGATGTGTATGAACAGTTATTTTCAGTTTTATAAGTCCTGAATAAGAGTACTGTACATTTTGATCAGTGCAGTACATGGAATCGGATGTTGTAATACTTTTTTTTTACATTAATATTGATGTTTTTCCAATAAATATTCAATTTTACAGTATGGTACGGTACAGTACATGAGGGTACCTGTACAGTATGATACATCATTATGGGGGAGAAATACTGTATCCACTAAATGTACAGTAAAATGTTTTTTTCTTATTACAAACACACAAATGCATCTCAGATGGAAATATGCTATACACAGCAGACAGCTTATGGTGACAGAACTTCCCTACTGTATCCCCACCCATAGTCGTGGTATATTTTAGATTGCCTAATGAGACACTCCTGCAGCATTGCCAATGATTCATGTAAAACCTGTGTGCAAACAGTATCTGTATTGAATGCAAAGTACAGTAAGAGTACAGTATACAGTATTATCAGAGCCAAACCTGACCAACATGATGCCCTAGGCTAGATTTTGGCTGATGCCCTCTTGCACAGATGCTACGTAGTTCCGCCTCTAACCCTGCACCCCTTTCCCAGCACCATCACCCATTTTGGCGCTCCTACCCCCTATAATCTAAATAAGAACAATGTGCACATTTAGTGCCAGCCCAAAACAGTGTACAGTATGTTCTTGCTGGGAAGGGGCATGGTAACACAATAATACCCGAAGATGAAATGACACAACACAGTACTGCAACTTTATTCACATTATATCATGCAGTGGTGTCTCTTATTCTCATGACATCATATCATAGTACCACATTACTCCTAACAGTAATGCCCCTTATTCACATTACACCCCACCACATTCATCTTTATTTACATTAGACCACAGGTTCTCAAACTCAGTCCTCAGGACCCCACACAGTGCAGGTTTTGCAGGTCTCACAGAATCACAAGTGAAAAAATTAGCTCCACCTACTGTATGGACCTTCTAAAATGTGTCAGTTAGTAATGAATACATCTGTGCACTTGCTGGTTTACCTGCAAAACATGCACTGTGTGGGGTCCTGAGGACCAAGTTTGAGAACCACTGCATTAGACCATGCAGTAGTGCCCTTTCCTTATGTTACACTAGAAAATATTGTAGTACACCTTATACACATACAGTACAGTAATGCCACACATTAGTAATGCATTTCATATTTAAATTTTCTGATTTAATTTCATAGAGCCGCAGTCACTCACAGAATATAGGCATGTACTGTAGCATCTCATTTTATTCAGCAGAAGCTGATTATTCCCGTTTGGCTAGTTTGCCGCCTCTGTACAGTATATTACAATAGAAAAAAGTTATAGTGTCAGTGAAAAAAGCACCTCATGACAGATACTGTACACAAGCTCATGTCTAAATACTGTATACTGTAAGCAGTGACATTAAGGGGTACAGTACTGTATATGCAATTGCGGTCGAATTCCGGCAGGAATACGGAAAAAATGGACACGGGATCCCCCATCTTTTTAGAACCAGCACCGGGCTCTGCGCCTGGTCCTGGTGCAAAAAATAAGGGGGACAAAAAAGCGTAGGGGTTCCCCATATTTTTTGAATCAGCACTGGGCTCCACTAGCTGGACAGATAATGCACAGCCGGGGGACACTTTTATACCGGTCCCTGCGGCCATGGAATTAAATACCCAACTAGTCACACCTGGCCGGAGTACCCTGGAGGAGTGGGGGCCCCTTAAATCAAGGGGACCCCCCCTCCAGCCACTCGATTATCTCTATCACCCCTGTGTATTGTAGCTAGGGGATTGTGACGCTCCTTCAGCATTGCCCCGTAGCCTGCAAAATCTGTGCTGTTATTTGCTCCATAGCTGAGTGCCTCCTAGGAGCTAGGAGTCACAGGCGGTAGCCATTTCAATTGAGTCTGCCCTGCTATAGAATTGTATGTGTACATTACCGTACGGTGCATAGAACCTTTACAGTAGAAACTCTCCTGCAGCTTTGGCCTGCTTTACTGTATGTACTGTAAAACTTGTGTTTTGTCAGTTTGCTATGCGACCGAGCCCGGTGTAACGTACTGTAATGTGCATAGACCTCGCTTATCTCTGTGTATTTTGGCTAGGGGATTGTGACGCTCCTTCAGCATCGCCCCGTAGCCTGCACAGCTTATGCCATTTCTCATTCCATACCCAACTGCTGCCTGCCACGAGGTGGGGGTTCAGGAGGTGGGGGTTCATGGGTAGTGGTCGTTTTGACAGTGTGCTATGCGATTGAGTCCGGTGTACCGTAATACTGTATGCAATCCTACAGTAGCTTATCCCTATCTCCCCTGTGTATTTTGGTTAGGGGATTGTGACGCTCCTTCAGCATTGCCCCATAACCTGCACAAGGGTTCAGGGGCGGCGGCCATTTTGCCAGTGTGCTACAGTATGTGATCGAGTCCGGTGTACCATAATGTGCATACTGTGTATTTTAGCTAGGGGATTGTGACGCTCCTTCAGCATTGCCCCCTGGAGTGTGAAATGTATGCCATACTGTATCTCACTACATATCCGAGCGCTGCCACGTGCTGGGAGTTCACGGTCGGCGGCCATTTTGTCAGGTTGCTAAGCGATCCAGCTCGGTATACCGTAATGTGCATAGACCTCGCTTATCCCAGTGTAATTGAGCTAGGGGATTGTGACGCTCTTTCAGCATTGCCCCATAGTCTGTACAATCTGGACTATTACTTGCTCCGTAGCCTAGGGCCTCTGTGGGGCAAGGAGTCATAGGTGGTAGCCATTTCTATTCAGTCTGCCCAGCTACAGAATTGTACAGTATGTGTACTGTACGGAGCATAGAACCTTAACCTGCATAGAACCTGCACATTATGGTACACCGGACTCGATCGCATAGAACCGCTCATGCAGCTTTGCCCTGGTTTATGTGAATAAAAAAAATAATAAAGTGTCTGAAAAAAACTAACATGCATTCGTACTTAAGGAATCGAACCCTGGACTCTGAGTATAGGAAGCGAAACACTTCACCACTTCGCCGCAGACAAATGTATAAATCCGTTGGTTTTGATTATACTGTAATGGCTACGGGATTAGGACGATAACATACTGTACAAAATTCCTAATCTTGAGAGGCAATAGTGAACTTGTAACACACATCCATTTGCGACAGTGTACACTACTGGTTTTACAGTACTGTATGTTTTGTCTGCGGGACTTGGACGCTCACATACAGTATTCATAAAGTATTGTAGATGGATCATATACTGTATGCTGTACTATTTGCGTCGGTGTCGTATATACAGTACTGTATTAAATAATGCAGCGTAATGAGTACAGTATTTACTGTATGCAGCGTAATGAGACGCCTTAGTAAAGTAGTCCTTATTATGTATTTCAGTATTGTATTTTACGGGAGACCACACGCATGCGCAGTGGTGATTGTAAAAAGCGACATCTGGTGGCTGATCGCAGGTATTACACGTAAAGGTAACGCCAAACGTCAAATGTCTGTCTCCGTGCGATTAGATAGCCTCTCTGTGACTAGGCGCGCCTCGCTACGCCCCAGTACGCTGCGTATGGTCGAACGGGACAAACGCCGCAGCCACTCAAGATAAAGGTGGCTACATCTGTACTTTATCACCTTGCACTTTATCAGTTCACCAGGCTTAATAGATCTGCCCCAATGTTTCAAAATGGAATGCATCAAGAGAACGGTGTTGGTATTGTAAAAATACACACAGCTCCTGGTATTTCCTGGTGGTCTCCCATCCAAGTACTAAAACCAGGACCAACACTGCTCAGCTTCCATGATCAGGAGAGATTGGGCAAATCCAGTGTGCTGTGGCTGTAGATGAGCTCGTGGTTTCTGTTAGAGCTCTTCTACTTCTAACTTCTGGTACATAAAAGAATATGTGTAAAAATTAAATGTACAGTACCAAGAAAAGGGTGTTGGTAGTTTAAAAACACCTAAAGAATCTGATAATACATGGATGGGAGACTGCTTGGTAGTAACAAAGTCCAATACTGCTTTGCTTCAAAGATCAAATGAGATTGGGCATATCCAGTGTGGTGTGGCTTTAGATAAGCTTTGTGGTTTCTGTTAGAGCTCTTCTACTTCTAACTACTGGTACATTAATGAATATGTATAAGGTTGTAGTTTATCCAATATCCCTTTACTACCTTACCTCCCCCCCCCTCCCCTCCCCTCCCCTCCTTATAGCTTCCTTTGTTCTCTCCTCCTCGTGTGTGCGTTATTTGTTTTCTCATACGTCCTAGAGGATGCTGGGATCACATTAAGAACCATGGGGTATAGACGGGATCCGCAGGAGACATGGGCACTTTAAGACTTTCAAAGGGTGTGAACTGTCTCCTCCCTCTATGCCCCTCCTCCAGACTCCAGTTTTAGAATTGTGCCCAGTGAGACTGGATGCACTACAGGGGAGCTCTACTGAGTTTCTCTGAAAAGAGTTATGTTAGTTTTTCTTATTTTCAGGGAGGCTGCTGGCAACAGTCTCCCTGCTTCGTGGAACTTAGGGGAGAGAAGTATGACCAACTTCTAGTGAGTTCAATGGCTCTGCTTCTGGCTGACAGGACACCATTAGCTCCTGAGGGTGCTGATCGCTGGGTACGCCTAGATGCCCACTCCCGTAGCCTGCCATCACCCCCTTACAGAGCCAGAAGTCAGAAGACAGGCGAGTAGCAGAAGAACAGAAGACTTCTTCTCCAGTGACGGCATTCTGAGGTACCACGCAGCGAGCGGAATGCTGTGCGCCATGCTTCCACACAAACACAGGCACTGCAGGGTGCAGGGCATGTGGGTGGGTGGGGGGGGGGCACCCTGGGCAGCATAAATTCCTCACAAAAGGCTGGCAAAAGTGGACATTAGTGCCTGGGCACTGTCCTTACCCCGCCAGCGTAATTAATTATTTGTTTCTGAGCGGGACAGAAGCGTGCCATTACAGCGGCGGGGCTTCTTCCTCACCTCACCAGCACATCTATAGAGCGTTACAAGTCTATCACTATAGAGTTTATTATTTCCCAGACTGTGTACTTTTGGCGCTGGGTTGTGAGCTGAAAAATCCTCTCTGTCCCTCTGACAGATTTACTGTAGGTCTATCCCCCATAACCGATGTGTCTGTGGGTACTTGGTACATGTGTGTCAACATGTCGGTGGCTGAATGTTTTTCCCAAGAGGAAACTATATTAGGAATGCAGACATATGATGGTGGCCCTGTTGGCACCACCAATAACTGACTGGGTGAAAGTTTCAATAATATCAGAGTGAGGTTGGATAAATCTGTGTCCCAGACACAGACGTAGAGAATAGATGTGATGTTCATGGCTATGCTTCTTTTCCCTCAGGCCCGCAAAAATGTTACTACACACTGATACTGACTCGGATACTGATTCCTATGTCGACCATAATATTTCCTGATTAGATCCAATATTGGCAAGGAGCATTCAGTACATGATTGTGGATATTAAGGACATATTAACATCAATGAGGACCCTGCTGTTCCTGACAAAGGGGTCTATATGTATGTATATATAGATATATAATGAAAGCTGATGTAACGTTCCTCCATCCCTGTTTGAGAAAGTCTGGGCCAGCTCGACAAGATGGTTTCAAATCCCCAAAAAGTTTCCGATTGTTTATTCATTTCCTGCTGCGGACAGAATAAAGTGGGAGTCACCCCCTGTTCTGCACGGGGCCCTGTCACAAATCCAGCGGATCGTATGCAGGAAGCTACATTATTTCTAGTTATGTAACCACAGGTACATTACTTAGACCTGCCATTACATGCGCATGGGTGAGTAGTAGTATTCAAGAATTGGTCGAATACCTTGTCTTCCGATATAGATATCTTGGAGAGATGGGATAATCCTTACGTTGGATCATATCAAGGACACTGCAGCATACTTACGACTGCAAGGGATATAGGACTCTTGAGTTCACGGGCCAATTTCATGGCAGTCTCGGATAGGAGGGCATTGTGGATTCACCAAGGGAATGCTGATGCTGACTCCAAGAAGAGAGGGAGTCTCTTCACTATGAAGGTGAAGCCTTGTTTGGCAACGGCCTAGTTAATTTGATCTCGGCAGCTCCCGCAGGTAAGTCAACCTTCTTGCCCTATGTTCCCTCTCAACGGATGAAGACGCATCATTGTCTAACGCAGTCATTTTGTCCCAATAGATATGCAAGAAGTTAAGATTCCCCTTTCTTTGCAGGTAGAGGAAGGAGAAGAGGGAAGAGGTCTTCAAGATCGCAGGAGCAGAGATCGTCCTCTGCTTCTGCCAAATCCACTGCATGACGCTGGGGCTCTCTTGCAGGAGCCCACACCAGTGGGGGCACGTCTAAAACACTTCAGTCAGTTCTGGATTAATTTGGACCTGGACTCGTGGGTTTTACAAATAGTGTCACAAGGGTACAAACTGGGGTTTCAAGACGTTCCCCCTCACCGATTGTTCAAATCGGCCTTAGTCAGCAGGGAGAAGGTTTTTATTCAAGCCTCTTCGTGCTCCCGAAGCCGGACGGCTCAGTCAGACCAATCTTAAATCTGAAATCCCTCAATTTCTACCTAAAGAAATTCAATTTCAAGATGGAATCTCTCAGGGTAGGGATCTCCAGTCCGGAGGAAGGAGATTTCATGGTTTTGGTAGACATAAGGATGCCTAATTACATGTTCCCGTTTAGCCACTGCATCAAGCTACCTGAGGTTTGCAATTCAGGATTGTCATTACCAATTTCAGACGTTGCCGTTTGGTCTGTCCACGGCTCCGAGGATTTTCACCAGGGTGATGGTGGAAATGATGGTTCTCCTTCGCAAGCAAGGAGTCACAATTATGCCGTACTTGGATGATCTCCTGATAAAGGCGAGATCCAGGGACCAGTTGGTGCAAAACATCTACTCTCCCTGACAGTTCTTCAACAACATGGTTGGCTCCTAAACTTGCCAAAATCGCAGTTGGTCCCAATAACGTGGTTGTTGTTTCTGGGAGTCATACTGGACACAGAAGAGGCTTTCTTCCAGTGGAAAGGCTATGGAGTTCCAGAGTCTGGTCAAACAAATTCTGAAACCAGCAAGAGTGTTAATCCATCAATGCATTCTGTTGCTGGGGAAGATGGTTGCGGCCTACGAGGCCATTCAGTTTGGCAGGTTCCATGCCAGAGTGTTCCAGTGGGACCTGTTGGACAAGTGGTCCGGATCCCACCTACACATGCACCGGAGGATAATCCTGTCTTCCAAGACCAGAATCTTACTCCATTGGTGGCTGCACAGTTCTCACCTCCTAGAGGGGCGATGGTTCGGGATCCAGGACTGGATCCTAGGGACCATGGATGCAACCCTCCGAGGCTGGGGAGCAGTCACACAGGGGGAAAACATCGAAGGAAGATGGTCAAGTCAGGAAAGTTTTCTCCACATAAATGTTCTGGAGTTAAGGGCCATTTAATAACTGCAGACACAGTACACACTGGGGCGGGTGCCCAGCATCCTCTACGGACTAAGAGAAAAGGATTTACCGGTAGGTATTAAAATCCTATTTTCTCTAACGTCCTAGAGGATGCTGGGGACTCCGTAAGGACCATGGGGATAGATAGGCTCCGCAGGAGACATGGGTACTTTAAGAAAGACTTTAGTTCTGGGTGTGCACTGGCTCCTCCCTCTATGCCCCTCCTCCAGACCTCAGTTTGATACTGTGCCCGGTGGAGACTGGGTGCTTTTCAGGAGCTCTCCTGAGCTTTCTGACAGAAAGTATTTTGTTAGGTTTTTAATTTTCAGGGAGCACTGCTGGCAACAGACTCCCTCATCGAGGGACTGAGGGGAGAGAAGCAGCCCTACTCTCTGAGTTGCAAGGTCCTGCTTCTTAGGCTACTGGACACCATTAGCTCCAGAGGGATTGGTACGCATTATCTCACCCTCGCCGTCCGTCCCAGAGCCGCGCCTCCGTCCCCCTTGCAGAGCCGGAAGATAGAAGCCGGGTGAGTATGAGAAGAAAAGAAGACTTCAGAGGCGGCAGAATACTTCATGATCTTCACTGAAGTAACGCACAGCACTGCAGCTGTGCGCCATTGCTCCCATACACCTCACACACTCCGGTCACTGTAAGGGTGCAGGGCGCAGGGGGGGGGGGCACCCTGGGCAGCAATATAAACCTCTTTTTGGCAAAAATATAACACATATACAGCGGGGCACTGTATAAATGTATGAGCCCCTGCCAATTTTACAGTTTAAGCGGGACAGAAGCCTGCCGCCGAGGGTGCGGGGCTTCTCCCTCAGCACTCACCAGCGCCATTTTTTCTTCACAGCACCGCTGAGAGGAAGCTCCCCGGACTCTCCCCTGCTTATACCACGGTAGACAAGAGAGTTGAAAAGAGGGGGGGGGGGCACATAATTTGGCGCAAATTACATACAGCAGTACTACTGGGCAAACATTAAGTTACTGTGTATTCCTGGGTTATATAGCGCTATGGTGTGTGCTGGCATACTCTCTCTCTGTCTCTCCAAAGGGCCTTGTGGGGAAACTGTCTTCAGAAAAAGCATTCCCTGTGTGTGTGGTGTGTCGGTACACGTGTGTCGACATGTCTGAGGAAGAAGGCTATATTAGAGAGGAGCAGGAGCAAATGAATGTGGTGTCTCCGCCGACAGCTGATTGGATGGATATGTGGAATGTTTTAAATGCTAGTGTAAACTCATTGCACAAAAGATTAGACAAGGCTGAAGCTTTGGGACAGTCAGGGTCTCAACCCATGCCTGATCCTATGTTGCAGGGACTGTCAGGGTCTCATAAGCGCCCACTATCCCAGATTGTTGACACAGATACAGACACGGATTCTGACTCCAGTGTCGATTACGATGATGCAAAGTTACAGCCAAAATTGGCAAAATCCATTCGATATATGATTATGGCAATAAAAGATGTTTTGCACATCAGAGAGGAACCCCCTGTCCCTGACAAGAGGGTACATATGTACAAGGTGAAAAAGCCTGAGGTAACCTTTGAGGGGGTCACACGAGCTGAACGAGTTATGTGAAAAAGCTTGGGAATCTCCAGATAAAAGACTGCAGATTTCCAAAAGGATTCTTATGGCGTATCCTTTCCCATCAATGGATAGGTTACGATGGGAATACTCCCCTAGGGTGGACAAAGCATTAACACGCTTATCCAAGAAGGTAGCCCTCCCGTCCCAGTATACGGCTACCCTCAAAGAGTCTGCTGACCGCAAACAGGAGATTACCCTGAAGTCCATTTATACACATTCAGGTACCTTACTCAGACCGGCAATTGCGTCGGCCTGGGTGTGTAGTGCTGTAGCGGCATGGACGGATACCTTATCTGAGGGGATGGATACCCTAGATAAGGATACTATTTTATTGACCCTGGGGCATATAAGAGATGCTGTCCTATATATGTGTGTATGCAAACTACAGGTGGTGCTGCAGGGCTCACACCCTTTTACTTGTCTTGTAGAGCAACTCTGGAGCTGTTTCTGGGTCCAGCTGCTGCAAGAAATCAGCTTGAATGCTTCAGGGGCTGGGGCATGGCCAACATGAGCCCACACTGATGGGGGGTGGGGGTGTATAAAGCGATTTAGGGGTCATCTAAGCGCAACCCCACAAAGGCCGCCATGCCCTGCGTGACCCTTTTCTCTTTTCATATGCAGACGAGGGTTGCAGCCAACTATGCCCACTGCTTGGATGACATCACTATATGCAAATCCATCTGCTGCAGGCCTTCCCCCAGGAATGCTTGCAGTAGTTGTTGCATTTGGTTTGTTGTTTGGGGGTGCTTCAGTATTAGGCAGCCTTCTGCCCTCCCACATTCGTCTGAAAATGTGTTCTCCCTGCAGTTGTTGTTCCCAGATGAGAGTTCCCTTGTGCTTCCTCAGTTGAATCTCCTTAACTTGACAGGGGTGTGCCCGAGCAGCCGCCCTCCACAGCCCTATCCCAACACATACTTATCTTGCATATGAGATCTCTTGATCATGAAGATAGTTCTCACAGGGTGAGGTTCATCCATTACATTTTAAAGTAGGAAGGTACAAATTACATATTCAAATTACATATATGTGCTGGATTCAAATGTTTCCCCCCCTTCCTTTCTCAATTGTGCCCATCAGCAGCTATTCTAATGTTGCTGCCAATGGGTGTGACGCATTCATTTCTTCTGTGGGGTACACTGGACTCCACAAGGATTCACATTGTATATGTACACCAGAGTAGGATCTTGATCTGAGGCACCAACAGGCATAAAGCTTTTGACTGTTCCCAAGATGCTCAGCGCCCCCTCCTCTATAACCTCGCTTCCATGAACAGGGAGCTCAGTTTGTAGTTGGTGCCTTCAGTAGCAGGCCACTTAACAGGGGGCTGCCTCAGGCAGCCTATTCTTAGCTATTAATTTTGGCAAGAAAAGAAGAACTTTTTTTATAAGAATCTATAAGGGCTGCAGCAGGCTAGGTCTAATAGACCTCTTTACTGCAGCTCCATCACTCCCAGTGGCGCAGTATACTCCCGTGCCCCGGTTGCTGGGTCACTGCAGCGGAGGCTCCGGTTTCTTCCTAAGGTCAGTCACACACACACCGCCCTCCGGGATCACGAGGCCGCTGATGGGGGCGGGCCGTGTGCGCACTGGCGTGGACACTGATTACTGGGCAGCCGCTCCACTAGCCACCAGGGACAGTTAAGGAGCACAGCTCTGGGGTTTTTTCTCCTATATTAACCCCATTTTGTACTACCCGCAGTGCATTGTGATAGGTAATGGGGCCTGATTCAGGTTGGATCGCAATCCAACTGCAAAAACTGCTAAGAGCATACGCATCCGCCTGCATTTTCTGGGGCACCCCGCAGATAATGCGATCACCTCTGCCTGTGAATCGGTGAAGGGGGGGGGGGGAGGGGGGTCAACAACACTCCATTTCCAAGTCGGAGATGGAGCGGTGCGGGGGCACGGTTTCAAAATGGGGTCGGCAACGGAGAAACAGGAGGCGTGGTCAGAGCAGCTGCATGACATCACATGGGCCGGACTCTGCCAGTGGAGCCCCAGCGTCATGAGGTAGATTTTGTAGAGGCCGGGGAGGACTTCTGTTCCTGGGAACTAGCTGTGTTGTGCAGCTTTATTCCTCTGCCCCTACCTCTGGCAAGAAAGGACGCACCTCGCACTTTCTTGTTTCTTTGTGACCGAAAGGACTGCATTTGATAATGCGGAGCTTTCTTATGCTGTGAGGGAACATAAGGTAAAAAATTTGATTTTCCAACTGTAGCTGTGCGTGTTAATGCTTTGTCCATCCTACGGGAGGATTTCCATCGTAACCTATCCGTTGATGGAAAAGGATACGCCATAAGAATCCTTTTGGAAATCTGCAGTCTTTTATCTGGAGATTCCCAAGCTTTTTCACATAACTCGTTCAGCTCGTGTGACCCCCTCAAAGGTTACCTCAGGCTTCTTTCCCTTGTACATATGTACCCTCTTGTCAGGGACAGGGGGTTCCTCTGTGATGTGCAAAACATCTTTTATTGCCATAATCATATATCGAATGGATTTTGCCAATTTTGGCTGTAACTTTGCATCATCGTAATCGACACTGGAGTCAGAATCCGTGTCGGTATCTGTGTCAACAATCTGGGATAGTGGGCGCTTATGAGACCCTGACAGTCCCTGCAACATAGGATCAGGCATGGGTTGAGTCCCTGACTGTCCCAAAGCTTCAGCCTTGTCTAATCTTTTGTACAATGAGTTTACACTAGCATTTAAAACATTCCACATATCCATCCAATCAGGTGTCAGCGGAGACACCACATTCATTTGCTCCCGCTCCTCTCTAATATAGCCTTCTTCCTCAGACATGTCGACACACGTGTACCGACACACCACACACACAGGGAATACTTTTTCTGAAGACAGTTTCCCCACAAGGCCCTTTGGAGAGACAGAGAGAGAGTATGCCAGCACACTCCCCAGCGCTATATAACCCAGGAATAACACAGTAACTTAATGTTTGTCCAGTAGCGCTGCTGTATGTAATTTGCGCCGAATTATGTGCCCCCCCTCTCTTTTCAACCCTCTTCTCTACCGTGGTATAAGCAGGGGAGAGTCCGGGGAGCTTCCTCTCAGCGGTGCTGTGGAGAAAAAATGGCGCTGGTGAGTGCTGAGGGAGAAGCCCCGCCCCCTCGGCGGCGGGCTTCTGTCCCGCTTAAACTGTAAAATTGGTGGGGGCTCATACATATATACAGTGCCCAGCTGTATATATGTTATATTTTTGCCAAAAAGAGGTTTATATTGCTGCCCAGGGCGCCCCCCCTGCGCCCTGCACCCTTACAGTGACCGGAGTATGTGAGGTGTATGGGAGCAATGGCGCACAGCTGCAGTGCTGTGCGCTACCTCAGTGAAGATCATGAACTCTGTGGAGCCCGTCTATCCCCATGGTCCTTACGGAGTCCCCAGCATCCTCTAGGACGTTAGAGAAACTAGGATTTTAATACCTACCGGTAAATCCTTTTCTCTTAGTCTGTTGAGGATGCTGGGCACCCGTCCCAGTGTGTACTGTGTCTGCAGTTATTAAATGGCCCTTAACTCCAGAACATTTATGTGGAGACAACTTTCCTGACTTGACCATCTTCCTTGGACGTTTTCCCCCTGTGTGACTGCTCCCCAGCCTCGGAGGGTTGCATCTGTGGTCCCTAGGATTCAGTCCTGGATCCCGTACCATCGCCCCTCTAGGAGGTGAGAACTGTGCAGCCACCAATGGAGTGAGATTCTGGTCTTGGAAGACAGGATTATCCTCCGGTGCATGTGTAGGTGGGATCCGGACCAATTGTCCAACAGGTCCCACTGGAACACTCTGGCATGGAACCTGCCAAACTGAATGGCCTCGTAGGCCACAACAATCTTCCCCAGCAACTGAATGCATTGATGGATTAACACTCTTGCTGGTTTCAGAATTTGTTTGACCAGACTCTGGATCTCCATAGCCTTTCCACTGGAAGAAAACCTCTTCTGTGTCCAGTATGTGTTATGATTCCAGCACTCTGGTCAGAGAAGATCTTATGGCAAGGACCGGAGCACTGGAACGGAATGCTGGGGAAGGGAGCAGGACAGGAAAATAGCCCCTGGCGCCCTAACTCTGTTGTCTCACCCGTGTTGTCAGAAATCCCCTGCGAGACTATGGTTTCTTGAGCCCTTGGCAGCCGCGTTTGAAGGGCGGATTATGTCTGCCCAACTTCGATGCCCCCCGGTCTTAATGAGAGACAAAGGGAAACCCGAGACAGGGTGATAACAAGAGGCCCTCTAACTAAACAACCTGGCCAGGGGATAAGCAAACTCAAAACTATAATATGTGCGGAGAAACCGCCAGGAAAAAGGACAACCAAAATATCCACTTGTCCAATTCTCCTACCCGGCACCGCCGAGTACCAGAGAGGACTTGTGGAAGCGGAACCCTCCGCAAATGCTCCAAACACAAAATATAAAAGGTAAAGCGGCTGAGCCGCAACACACGGCAGAGCCGCAACTCACGAACACCACTGGATATAAAACGGTGATCAGTCAGGACTCCAGGGAACCAAACGACCTCTTGGGATGAGATGACAACTCCCGAATACCGGACTTCTGCGGACTGGAATGACCGGATACAGCAGGACTGGAAACAGATTCTCAGCAAACAAAGGCAGCATGCAGGAAGCTATTACCGGCATCTGTGAGAAGCCCTGGGAGTGTATTTAACAAGGAGTCCTCCAATCAGCTGCTAATGGCTGATTAGAATAAATGCCGTGCAGCTGCCTTGCTGCACGGCCAGAGAGCAGGTGAATATCTTAATTTCCTAAAGCCTAGCAACGGGGAACGCGGTCCGCCAGTGGCGTCCCCGTTGCTATGGTCCGTGCGGCTCAGCGCGCCCGGCGTCTAGCGTTGCTAGGGAGCCGGCGGCTGTACGTGCACAGCATCTCTAGTTGTTAGGCGCCGGGCCGCGCAGACCATCAAGCGGACCCCGGCGCCTAACAGTACCCCCCCTTGAGGAGGGGTCAAGGAACCCCTAAAGCCCGGTTTCTGAGGAAATTCCCGAAAAAATGCCCTCTTGAGCCTCGGGGCATGAAGATCCTTATCCAGGACCCAAGACCTTTCCTCCGGACCATAGCCTTTCCAGTGAACCAGAAAATACAGCCGATCCCGGGACAATTTGGAATCGAGAACCTTCTCTACCAAGAACTCCTGTTGTCCCTGTACATCCACTGGAGATCTACCCTGAGAGATCTTCCGAGGAAATCTACTGGAAGAAACGTATTGTTTCAACAGGGAACAATGAAACGTATTTCCAATCCTGAGAGATCTTGGTAAACGTAACCGAAAGGCAACTGGGTTGACTCTTTTAATAATAAGAAATGGCCCAATAAATTTGGGTCCCAGTCTAGCTGAGGATTGTCGAAGCCTGATGTTGCGAGTCGACAACCACACCCTATCTCCCACCTTAAAAGTGCAAGGACGTCGGAGCCTGTCAGAAAATTTCTTCTCTCGAAAGGCCGCTTTTCTGAGAGCAAGGTGCACCTTTTTCCAAATGGCTCTGAGATGGGAGGTTAAGGTAAGCGAGGAGACTGAGGAATGATGAAAAAAAGAATTAGCTCTGGGGTGAAAACCAAAAACTGAAAAGAATGGAGACTCTTTAGTGGAGGAATGACAAGAATTATTGTAAGCAAATTCAGCCAACGGAAGAAACTCGGACCAATCATTCTGGAGTTTGGCTGAATACAAGCGCAAATATTGTTTCAATGATTGGTTAACTCGTTCGGTTTGCCCGTTGGATTGTGGGTGGTAACCGGATGTTAACGACAATTTCATCTTCAATGAGGCACAAAAACATTTCCAGAATTGTGCGATGAATTGTGGACCCCGATCAGAAACAATATCAGTAGGCAACCCATGAAGCCTGAATACATGGCGGAGAAACAAAACTGCCAACCCTTGGGCAGAAGGCAATCGGGGAAGAGCAATAAAGTGAGCCATTTTACTAAAACGTTCCACTACCACCCATATGACTCGGAATCCGGCTGAAAGGGGAAGGTCAACCACAAAATCCATGAAATATGAGACCACGGCCTGAGAGGAACATTTAAGGGCATAAGTTGCCCGATGGGCAAGGAACGGGGAACTTTATGCTGTGCACAAACCTGACATGAATAAACAAATTCCTTGACGTCTTTAGAAAGACCAGGCCACCATACTGAGCGAGAGACTAACTCCAATGTCTTAGAGACTCCTGGATGCCCTGAAACTTTGTTATCATGGAATTCCGTTAAAACAGTAACTCTCAAAAACTCAGGGACGTAAAGACGACCAGCAGGAGTAATTCTAGGAGCTTGGTGTTGAAGCTGTTTTAACTGGGTAAATAAATCTTGTGTGAGGCCCGCCCAGATGACCGAAGATGGAAGTATGGGGGTAACAGGATTGTTATTGTGAACCGGAAGAAAGCTATGTGACAGGGCATCAGCCTTAGTATTCTTGGAACCAGGCCTAAAAGTGATTATAAATTTGAAACGCGTAAAAAATAATGCCCAACGTGCCTGCCGGGCATTAAGCCGCTTAGCCGATTCAATGTATTGCAGGTTCTTATGGTCAGTCAATACCGAAATAGTATGTTTTGCTCCCTCCAGCCAATGCCTCCACTCCTCGAAAGCCCATTTTACCGCCAGTAACTCCCGATTACCAACGTCATAGTTGGATTCAGCGGAGGAGAATTTCCTGGACATAAAGGCACAAGGATGTAACTCCAGAGACTCCGGATCCTTTTGAGAAAGGATAGCCCCCACTCCAACCTCCGAGGCATCAACCTCCACCACAAAGGGCAATTCCGGATTAGGATGTCTGAGGACTGGAGCCGAGACAAAGGCTTGTTTCAAGGCCCGGAAGGACAACTCAGCTTCACGCGACCAGTTGGTAGGATCCGCTCCTTTCTTTGTCAGAGCTACAATGGGAGCAACCAGGTCAGAAAAAGAATGAATGAACCTCCTATAATAATTCGCAAACCCTAAAAAACGCTGAATTGCTTTTAAATTGGTGGTTGCGCCCAACTAAGGATGGCCTGGAGTTTCTTTGGTTCCATGGAAAATCCCTGAGGGGAAATTATGTACCCTAAAAAAGATACTTCCGTGACATGAAACTCACACTTCTCCAGCTTGGCATATAAATGATTCTCACATAACTTTTGAAGAACCAGACGCACCTGGGTAACATGTTGTTCCATTGATTTAGAAAAAATCAGGATGTCGTCTAAGTAAACGACCACGAATTTCCCTAGGAAGTCACGGAGCACATCGTTAATGAGGTCTTGAAAAACTGCCGGAGCATTGGACAGGCCGAACGGCATCACCAGGTATTCGTAGTGACCCGACTGAGTACTGAAGGCCGTTTTCCACTCATCTCCAGATTTAATTCGGATGAGGTTGTACGCTCCTCTAAGGTCAATTTTAGAAAAAATCACAGCAGAACGTAACTGATCAAAGAGTACAGAAATCAACGGCAAAGGATAGGTGTTTTTAACTGAGATCTTATTCAGGGCTCTAAAATCAATGCAAGGTCTAAGCGAGCCATCCTTTTTCTCCACAAAGAAGAAGCCTGCACTTAAAGGAGATTTTGATGGTCTAATAAATCCTTTCTCAAGGCTCTCCTTTACATAATCATTCATAGCCGCAGTTTCTGGCCCGGATAATGCATATAATCTTCCCTTTGGCAATGCGGCACCAGGAATTAACTCAATAGCACAATCATAAGGCCGATGGGGAGGCAGAATGTCCGCATTGCCTTTGGAGAAAACATCAGCAAACTCCTGGTATTCCACCGGAATGAGTTCTGGAATGATAGCTGCTACTCTGACTGGAAACGTGATACATTCCTTATCACAAAAAGTACCCCAATGTGAAATTTCCCCCGACCGCCAATCAATGGTGGGATTATGAAAGGCCAGCCAAGGGTGACCCAGAACAACTGGAACTGCTGGGCAATGTGTAAGAAAGAACTCGATTTTCTCGGAATGTAGAGCTCCTACTGTAAGTAGTACAGGGGGTGTACGGAGAGAAATAATCCCATTAGACAGCGGACTCCCATCTAAGCCATGCATGGTGACACACCTACCCAAAGGTAACTGAGGAATGCCTAAGGCCTTAGCCCAAGTTAAATCCATAAAGTTTCCTGCAGCTCCACTGTCAACAAAAGCCGACACCGAAGAACTGAGGCTGCCAAAGGAAACTTTAACTGGGACTAAAAGGGAGTTATTCGAGGAGATAAGCTGCAGACCTAGGTGAACCCCCTCACAATTCACCTGGTCAAAGCGTTTCCCGACTGGTTCGGACAATTACGAGCAAAATGTCCCTTACCCCCACAGTACAGACAAAGACCAGAATTTTGCCTTCTGGCTCTTTCTTCAGGAGACAGCCGGGAGAGACCCATCTGCATGGTCTCCTCTACGTCTTCAGGAATGGAATATACACACGGACTTGACCTTACAGGTGCTCCTTTTTCAGCCCTCCGCTCTCTGAGACGACGATCAATCTTAATAGAAAGCTCCATGAGTTTATCGAGAGTCTCAGGAGCGGGGTACTGAAGGAGACTGTCTTTTATAGACTCTGATAAGCCGAGGCGAAACTGACTGCGCAGGGCTGGGTCATTCCAGCCACAGTCGTTCGACCAACGGCGAAACTCCGTACAATAAACCTCTGCAGGATTTCTACCCTGTCTGAGAGCGCGCAACTGACTTTCAGCGGACGCCTCTCTATCAGGGTCATCATACAAGAGCCCTAAAGACTCAAAAAAAGCGTCAACTGACAACAATGCCGGATCCTCTGCTCTTAAACCAAATGCCCAGGTCTGAGGATCCCCCTGGAGCAAAGAAATAATAAACCCGACCCGCTGAGATTCAGTACCCGAGGAAGTCGGTCTTAAACGAAAATAAAGTTTACAGGATTCTTTAAAATTAAAAAACTCTTTTCTATCACCAGAAAAATGGTCAGGCAAATGCATCTTTGGTTCAGGGACTACCCTTGGGGAAGCTCGCAAAAGATCTTCCTGCGACTTCACCCGAAGAGAAAGATCCTGAACCATCTGAGTAAGTTCTTGAATCTGGCTGACTAAGAGCTGACCAGGATTTGGCCCTAAACCTGTTGGATTCATGAGGCCGATAAACTCTCACAAAACTGAATGAGAAAAAATTAAAACCCGTTTAATTTTAAGTTTTGGTATGGCCGGTAATAATGTTATGATTCCAGCACTCTGGTCAGAGAAGATCTTATGGCAAGGACTGGAGCACTGGAACGGAATGCTGGGGAAGGGAGCAGGACAGGAAAATAGCCCCTGGCGCCCTAACTCTGTTGTCTCACCCGTGATGTCAGAAATCCCCTGCGAGACTATGGTTTCTTGAGCCCTTGGCAGCCGCGTTTGAAGGGCGGATTATGTCTGCCCAACTTCGATGCCCCCCGGTCTTAATGAGAGACAAAGGGAAACCCGAGACAGGGTGATAACAAGAGGCCCTCTAACTAAACAACCAGGCCAGGGGCTAAGCAAACTCAAAACTATAATATGTGCGGAGAAACCGCCAGGAAAAAGGACAACCAAAATATCCACTTGTCCAATTCTCCTACCCGGCACCGCCAAGTACCAGAGAGGACTTGTGGAAGCGGAACCCTCCGCAAATGCTCCAAACACAAAATATAAAAGGTAAAGCGGCTGAGCCGCAACACACGGCAGAGCCGCAACTCACGAACACCACTGGATATAAAACGGTGATCAGTCAGGACTCCAGGGAACCAAACGACCTCTTGGGATGAGATGACAACTCCCGAATACCGGACTTCTGCGGACTGGAATGACCGGATACAGCAGGACTGGAAACAGACTCTCAGCAAACAAAGGCAGCATGCAGGAAGCTATTACCGGCGTCTGTGAGAAGCCCTGGGAGTGTATTTAACAAGGAGTCCTCCAAACAGCTGCTAAAGGCTGATTAGAATAAATGCCGTGCAGCTGCCTTGCTGCACGGCCAGAGAGCAGGTGAATATCTTAATTTCCTAAAGCCTAGCAACGGGGAACGCGGTCCGCCAGTGGCGTCCCCGTTGCTATGGTCCATGCGGCTCAGCGCGCCCGGTGTCTAGCGTTGCTAGGGAGCCGGCGGCTGTACGTGCACGGCGTCTCTAGTTGCTAGGCGCCGGGCCGCGCAGACCATCAAGCGGACCCCGGCGCCTAACAGTATGACTCCCAAAAACAACAACCGCGTCATTGGGACCAACTGCGATTTTGGCAAGTTTAGGAGCCAACCATGTTGTTGAAGAACTGTCAGGGAGAGTGCAATGTTTTGCACCAACTGGTCCCTGGATCTCGCCTTTATTAGGAGATCATCCAAGTACGGGATAATTGTGACTCCTTGCTTGCGAAGGAGAACCATAATTTCCGCCATCACCCTGGTGAAAATCCTCGGAGCCGTGGACAGACCAAACGGCAATGTCTGAAATTGGTAATGACAATCCTGAATTGCAAACCTTAGGTAGCTTGAGGCAGTGGCTAAATGGGAACATGTAAGTAGGCATCCTTTATGTCTACCAAAACCATGAAATCTCCGTCCTCCGGACTGGAGATCACTGCCCTGAAAAATTCCATCTTGAAATTGAATTTCTTTAGGAAGAAATTGAGGGATTTCAGATTTAAGATTGGTCTGACTGAGCCGTCCGGCTTCGGGACCACGAAGAGGCTTGAATAAAAACCTTCTCCCTGCTGACTAAGGCCAATTTGAACAATCGGTGAGGGGGAACGTCTTGAAACCCCAGTTTGTACCCTTGGGACACTATTTGTAAAACCCACGAGTCCAGGTCCGAATGAATCCAGAACTGACTGAAGAGTTTTAGACGTGCCCCCACTGGTGTGGGCTCCTGCAAGAAAGCCCCAGTGTCATGCAGTGGATTTGGCAGAAGCAGAGGACAATCTCTGGTCCTGCGATCTTGAAGAGGCTACAGACTTCTTCCTTTTCCTTCCTCTACCTGCAAAGAAAGGGGAATCTTAACTTCTTGCATTTCTATTGGGCCAAAATGACTGCGGTAGATAATGATGCGTCTTCATCCGTTGAGAGGGAACATAGGGCAAGAAGGTTGACTTACCATTGAAATGAGGATGCATCTTGCTGCCTTTCCAATGAAGCAAGTTTAATTTAGTAATAGGTGAAAAACCATCCTTACAAAGGTGTTAATCAGAGACTTGGCTTTGTGGACACTTTTCAGAGAACAAATTTGTTAGCATAAAAATAAAGCCAGAAAATGAAGAGCTGTTTAATCACTCAATTGGATTTTTCTGCCAGCATATTTTTTTTCTCTGCAACCCACTGCTAAATTGTGCTTCCTAGCTGTTTTTATAAAATCACTGAATCAAATCTAACTCTGATTACATCAGAGAAGGCCAGGTACCCTACACCATAACAGGGGGTTTGACATTTTGACTTGTCTACTTAAAGATCACCAAAATCTGATAACAAGGTCAATTAGGTCCCTGGGTGGGATTGAACCACCAACCTTATGGTTAATAGCCGTACATACTAACTGATTGCGCCACAGAGACACTTTGCAAAAGTCCATACTGACAAAGGCTAATAAGCATTCATCTAAAACATTTCCTAGAAAAACTTTAAAAAGTCAATAATCTGGAGAGTTTTTGTAAGATGTTTCTTCCATCAACCAACGAAGAAACACATTGGTACTTTCCCATGATGAGTGAGTGCTTCAGGATCTCTTGCACTTACATGTGCAGCAGAGTACAGCAATGGAAGCATGCTGGGCCCATAACCCAGAGGTAGGCAGATTGAAACTATCCTCTGCTATATGCATTTTTTTTGTTAATTAAAGTAATCCAAAACTGGGATTGATATTTTGGCTCTTTTATTTTTACTTAAAGTACAATAACTTTTACCATTTTAATTTGTTTTAATAGTATATTGACAGTATTGTTTTCTTTCAAAAATCCACTTTATTTTCTTTACCCTATTATTAAAATGGTAATTGACAAAAACAAACTACATTGTCACCAGAAGAGCAATACAAAATGTACAAGTGATATAAAGATCACCAAAATCTGATAACAAGTAAAGTGAAGGAGATCCAACTGTAACCCTATTTGCAAAATAGTACTAAATAAGTTTGTCGATGTAAGACATTTGCAAAGGCGCAAACAAAACACGCTGGAAAATGCAACTGAATCTGTTTTTGGAGGTTAGAATAGATGCAGGATCAAGTAGCTCAATGGGTAGGGTGTTTGATTAGAATTCAACAGGTTATAGATTTGAATCCTGGGTATGATAGTTTGAGGTGTTATTTAATAAAGTATGTTTATATATTAGTCACACATGGCTTACTTGTACAAATGGCATGTCACCAGTTAGTGCTGACTGCTGATATGCCATTTGCACAAACACGCCATGTGTGACTGTATATGCATTTAAGGAGGGCACCCCGGCAATACCACAAACCATTGAGTGTCAAGTATACTAGATATATCTTCATATCTCATGTGCTTTCTCTGAGACCAATCTTGTTATGCCCCTTCCCCACAAGGCATGCGCCTTTTGTCCATATTGCAAAAATGGGGAGGGGAGGGGGGGGGGCATATAATTCTCTGTCACAGGGCACCAAAAAGTCTAGTTATGGCTCTGGTATGCATTATGTAATCTGGCAGACCATATCTCCAACACTGGCTGGTTGGAATAGAAATCCGGTTATCTATGTGAGCAAATGACCATCAACGATTTACTCTCAAACACTAGAAAATGGACAAACATGGTCCCCTAAACAAATTGGTTAAATTTTGGGTTTAACCAATTTGTGTAATGACCATTTTTGACCACTTTTCTAGTGTTTGGGAGCAAATGGTTAATTGACATTTGCTACTATACATTACCAGATTTTTATTCCATCCATCCAGACTGGATAGATAGCCTGACAGATAATTGTGTAGTGTACGCCCAGGATAACTGTCAGTTGTGCTTTCTTTTATGACGGCACATAAATGGGTGGGCAGATCCAGAGCAAGCACTGCCCACTCATGCATAGTTGTCAACTGATGTGAAGTTCCAGGGGGCAATCTCAGTTATAAAGAAAAGTATCTGGAAATTGTCCCTAGTTTAAAAAAAAAATAAAAAAAAAATTGATCAACTCCATTTATTTAGTATGATATCCCAGCAGTCAGAACAACATACTTTATTAAATAACACATCTCAAACTACCATACCCAGGATTCAAACCTATAACCTGTTGAATTCTAATCAAACACCCTACCTATTGAGCTATTTGATCCTGCATAAAAATTGTGAACATTATATGAAGCTATTGGTACTTTGCAAAAAAAAAGTATCAGCATTACAACGCAGCAGATCCATGCAGTTTGCAGCCACACACTACATGTATCTGCTCAGCCACAATGCTGATTATTTCTTCACAAAGTACAAGGTGAGCTCCAAACAGAATTCTCTAGCTTAGAATTATACCTTTCTATGCCAAACCTAGAAGTCGGGCCCCCCACCCTGGGATCCCCCAGAGGGAGGCCTGCACCGTCATGCGGCAGGCTTGTCCGTTTTGGAAGCAGGCTGATGGGCAGCCCAGGCTTGCTTCAGTCTGGGCTTGGCAGGTCTGGAAGCATGAGCTTGCTTTGGGTATGCCTGACCTTGGGTACGCTTTACCTGAGGGATGAAAGGGCCAAGGGAAAGTACTTTTAGCCTTCTGCGTGGTAGGAGTCATACGAGGTAGGCAAGCTGTTTGAGCAGTAGCCAGATCAGCTACAATCTTATTGAGGTCTTCTCCAAAGAGAGTGTCTCCCTTGAAAGGAAGCACCTCCAGGGTTTTCTTGGAATCCATATCCACCGACCAGGATCTCAACCAGCTGTATAAAGTATTACCTTGGAACTGGCTCTCCACTCCCCATTATCTGGTTATCATGGCTTCCTCCGCCAGTGTCCAGACTCGCTTGCTGAAGCTCGGCCACTTCTTCCTAGCAGCAGGCTCCTGGATCACTGGGCAGCAGAGGTGCTTGGGAGCCGGAAGGGGGCGGAGCAATCAGGCAGGCAGTTGCAGTGCTGCCCAGCTATCTGTGGTGTGAGAAGAAGCAGGGGCACCCCACCGCTGGCAGTGCTGCAGCTAGCGGTGGTGGCAGCGGCGAGGCTGCTGGGCTGGGTCTTGAAAAAGGTGGAAAGAAGGGTGTTACGGCATGGAATGTACAAACTGCGAGACCCTGCTGGTAGCGCCTTTGTCTATTTAGTAGGAAGGGCACGTAACAGCCGGGGGGCAATGGAGGAAGCCCCTTTAGGGCTGGAGCCCCTTCAGGGCTGGAGCCCGGCGGCAACTGACTCCGTTGTCTCTGGCAGTTCTGCCCCTGGACTAGAGGAATGGTCAAGAACATGGCAACATTTAATGCCAAAAAATGCAAAATCATACACGTCTCAAAAATGCAAAGGCTAACTATAATATTAAGGGCATTATAATGGCAAGAGGAAAGCTATCTAAGTATTACTATTTCAGGTGAGCAATGTAACAAAGCAATAGGAAAGGCAAGTCAGATGCTTGTTTGCATAGGTTAAAGAACCAGTAGCAGAAAAAAGTAATACAGGTTGAGTATCCCATATCCAAATATTCCGAAATACGGAATATTCCGAAATACGGACTTTTTTGAGTGAGACTGAGATAGTGAAACCTTTGTTTTTTGATGGCTCAGTGTACACAAACTTTGTTTAATACTCAAAGTTATTAAAAATATTGTATTAAATGAACTTCAGACTGTGTGTATAAGGTGTATATGACACATGAATGAATTCTGTGAATGTACACACACTTTGTTTAATGCACAAAGTTATAAAAAATATTGGCTAAAATGACCTTCAGGCTGTGTGTATAAGGTGTATATGAAACATAAATGCATTCTGTGCTTAGATTTAGGTCCCATCACCATAATATCTCGTTATGGTATGCAATTATTCCAAAATACAGAAAAATCCGATATCCAAAATTCCTCTGGTCCCAAGCATTTTGGATAAGGGATACTCAATCTGTAATGCCACTGTATAGGTCCTTGGTACAGCCACATTTAGAATCCTGTGTTCAGTTCCAGAAGCCATATCTCCAGAAGGCTGTAAATACATTAGGGCAACTAAAATTGTGCATGGCCTACATCACAAAACTTACCTGGAAATACTAAAAAATGTTGATGTGTATAGTTTGGAGAAGGGAAGAGGGAACATACAGTAATAGAAACATTTAAATATATAGGGAGGAATGTAATAGGGTGTGAGAATCAGAAAGTGAGAGATTTTGTGTTTTTTCCTGTTGTTTTTTTTTTTTTTTTATTGTTTGTTTTTTAAAGTGGCAATCCTTTACATGGCAAAACCAGGTTGATATTTGCCATGTAAAGGATTGCCACCGTGGGCATGTGTAGAAGGGGCACTGCTACTGTTGGCATTATGTGTGTAAGCTGCACTGATATGGTGGTTATGTGTATAAAGGGCACTGCGACTGTGGGTATTATTATTATTATTATTATTATTATTATTATTACATGCGGTGTAATGACAATAAGATAGTGCTACTGTGTGGCGTATTTTGATTTGGGGTGCTATTGTGTGGCCATGCCCCTTCCTTGTGATACCACACCTTCTTTTTTTAAGGAGCGCACTGTCCCTTTATTAAGTATTGGAGAGAGGGCCCAAATTAATAGTTTGCAGGGAGGCGCCAAACACCCTAGCACTGGCCCTTTGGTAGGGGACAGGATTTGCTTCTGCTTGTGCACATATGTTATGATTGCCAGCCAACACCACTGGTTTTGCCTATAACACTAACTATAAATATTTTGAATTGGTCCTGGACCACCAATCCAAGGCACCCCTGCAAGTGTCCCGAGGCACCCCAGGGTGCAGTTTGAGAACCACTGGTCTAGTGAGTACCCAGGATAATTATTGTAGCTGGTCTGCGGGTAACAGCTCTCAGATCCACTTCTAGAAAAAATGCAGCAATGTAATTTGAGTGACAAACTGCAGAGATGAACCCTTTCTGTGACTGCTGCACAGGGATCACACAAACTCTATTCATAGGGCTGACTTCACTTAGGGGAGATGTTCTCACCCCGCAAAGAAGTGCGAGTATATACCGCACTTACGGTACCATTGGATTTACAGATATTTTCTTGCAATACACTATGGGGGTCATTCTGAGTTGATTGCTCGCTAGCAGTTTTTAGCAGCCATGCAAACGCATTGTCGCTGCCCACTGGAGAGTGTATATTCACTTTGGAGAAGTGCGAACACTTGAGCAGCAGAGCGCCTGCAAAATCGTTTCAAAATAAGACCAGCACTGTAGTTACACTTCGTGTGCGTTGATTCTAACAACCGAGGGACGGCTTTTGATGTCACACACCCATCCAGCGAATGCCCAGCCACGTCTGCATTTCTTCTGCCACGCCTGCATTTTTCCAAGCACTCCCTGAAAACGGTCAGTTGACACCCAGAAACGCCCTCTTTCTGTCAATCTCCTTGTGGCCTGTTCTGTGATTGGAATAATCGCTAGAACTAGTGCAAAACCACAATGGACTTTGTACCCGTACGATGCGCATGCACATTACGGAGCATGCGCATGCACAGATTAGCCATTTTTTTTCAACTGATTGCTACGCAGCGAACAACGGCAGCAAGCGATCAACTCGGAATGACCCCCTATATACATAGAAACATGGATTTTTACTGCAGGAATTATGGTTAGTTTAGGGGTATCGGTTAGGGTCAACAGAGGTGTAGCTAGGGGTCCAAGCGCCCCTGGCAAAGTAAGGGACTGGCGCCCCCCCTTTCGATAAAGCATTGCAGTCCATTGGCGGTTACCATGTTGGAGCCACAGCAACTGACCCCCTCCCCCACACGCTGCCCTACATCATCGGCTGGGATTCACTGTTGGTGTGAAGCCACTGGGAACATTCTGGTAGCATTAGCAGCAGTCTGTGTCATAGATAGGGAAGGCAGAAGGTTAACTAGCTAATAGCAGTCTGTTGGCAGCAGAGGCTGGGCGGGGGGCTGAGAATGAGCCAACGCTGATCAGTGTCCAGTCTGCTCAGACAAAAATATTTTATGATCAGGGCTGGTTCTAGACCAAAGGAGCCAATGGCGAAAACTTCCTTTGGCACCCCCCCCCCCCCCCCACACACACACATACACACACACACACACACACACACACACACACACACCAAAAAAGAACATATCCCAGTTTAACATAACGCTATGTGGTGCAAGGTGTGGAGCTGGTCACTTGTATCAGACCTCTGACATTTGCCTTTTCACCCATATTGCATACTTTTTCTTGCAGGTTGTGTCTTAATTCAAGAAGTGTTCTAAGTACTTCAGCTTAGTATCTTTACTGACCCCTCTTTACCCCACACTACATAACTGACCCCTCTATACCCTACACTACATCACTGACCTTTCTATAACCATCACTGCATTACTGACCCCTCTATACAGTACACTGACCTCTATATACCTGCTAGTACATCCCTGATGCCTATATTCCCTAAGCTAAATCCCTGACGCCTCTATTCCCTACGCTACATCCCTGACGCCTCTATTCCCTATGCTACATCCCTGACGCCTCTATACCCTACGCTACATCCCTGATGCCTCTATTCCCTACGCTACATTCCTGATGCCTCTATAACCTACGCTACATCCCTGACGCCTCTATACCCTACGCTACATCCCTGACGCCTCTATACAGTACAATGCATTACTGATCCCTCTAGACCATACATCCTCATTACATCAGAGAGATAGTGAAACACTGGAAAAAATAAGGATAAAGTGGACTACAGAAACTGATGCTCTAAACAAAGGAGAGAGAGAGAAAAGCACAAGGGAAAGTGGGCAATCGGAACACCATAGAGAGAGGAGAGATAGAAATGCCTGAAAAAGTAAAGGGGGTTGGGTATGGCATCCGGCGCTCGGGATTCCAGCAGTCACATGATACCTAATCCTAATCCTAACCCTCTGGGGGGGTGGCGGATAGGGCTAACCCTCAGGGGTTGGCAGCTAGGACTAACCCCCCCCCCCCTCCTAGTGCCTTCCCTAACACCCCCTCCCCCGGTCCTAACCCTCCCTCCAATACTCGCCTTCGGGATGTTGGCTGTCTGTGTGCCGGCACCAGTCTCCCAAGTGGTGTCAGGATTCCAACATCGGTCAAATGACCGCCGGTATACCATCTGCCGGGATGGTAAATGTATCCTGAGGACAGGTAGTGAGTGTGGAGGGATAGGTGGTTCAGTAAAATGTAACAGCTCAAACTGCGATCATTCACTGATAAATTGATTTATAGCTCTCCCTTTTTAACCATTGCAGTCATAAAAGCAATGTTTTTTAAACTTTTAAATAAAGCTTGTTAGCATCCCCAGCACACTGTATATGCTGGGAGATGTAGTTCTCAATATGAAAACATTTAATTACTGTATGAACTCTAATTCCCCAACTGAAACCTCTCACAAACACACACTCCTAAATCTAGTACACACACACACACATTTCCCCAGTACTGACAACTCTCATCACTTCCACACACTGACAACTCCCTCCTGCTCCTCTCCCCACTGACACTGACAGCTCCCTCACAGTCACACACATCCTCCACCCCCCCACCCACCCCCACCCCCCACACACACACACTGATAGCACACATGCACAAATCCCCCCCTCCTCGACACTAACTGTCACGGACTGCTTGGGCAGCAGGGGGCAGGCTCTGACTTGAAGTGCTGAAATTCAACAGCTCTCTCGAACTTGCAAGGCATGGCTGTGCAGCTGTCTCCAGCCATCTCCTTGCCCACTGTGTAATTTGTGGCGTTCTCTGATGTTCCCCGCTCTGCCTCTACAACCGGCACATAATGTACAGCAGTGGTGACTCCTGAGTATGGGCCTGGAGAACTCCGCCTACCGGGGGGTAGGGATTAATAATTTCAAAGGGGCAGAGCTAGGAGTGAAGCAGTGGACAGCAGTTGAGGGGCGTTTCAAACTGTAACAGGGTTGGGACAATTTCAGTATCCTTCCCTCACCGTCTAATTGGTCAGTCCCACGCTGATTGCCATAGCGCCCTTTCGAGACTGCAGAACTCTATCCCTTAGCCACGGTTGGCACAGCTGGATGGTGCCCCTGGCAAGTGCCATCCTGGCCAAGGGGTAGATACGCCCCTGAGGGTCAGGGCCAGCAACAGAAATCTCGGGGCCCAGTACACTGATATCTCTGGGGCCCCCTCAACCCCACCTTAACTTGGCAGAGGGATCTTTAAAAAAAAATGGAGCCTTTGACTCGGACCGTCAGTGAGGCCGGCAGGTGGTTTTCATACTGGGCTATCCAGCTCTTCGGTGGTGGTGGCAGGGACATTCAGAAAAGGGCCAGCACAGCAACATGCATAATAATGGCAATACAGTATGGACCACAGGGACTGGACAAAGTGATGGGGTTAAAGGAGGGGGGAGGGTTTAGTTGGCCTGTTAATTGTTTTCCTGCTTAAATTGAGCAGTTGGTGGATACACTTTAAAAAGCAATATTGGCACTGTGGCCCCATTATTTCTGTTCTTAATACTTGGAGCCCTGAACAAGTGTCCCCTTTGTCCCCCCTGTCACCGGGCCTGTTCAGGCGTTACCTATGGAGAAGCTGCGACATGACATCCTAGGACACGATACTGCACCATGCATCACCATTATATTTCAGTGTGCCTTGTCAATATTTAAATCTTGTTCTGTGTGACGTGAGTTGTAAATGGTTGAAAATCTCTGTGCTACAGTATCGTCACCATGTAGTTATAACAACACCGCAAAACCACCAAAAGACGTGTTTTGGTAGAGGGACTGCTGGAGGGGCCCATTGGGGCCCCCAGTTTGCTACCCCACCCCAGTATACCTGTGCTGTAGCCAGTGGAAGGGGCACTATCTTCCCGGTGATCTCTTCGGGAAGATGGTGCCACACATAGAAAGCAAAGACTCTGGCTGCACTCTCCTGCCCTCGCTCTAAGCAAGGTGATCGGGCCACAAAAGGACCCCTGTCGGACCCCGGCCTGTGGGCCACAAAAGGATGCATTGGGAGCGGCATGCGGCCCATGGGTTTGACACCCCTGCCCTAGAGTATCAAAATTTGTTTCACGGCACCCCTAGGCCAAAGTTTTTTTTATTGAGAAATTCAGAAAAAAATATAAAATTAAGTAAATTGTGTTTATAGCATGTCATCCTCAGGTTCAGTTATGTTGTGAGGGAATGGTTTTGCCAATTTAATAAAGTATAAATAATTTTAATTGGTCCTGGACCACCAAACTATGCTACCAGTGCAAGAACCCCAGTTTGGAAACTACTGCCATAAAATAAACCTTTTTTGTTTTTTTTAAACTACATGTAATACACCTTAGAGCTCAGTTCCTAAAAGGTTTTAAACCCTTGCATACAGTAAACTACACATATTTAAAAATCCTACACCGGGCACAAGTGCTCACGGGCCAATTTCATGGCAGTCTCGGATAGGAGGGCATTGTGGATTCACCAAGGGAATGCTGATGCTGACTCCAAGAAGAAAGGGAGTCTCTTCCCTATGAAGGTGAAGCCTTGTTTGGCGACGGCCTAGTTAATTTGATCTCGGCAGCTCCCGCAGGTAAGTCATCCTTCTTGCCCTATGTTCCCTCTCAACGGATGAAGACGCATCATTATCTGACGCAGTCATTTCGGCCCAATAGATATGCAAGAAGTTAAGATTCCCCTTTCTTTGCAGGTAGAGGCAGGAAAAGAGGGAAGAGGTCTGTAGCCTCTTCAAGATCGCAGGAGCAGAGATCATCCTCTGCTTCTGCCAAATCCACTGCATGACGCTGGGGCTCTCTTGCAGGAGCCCGCACCAGTGGGGGGCACGTCTAAAACTCTTCAGTCAGTTCTAGATTCATTCGGACCTGGACTCGTGGGTTTTACAAATAGTGTCCCAAGGGTTCAAACTGGGGTTTCAAGACGTTCCCCCTCACCGATTGTTCAAATCAGCCTTAGTCAGCAGGGAGAAGGTTTTTATTCAAGCCTCTTCGTGGTCCCGAAGCCGGACGGCTCAGTCAGACCAATCTTAAATCTGAAATCCCTTAATTTCTACCTAAAGAAATTCAATTTCAAGATGGAATCTCTCAGGGTAGTGATCTCCAGTCCGGGGGATAAAGGAGATTTCATGGTTTTGGTAGACATAAAGGATGCCTACTTATATGTTCCCATTTAGCCACTGCATCAAGCTACCTGAGGTTTGCAATTCAGGATTGTCTTTACCAATTTCAGACGTTGCCGTTTGGTCTGTCCACGGCTCCGAGGATTTTCACCAGGGTGATGGCGGAAATGATGGTTCTCCTTCGCAAGCAAGGAGTCACAATTATCCCGTACTTGGATGATCTCCTGATAAAGGCGAGATCCAGGGACCAGTTGGTGCAAAACATCTACTCTCCCTGACAGTTCTTCAACAACATGGTTGGCTCCTAAACTTGCCAAAATCGCAGTTGGTCCCAATGACGCGGTTGTTGTTTTTGGGAGTGATACTGGACACAGAAGAGGTTTTCTTCTAGTGGAAAGGCTCTGGAGATCCAGAGTCTGGTCAAACAAATTCTGAAACCAGCAAGAGTGTTAATCCATCAATGCATTCAGTTGCTGGGAAAGATGGTTGCGGCCTACGAGGCCATTCAGTTTGGCAGGTTCCATGCCAGAGTGTTCCAGTGGGACCTGTTGGACAAGTGGTCCGGATCCCACCTACACATGCACCGGAGGATAATCCTGTCTTCCAAGACCAGAATCTCACTCCATTGGTGGCTGCACAGTTCTCACCACCTAGAGGGGCGATGGTTCGGGATCCAGGATGGGATCCTAGGGACCACGGATGCAACCCTCCGAGGCTGGAGAGCAGTCACACAGGGGGAAAACATCCAAGGAAGATGGTCAAGTCTTCCTTGGATGTTTTCATCTCCACATAAATGTTCTGGAGTTAAGGGCCATTTAATAACTGCAGACACAGTATGCACTGGGACGGGTGCCCAGCATCCTCTACGGACTAAGAGAAAAGGATTTACCGGTAGGTATTAAAATCCTATTTTCTCTAACGTCCTAGAGGGTGCTGTGGACTCCATAAGGACCATGGGGATAGACGGGCTCCGCAGGAGACATGGGCACTTTAAGAAAGACTTTAGTTCTGGGTGTGCACTGGCTCCTCCCTCTATGCCCCTCCTCCAGAACTCAGTTTGATACTGTACCCAGTGGAGACTGGGTGCTTTTCAGGAGCTCTCCTGAGCTTTCTGACAGAAAGTATTTTGTTAGGTTTTTAATTTTCAGGGAGCACTGCTGGCAACAGACTCCCTCATCGAGGGACTGAGGGGAGAGAAGCAGCCCTACTCTCTGAGTTGCAAGGTCCTGCTTCTTAGGCTACTGGACACCATTAGCTCCAGTGGGATTGGTACGCAGGATCTCACCCTTGCCGTCCGTCCCAGAGCCGCGCCGCCGTCCCCCTCGCAGAGCCGGAAGATAGAAGCCGGGTGAGTATGAGAAGAAAAGAAGACTTCAGAGGCGGCAGAAGACTTCATGATCTTCACTGAGGTAACGCACAGCACTGCAGCTGTGCGCCTTTGCTCCCATACACCTCACATACTCCGGTCACTGTAAGGGTGCAGGGCGCAGGGGGGGCGCCCTGGGCAGCAATATAAACCTCTTTCGCAAAAATATAACATATATACAGCTGGGCACTTTATATATGTATAAGCCCCCACCAATTTTACAGTTTAAGCGGGACAGAAGCCCGCCTCCGAGGGGGCGGGGCTTCTCCCTCAGCACTCACCAGCGCCATTTTTCTCCACAGCACCGCTGAGAGGAAGCTCCCCGGACTCTACCCTGCTTATACCACGTTAGACAAGAGGGTTGAAAAGAGGGGGGGGGGGGCACATAATTCGCAAATTACATACAGCAGCACTACTGGGCAAACATTAAGTTACTGTTTTATTCCTGGGTTATATAGCGCTGGGGGGTGTGCTGGCATACTCTCTCTCTGTCTCTCCAAAGGGCCTTGTGGGGAAACTGTCTTCAGAAAAAGCATTCCCTGTGTGTGTAGTGTGTCGGTACACGTGTGTCGACATGTCTGAGGAAGAAGGCTATATTAGAGAGGAGCGGGAGCAAATGAATGTGGTGTCTCCGCCGACAGCTGATTGGATGGATATGTGGAATGTTTTAAATGCTAGTGTAAACTCATTGCACAAAAGATTAGACAAGGCAGAAGCTTTGGGACAGTCAGGGTTTCAACCCATGCCTGATCCTATGTTGCAGGGACTGTCAGGGTCTCATAAGCGCCCACTATCCCAGATTGTTGACACAGATACCGACACGGATTCTGACTCCAGTGTCGATTACGATGATGCAAAGTTACAGCCAAAATTGGCAAAATCCATTCGATTTATGATTATGGCAATAAAAGATGTTTTGCACATCACAGAGGAACCCCCTGTTGCTGACAAGAGGGTACATATGTACAAGGGAAAGAAGCCTGAGGTAACCTTTCCCCCCTCACACGAGCTGAACGAGTTATGTGAAAAAGCTTGGGAATCTCCAGATAAAAGACTGCAGATTTCCAAAAGGATTCTTATGGCGTATCCTTTCCCATCAACGGATAGGTTACGATGGGAATCCTCCCCTAGGGTGGACAAAGCATTAACACGCTTATCCAAGAAGGTAGCCCTCCCGTCCCAGGATACGGCTACCCTCAAAGAGTGTGCTGACCACAAACAGGAGATTACCCTGAAGTCCATTTATACACATTCAGGTACCTTACTCAGACCGGCAATTGCGTCGGCCTGGGTGTGTAGTGCTGTAGCGGCATGGACAAATACCTTATCTGAGGGGATGGATAGCCTAGACAAGGATACTATTTTATTGACCCTGGGGCATATAAGAGATGCTGTCCTATATATGTGTGTATGCAAACTACAGGTGGTGCTGCAGGGCCCACACCCTTTTACTTGTCTTGTAGAGCAGCTCTGAAGCTGTTACAGTGCCCAGCTGCTGCAAGAAATCAGCTTGAATGCTTCAGGGGCTTGGGCATGGCCAACATGAGCCCCACACCGAAGGAGGGTGGGGGTGTTTAATGCAAACTTGGGGTTATACAAGCGCCGCAAAAGGCCGCCATGCCCTGCATGCCCCTTTTCTCTTTTCATATACAGATGAGGGTTCCAGCCAACTTTGGCCCACTGCTTGGATGACATCACCGTATGCAAATCCGTCTGCTGCAGACCTTCCCCCAGGAATGCTTGCAATAGTTGTTGCATATGGTTTAATGTCTGAGGGTGCTTCAGTATTAGGCAGCCTTCCGCCCTCCCATGTTCATCTGAAAAGATGTGGTCTCCCTGCAGTTGTTGTCCCCAGACGAGAGTTCCCTTGTGCTTCCTCAGTTAAATCTCCTTAACTTGACGGGGGTGTGCCCGAGCAGCCGCCCTCCCCAGCCCTATCCCAACACATACTTATCTTGCATATGAGATCTCTTGATCATGAAGATAGTTCTCACAGGTTGAGGTTCATCCTGGCCCCGCTCCCCGCTGGAGAGCGCTGATGGGGACAGCAGCGGGGCTTCAGTAGAAGGGTGAGTATGTGTGGCCAGAGACATCCCTTCCCATGCGCAGGCCTGCAGAGTCTGCCACGCAGGATGGGGCATGTGGCACTCTCCCTCCCAGGGGCTCTTCCAGATGTAGCTCCTCAGCAGTATTTTTCCCGGGCTGCGCGGCGCTCTCCCCGACTGGCATCCGCCCTGGAACACTGCCTTCCTCAACGCAACATCAGTAGGGGGCCCTGGCCTCATCACCATCCCAGGTCTTTCTCATGTATGTATCATGTATGTGTGTGATATATGTATGAATCATATATGTTTGTGATATATATATATATATATGTATCTATCTATCTATCGTATGTGTGTGTATATATATATGTATCTATCATGTATGTATGTATGTATCTATCTTGTATGTATGTGTTCTATCTATCTATCTATCTATCTATCTATCTATCTATCGTGTGTGTGATATATGTATGTATCTATCATGTATGTGTTATATGTATGTATCACACCTTCCTCTATACATATACATACATACATACATACATACATACATACATACACACACCTATATCTGTACGTACACTGACATACACACACCAACATCTATACATAAACACGCTGACCCCTAAACGTACACCAACGTACCCACACCTGCATCTATACCTACACATGCTGACACGTGGACGTACACCGGCTTACCCACATGTGAATCTATACATACATGTGCTGACACCTGGACATACACTGATGTACCCACACCTAACATCTATACATACACATGCTAACACCTGGACGTATACAGACGTACCCACATTTGCATCCATGCATATATAGATGTAGGTGTGTGTACGTCAGTGTACGTCCAGGTGTCAACGCGTGTATGTATAGATGCAGGTGTGGGTACGTCTGTGTATGTCCAGGTGTCAGAATGTGTATGTATAGATGCAGGTGTGGGAACGTCAGTGTAGGTACAGGTGTCAGCGCGTGTATGTATAGATGCAGGTGCTTGTATGTCCAGATGTCAGTGCATGTATGTATAGATGCAAGTGTGGGTACGTCGGTGTATGTCCATTTGTCAGCGCGTGTATATATAGATGCAGGTGCTTGTATGTTGGTGTATGTCCAGGTGTCAGCATGTGTATGTATAGATGCAGGTGTGGGAATGTTGGTGTATGTCCAGGTGTCAGGGCGTGTATGTATGGATATTAGGTGTGGGTACATCAGTGTATGTCCAGGTGTTAGCGCATGTATGTATAGATGCAGGATAATAATCACACAGCGTGCCCCCCACCAACCACAAACCTCCCCCACCCCCCTGTATAACATAAACACCGCTAATTCCACTTACACACAATAATTTCAGTTTGCGACCAGGAGCCGGCAATGAATGTGCACCCAAATGAAGCCATTGTACATGCCCTGCAGGCTGCTATGTACTGCACAGGAGCAACAAATGTAAATGCCCTATCTTTAAAATGGGGCATACTAAATTAAAAAAACCTGTAACTTTCTGTAAAACCTTAACCCCAAAAGGCACTACACTAACATCGGGGTGTAGAGTTGGATCTTGATCCAAGGCACCAACAGGCTAAAGCTTTGACTGTTCCCAGGATGCCTTGCACCGCCTCCTCTATAACCCTGCCCAGTGGCGTAACTAGACCTTTGTGGGCCCCATAGCAAAATTCTGAATGGGCCCACCAGCACTCAACAAGAATGAGTGGCGTTTGGGGTCAGAAAAGTAGAGGGGAAGGGGTCTGACAGAGTAGGGGGCAGGACATGAATGAATAGAAACTGAGGTGTCCATTATATAAAGAAATACAGTATGTGTGTCTGTGTGTATATCACACACACACACATATAAGGGAAATTCAAATACCCTCAATTATTGCGCCCATTACACTCTGGTTTAGGTGCACAAAGCACCTAAACCTGAATAAAGTAATGGGCGCGATCATGAAAAGACACCGTTTGGTTGCCCAAATGGGTCTCTTTGCACACATTTCAGCTTGTTTCCCCTGGGGGTAGCGAGCTGAAATAAACATGTCGCACCCGTTGGCAGCAACATTAGAATAGCTGCTGACGGGCACGATTGAGGGAGGAAAGGGACATTTGAATCCAGCCCATAGATGCAATGTGAATATGTAATTTGTACCTTCCTATCTTAAAATGTATATAGTAGTGTTTACACTAGAGGTCTTTCCGAACCCCCTAATCCTAACATTGTAATTTGCTTTAGGGCGCACCTCCAATTAGTCTAGTGTTTCGTATTTTCACATTAAATACTTTCTTGCATTGGTTGGTTAAAGATTAGATCGTATATTTTTCTAGATATAGCTGTGCATAGTCTACAAGGCTACATGTTTCTCCCCTAACTAGAGATGTGCAGCGGGCATTTTTCGTGTTTCATGTTTTGGTTTTGGTTTTGGATCCGCAGTTGTGTTTTGGATACGGACGCGTTTTGGCAAAACCACCCTTTCGGGTTTTGTATTCGGGTGATTTTTTTTTAAAACCTCAAACAGCTAAAATCATAGAATTTGGGGGTAATTTTGATCCTATAGTATTAAGCTCAATAACCATAATTTCTACTCCTTTCCAGTCTATTCTGAACACCTCACACCTCCCAATATTATTTTTAGTCCTAATATTTGCACCAAAGTCCCTGACTAAGCTAAGCGACCCAAGTGGGCAGCACAAACACCTGGCCCATCTAGGAGTGGCACTGCAGTGTCAGACAGGATGGCACTTAAAAAAATAGCCCCAAACAGCACATGATGCAAAGATAAATAAAAAAAGAGGCGCAAGATGAAATTGTAGTGTGTCTCTCCTGCTCAGTGTCAGTTCTCAGTAGTATCCTCATCAGTGCTCAGTATCACTGCTCATTGTCTTGTGCTGCAATGTGGTGCTCAGTATACTAGAGTACATTACTAATAGTCCAGTGCTGCATCTTGCTGCTCAGTGTCAGTTCTAGTATCCTCATCAGTGCTCAGTATCACTGCTCATTGTCTTGTGCTGCATTGTGGTGCTCAGTATACTACAGAACATTACTAATAGTCCAGTGCTGCATCTGGCTGCTCAGTGTCAGTTCTAGTAATCTCATCAGTGCTCCGTATCACTGCTCATTGTCTTGTGGTGCTCAGTATACTACAGTACATTAATAATACTCCAGTGTCTTGTGCCGCATATGGCTGCTGTAGGGTGCTGTGGTAGTGTCCAGTCACTGTGCATATGTCATCATTTCAGTCACAGTGATATCTGGTATCTATCTAGTGGTATCTAATTCCAGACATTACCACCGTCTAATTCCAGATATATTACTGGCATATAATTCCACACATTAAAAAATGGAGAACAAAAAGGTGGAGGGTAAAATAGGGAAAGATCAAGATCCACTTCCACCTAGTGCTGAAGCTGCTGCCACTAGTCAAGGCAGAGACAATTCAATGCCATCAACATTATGTAATGATTATACGATACATTATATATCATATCATTGTATGGTTGTAAAATACAACTTAAAAACTTTAATGAATAAATACATAAAGTAGCTTTTATGTAACCTTTTTAAACCTATTAGCATAGACCGAATCTCATCGTGTGTATAGGCCTTTAGTTCAACAACAGCATGGGACCAGTTAGTGTGTTTTGACCACTGCACAGCACCTGGTGTTATATAGTAAGCACCACTATGGCATAGTATACAGCATTATGGGCCTGATATGAGTGTGACCAGCGGTGATGTGGAATGCAGTAGGAGGTGCTGTTTAGCAAGCACCACTTCTATATTCACCATGCAGTATATTGTGTGAATATAGAAGTGTTGGCTGTGTTATGTATTAGAGTAATTATTGCAGCTCCCAGCTAAAATTGCAACAATGTAATTTAGTGACAAGCTGCAGAGATTAACCCTTTCTGTGGCTGCTGCACAACCTCTATTCATATCGCTGAATTCAATTAGGGAGATGTTCTCACCCCGCGAGCAAGCGCAGGTATATGCCACACTTAAATGTATGGGTATGGTCTCCATAAAATGAGCGTAGCCTTGCAGGCAAAGACTACCTTACACCCTAGTTCTTGACCCTGCACCAACAGACCTCGGCCACCACAGGGAAAAAAGTACAGTAATTTCCACCATGTTAAGCCCCACACATTAATGCCCTTTGGAACATATTATGTCACTCACCACAATATCTGTGATACACTATGCCCTACAGTAAAGCTTCTAATTACTTTTACAAAAACTGCTCAACGCCAAGAGTTTCACGTGCTGGGTGTCATGCTCATTGCCAGGGGTTTCACTCTCTGGGTGTCATGCTCATTGCCAGGGGGAACGCAGTAGGAGGTGTTATATAGTAAGCACCACTATGGCATAGTATATAGCATTATATATATTGTGAGCACTGGTGATGTTGAGTGCAGTAGAGCTGCTGCTGGGTAATTACAATTTACTACAACCACCAATATATTCTGCTGCACTATATATATGCAAAGCTAATTCTGCTGGGTAATTACAATTGACTACAACCACCAATATATTCTGCTGCACTATATCTATATTTGCAAAGCTAATTCTGCTGGGTAATTACAATTGACTACAACCACCAATATATTCTGCTGCACTATATCTATATATGCAAAGCTAATTCTGCTGAGTAATTACAATTGACTACAACCACCAATATATTCTGCTGCACTATATCTATATATGCAAAGCTAATTCTGCTGGGTAATGCAAATTGAAACATTATTGCATAGTATGTGATTTTTAAGTACTTTTTTAAAGTTTTGAATGATATAGACCCAGTTTAATCTTTGTGGAATGCCTGGTTGTTGTTTTTAAGGTAATTTATTGCCTGGCATTTGAGGTGGGGGGGGTTTGGTTACAGATTTCAATTATTGGTTTTACTTGTAATAGTCTTCTACTTAAGTCCAATGGTGTAGGCTGTGCAAAGCCGTTTGGCTGTGCATTTATTGATCCAAGCGTGCATTTTTATCAAAGCGTGATAAAATTGACACATAACAGCAGCGTTCAATCAGCGTTAATTTATCTTCAGCTGATATCGATTGTGAATTGACGTTTCTTCTCTTCTTGTCACCTACAGTTAATTACAATTGACTACAACCACCAATATATTCTGCTGCACTATATCTATATATGCAAAGCTAATTCTGCTGGGTAATGCAAATTGAAACATTATTGCATAGTATGTGATTTTGAAGTACTTTTTTTAAAGTTTTGAATGATATAGACCCAGTTTAATCTTTGTGGAATGCCTGGTTGTTGTTTTTAAGGTAATTTATTGCCTGGCATTTGAGGGGGTGGGGTGTGGTTACAGATTTCAATTATTGGTTTCACTTGTAATAGTCTTCTACTTAAGTCCAATGGTGTAGGCTGTGCAAAGCCGTTTGGCTGTGCATTTATTGATCTAAGCGTGCATTTTTATCAAAGCGTGATAAAATTGACACATAACAGCAGCGTTCAATCAGCGTTAATTTATCTTCAGCTGATATCGATTGTGAATTGACGTTTCTTCTCTTCTTGTCACCTACAGGTAATTACAATTGACTACAACCACCAATATATTCTGCTGCACTATATCTATATATGCAAAGCTAATTCTGCTGGGTAATGCAAATTGAAACATTATTGCATAGTATGTGATTTTGAAGTACCTTTTTAAAGTTTTGAATGATATAGACCCAGTTTAATCTTTGTGGAATGCCTGGTTGTTGTTTTTAAGGTAATTTATTGCCTGGCATTTGAGGGGATGGGGTGTGGTTACAGATTTCAATTATTGGTTTCACTTGTAATAGTCTTCTACTTAAGTCCAATGGTGTAGGCTGTGCAAAGCTGTTTGGCTGTGCATTTATTGATCTAAGCATGCATTTTTATCAAAGCGTGATAAAATTGACACATAACAGCAGTGTTCAATCAGCATTAATTTATCTTCAGCTGATATCGATTGTGAATTGACGTTTCTTCTCTTCTTGTCACCTCCAGGTAATTACAATTGACTACAACCACCAATATATTCTGCTGCACTATATCTATATATGCAAAGCTAATTCTGCTGGGTAATGCAAATTGAAACATTATTGCATAGTATGTGATTTTGAAGTACTTTTTTAAAGTTTTGAATGATATAGACCCAGTTTAATCTTTGTGGAATGCCTGGTTGTTGTTTTTAAGGTAATTTATTGCCTGGCATTTGAGGGGGTGGGGTGTGGTTACAGATTTCAATTATTGGTTTCACTTGTAATAGTCTTCTACTTAAGTCCAATGGTGTAGGCTGTGCAAAGCCATTTGGCTGTGCATTTATTGATCTAAGCGTGCATTTTTATCAAAGCGTGATAAAATTGACACATAACAGCAGTGTTCAATCAGCGTTCAATCGAAGTGAAAAAGAAGGAAAACAGAAGCACACCAATCTAACAAAACAAAGAAAACTGAAGAACTAATAACAAATGTGAGTCACTTACTCCTCAGATCACTCACCTCCTGATTGTTGCATCTGATTACATAGCACAGAACTACCTTACTTGGACATTTCATAAACCATCCATTTCACCTACAAATGCCTGTATCTGTATTATTGTAATTTTGTTTTTTAAGCACAGCTGCACCAATGCAATTTTACCTGCAAACACTTAAAACATCTAACATAATTACCATTGCTTCTTAAACCTCTCACAATCCTTTCATTTCTTACACTCCAAATACATTTCTGCACCCACTTTATCTACGCTTTTGACTCATTTCATACAAATCTACACCCCTTGAGCCTACACTGCTTTTCTCACCTGCATTTCTGCAATTCTTCTGCTCGGATTGCCTTACAGTCTCCTCTCCTACTTCCACTACTTCAACCTATTTACCTACTTAACACTATGTCAAGGTTTTCTTATACTCCCCACATCACTCAGTGTCTACCTAATAATGTATCTTTATCCTTCCCCCACTAGTCTCCTTCACCTCCTCCTCTCTCCCCTCCTCTGTCTCCCCTCCATCCCTCTGTTTCCTTCCCCCACCTTTCCTGTTACCCCACTTTTATTCACCTCTGCCCCATGGTCCTGCTACCCCACAACTCAGCCCTGCTCCCTCTCTCCCTTCCCTGTCACCTCCCCACACCCCCATCCACATCACACTGACCTCCCTCCCTGCCCACCTCCTGCAGTTTCCCCTCCTAGCTCAGGCACCCGTACCATCACTACTCTCTCATCATCCCTGCCCTCAAAGTTAATCCCACCTCATCGCTACAGCAACCCTGAAAATCTAATTCACATCTCTCCCACAAACTCATACCCCCTATCCTGTGCCCTCTGGAATGCCAGATCTGTTTGTAACAAACTGGTCCCCACTCATGACCTTTTCATTTCCAACTCCCTACACCTACTAGCCATTACTGAAACTTGGATTACGCCCTCTGACACTACTTCTGCTGCTGCTCTCTCTGCTGGGGGCCTTACATTCACACACACACCCCGACCTGGGGGTCGCCATGGGGGTGGTGTTGGGGTCCTTTTACCTTCTAGTTACTCCTACCAACTCATACCACCAGAAACATCCCTTATATTCTCTACATTTGAGGTCCACGCCATATGCCTCTTCCAACCAGTCCATCTTAGAGTAGCTGTCATTTACCGCCCCCCTGGCACTGCTTCCAAATTCATCGACAACTTTGCTTCCTGGCTTCCTCACTTCCTCTCTTCTGACATTCCCACCATTATCCTAGGCGATTTCAACATCCCTATTGACATCCCCACACAATCCCCTGCCTCTAAACTCCTTAACCTCACCTCTTCACTTGGTCTCTCCCAGTGGACCTCCTCACCCTCCCATGTGAATGGGAGCTCACTGGATCTGGTCTTCACTCACCGCTGTGATATTTCTGATTTTTCCAACTCCCCATTTCCCCTCTCTGACCACCACCTGCTCTCCTTCAACCTATCTCTCTCGACTTCCCCATCTCTACCTCCTAAGGCTACCATCACTAAGCGTAACATTGAAGCTATTGACACCACATTCCTTTCCTCCCTGTTTGACTCACTTCTCTCTCCTATTCTCTCTCTCTCATGCCCTGAACAAGCCACTTCCACATACAATGCTTCCCTTACTTCTGCTCTTGACTCTGTTGCTCCACCAACCACTATTCACCCTTGCAAATTAACACCTCAACCCTGGCACACCAAATGCACCAGATATCTGCAAAAATGCTCATGTACTGCTGAGCGACACTGGAGGAAATCACGCTCTAAGGCAGACTTCCTCCATTTCAAACTTATGCTCTCATCCTTCAGTGCTGCCCTTTCTCTTGCTAAACAGTCATACTTCAAGAACCTCATCTCCTCCCAGTCTTCCAACCCCCGGCGCCTCTTTGCCACTCTCAACTCACTCCTCTGCCCACCTCCACCTCGTCTCCCTTCCTCACTCTCTGCTCTTGACTTTGCCACTTACTTCACATCCAAAATTGACTCCATACGTCAGGACATCACATCACACCAGACTATCAGTAACCAGCCTTCTCCCATCCCTTACCAACCCTCCCCATCCCTCGCACCAACTCTGTCATCTTTCTCCCATGCATCTGGAGAGGAAGTCATGGCCCTCATTCATTCCTGTCCCCTCACCACCTCCCCACTTGACCCTTTTCTAGTGTCCTTCGTTTGGGAGAAAAATGCAATGGTACAAGACAGCTTTTCCTTGCCAATATCTCTCTTTTGCAAAGAGCTGCGCATTGGAAAATTCAGGGCTATGTCGTGTAGATGATGGCCTAACAGGAGGCTTTCAAATTTTCTATCTAGTGACCTTCGTTTGGGAGAAAAATGCAAAGGTACCTGACAGCTTTTCCTTGCCAATATCTCTCTTTTGCAAAGAGCTGCGCATTGGAAAATTCAGGGCTATGTCGTGTAGATGATGGCATAGCAGGAGGCTTTAAAATTTTAATTCTAGTGTCCTTCGTTTGGGAGAAAAATGCAAAGGTACAAGACAGCTTTTCCTTGCCAATATCTCTCTTTTGCAAAGAGCTGCGCATTGGAAAATTCAGGGCTATGTCGTGTAGATGATGGCATAACAGGAGGCTTTAAAATTTTAATTCTAGTGTCCTTCGTTTGGGAGAAAAATGCAAAGGTACAAGACAGCTTTTCCTTGCCAATATCTCTCTTTTGCAAAGAGCTGCGCATTGGAAAATTCAGGGCTATGTCGTGTAGATGATGGCCTAACAGGAGGCTTTAAAATTTTAATTCTAGTGTCCTTCGTTTGGGAGAAAAATGCAAAGGTACAAGACAGCTTTTCCTTGCCAATATCTCTCTTTTGCAAAGAGCTGCGCATTGGAAAATCCAGGGCTATGTCGTGTAGATGATGGCCTAACAGGAGGCTTTAAAATTTTCTTTCTAGTGTCCTTCGTTTGGGAGAAAAATACAAAGGTACAAGACAGCTTTTCCTTGCCAATATCTCTCTTTTGCAAAGAGCTGCGCATTGGAAAATTCAGGGCTATGTCGTGTAGATGATGGCCTAACAGGAGGCTTTAAAATTTTCTTTCTAGTGTCCTTCGTTTGGGAGAAAAATGCAATGGTACAAGACAGCTTTTCCTTGCCAATATCTCTCTTTTGCAAAGAGCTGCGCATTGGAAAATTCAGGGCTATGTCGTGTAGATGATGGCCTAACAGGAGGCTTTAAAATTTTAATTCTAGTGTCCTTCGTTTGGGAGAAAAATGCAAAGGTACAAGACAGCTTTTCCTTGCCAATATCTCTCTTTTGCAAAGAGCTGCGCATTGGAAAATTCAGGGCTATGTCGTGTAGATGATGGCCTAACAGCAGGCTTTAAAATTTTCTTTCTAGTGTCCTTCGTTTGGGAGAAAAATGCAAAGGTACAAGACAGCTTTTCCTTGCCAATATCTCTCTTTTGCAAAGAGCTGCGCATTGGAAAATTCAGGGCTATGTCGTGTAGATGATGGCCTAACAGGAGGCTTTAAAATTTTCTTTCTAGTGTCCTTCGTTTGGGAGAAAAATGCAATGGTACAAGACAGCTTTTCCTTGCCAATATCTCTCTTTTGCAAAGAGCTGCGCATTGGAAAAATCAGGGCTATGTCGTGTAGATGATGGCCTAACAGGAGGCTTTAAAATTTTCTTTCTAGTGTCCTTCGTTTGGGAGAAAAATGCAAAGGTACAAGACAGCTTTTCCTTGCCAATATCTCTCTTTTGCAAAGAGCTACGCATTGGAAAATTCAGGGCTATGTCGTGTAGATGATGGCCTAACAGGAGGCTTTAAAATTTTCTTTCTAGTGTCCTTCGTTTGGGAGAAAAATGCAAAGGTACAAGACAGCTTTTCCTTGCCAATATCTCTCTTTTGCAAAGAGCTGCGCATTGGAAAATTCAGGGCTATGTCGTGTAGATGATGGCCTAACAGGAGGCTTTAAAATTTTCTTTCTAGTGTCCTTCGTTTGGGAGAACAATGCAATGGTACAAGACAGCTTTTCCTTGCCAATATCTCTCTTTTGCAAAGAGCTGCGCATTGGAAAATTCAGGGCTATGTCGTGTAGATGATGGCCTAACAGGAGGCTTTAAAATTTTCTTTCTAGTGACCTTCGTTTGGGAGAAAAATGCAAAGGTACAAGACAGCTTTTCCTTGCCAATATCTTTCTTTTGCAAAGAGCTGCGCATTGGAAAATTCAGGGCTATGTCGTGTAGATGATGGCCTAACAGGAGGCTTTCAAATTTTAATTCTAGTGTCCTTCGTTTGGGAGAAAAATGCAAAGGTACCTGACAGCTTTTCCTTGCCAATATCTCTCTTTTGCAAAGAGCTGCGCATTGGAAAATTCAGGGCTATGTCGTGTAGATGATGGCATAGCAGGAGGCTTTAAAATTTTAATTCTAGTGTCCTTCGTTTGGGATAAAAATGCAAAGGTACAAGACAGCTTTTCCTTGCCAATATCTCTCTTTTGCAAAGAGCTGCGCATTGGAAAATTCAGGGCTATGTCGTGTAGATGATGGCATAACAGGAGGCTTTAAAATTTTAATTCTAGTGTCCTTCGTTTGGGAGAAAAATGCAAAGGTACAAGACAGCTTTTCCTTGCCAATATCTCTCTTTTGCAAAGAGCTGCGCATTGGAAAATTCAGGGCTATGTCGTGTAGATGATGGCCTAACAGGAGGCTTTAAAATTTTAATTCTAGTGTCCTTCGTTTGGGAGAAAAATGCAAAGGTACAAGACAGCTTTTCCTTGCCAATATCTCTCTTTTGCAAATAGCTGCGCATTGGAAAAATCAGGGCTATGTCGTGTAGATGATGGCCTAACAGGAGGCTTTAAAATGTTCTTTCTAGTGTCCTTCGTTTGGGAGAAAAATGCAATGGTACAAGACAGCTTTTCCTTGCCAATATCTCTCTTTTGCAAAGAGCTGCGCATTGGAAAATTCAGGGCTATGTCGTGTAGATGATGGCCTAACAGGAGGCTTTAAAATTTTCTTTCTAGTGACCTTCGTTTGGGAGAAAAATGCAAAGGTACAAGACAGCTTTTCCTTGCCAATATCTCTCTTTTGCAAAGAGCTGCGCATTGGAAAATTCAGGGCTATGTCGTGTAGATGATGGCCTAACAGGAGGCTTTCAAATTTTAATTCTAGTGTCCTTCGTTTGGGAGAAAAATGCAAAGGTACCTGACAGCTTTTCCTTGCCAATATCTCTCTTTTGCAAAGAGCTGCGCATTGGAAAATTCAGGGCTATGTCGTGTAGATGATGGCATAGCAGGAGGCTTTAAAATTTTAATTCTAGTGTCCTTCGTTTGGGAGAAAAATGCAAAGGTACAAGACAGCTTTTCCTTGCCAATATCTCTCTTTTGCAAAGAGCTGCGCATTGGAAAATTCAGGGCTATGTCGTGTAGATGATGGCATAACAGGAGGCTTTAAAATTTTAATTCTAGTGTCCTTCGTTTGGGAGAAAAATGCAAAGGTACAAGACAGCTTTTCCTTGCCAATATCTCTCTTTTGCAAATAGCTGCGCATTGGAAAAATCAGGGCTATGTCGTGTAGATGATGGCCTAACAGGAGGCTTTAAAATTTTCTTTCTAGTGTCCTTCGTTTGGGAGAAAAATGCAAAGGTACAAGACAGCTTTTCCTTGCCAATATCTCTCTTTTGCAAAGAGCTACGCATTGGAAAATTCAGGGCTATGTCGTGTAGATGATGGCCTAACAGGAGGCTTTAAAATTTTAATTCTAGTGTCCTTCGTTTGGGAGAAAAATGCAAAGGTACCTGACAGCTTTTCCTTGCCAATATCTCTCTTTTGCAAAGAGCTGCGCATTGGAAAATTCAGGGCTATGTCGTGTAGATGATGGCATAGCAGGAGGCTTTAAAATTTTAATTCTAGTGTCCTTCGTTTGGGAGAAAAATGCAAAGGTATAAGACAGCTTTTCCTTGCCAATATCTCTCTTTTGCAAAGAGCTGCGCATTGGAAAATTCAGGGCTATGTCGTGTAGATGATGGCCTAACATGAGACTTTAAAATTTTCTTTCTAGTGTCCTTCGTTTGGGAGAAAAATGCAATGGTACAAGACAGCTTTTCCTTGCCAATATCTCTCTTTTGCAAAGAGCTGCGCATTGGAAAATTCAGGGCTATGTCGTGTAGATGATGGCCTAACAGGAGGCTTTAAAATTTTCTTTCTAGTGACCTTCGTTTGGGAGAAAAATGCAAAGGTACAAGACAGCTTTTCCTTGCCAATATCTCTCTTTTGCAAAGAGCTGCGCATTGGAAAATTCAGGGCTATGTCGTGTAGATGATGGCCTAACAGGAGGCTTTAAAATTTTAATTCTAGTGTCCTTCGTTTGGGAGAAAAATGCAAAGGTACCTGACAGCTTTTCCTTGCCAATATCTCTCTTTTGCAAAGAGCTGCGCATTGGAAAATTCAGGGCTATGTCGTGTAGATGATGGCATAGCAGGAGGCTTTAAAATATTAATTCTAGTGTCCTTCGTTTGGGAGAAAAATGCAAAGGCACAAGACAGCTTTTCCTTGCCAATATCTCTCTTTTGCAAAGAGCTGCGCATTGGAAAATTCAGGGCTATGTCGTGTAGATGATGGCATAACAGGAGGCTTTAAAATTTTAATTCTAGTGTCCTTCGTTTGGGAGAAAAATGCAAAGGTACAAGACAGCTTTTCCTTGCCAATATCTCTCTTTTGCAAAGAGCTGCGCATTTGAAAATTCAGGGCTATGTCGTGTAGATGATGGCCTAACAGGAGGCTTTAAAATTTTAATTCTAGTGTCCTTCGTTTGGGAGAAAAATGCAAAGGTACAAGACAGCTTTTCCTTGCCAATATCTCTCTTTTGCAAAGAGCTGCGCATTGGAAAATTCAGGGCTATGTCGTGTAGATGATGGCCTAACAGGAGGCTTTAAAATTTTCTTTCTAGTGTCCTTCGTTTGGGAGAAAAATGCAAAGGTACAAGACAGCTTTTCCTTGCCAATATCTCTCTTTTGCAAAGAGCTGCGCATTGGAAAATTCAGGGCTATGTCGTGTAGATGATGGCCTAACAGGAGGCTTTAAAATTTTCTTTCTAGTGTCCTTCGTTTGGGAGAAAAATGCAATGGTACAAGACAGCTTTTCCTTGCCAATATCTCTCTTTTGCAAAGAGCTGCGCATTGGAAAAATCAGGGCTATGTCGTGTAGATGATGGCCTAACAGGAGGCTTTAAAATTTTCTTTCTAGTGTCCTTCGTTTGGGAGAAAAATGCAAAGGTACAAGACAGCTTTTCCTTGCCAATATCTCTCTTTTGCAAAGAGCTACGCATTGGAAAATTCAGGGCTATGTCGTGTAGATGATGGCCTAACAGGAGGCTTTAAAATTTTCTTTCTAGTGTCCTTCGTTTGGGAGAAAAATGCAAAGGTACAAGACAGCTTTTCCTTGCCAATATCTCTCTTTTGCAAAGAGCTACGCATTGGAAAATTCAGGGCTATGTCGTGTAGATGATGGCCTAACAGGAGGCTTTAAAATTTTAATTCTAGTGTCCTTCGTTTGGGAGAAAAATGCAAAGGTACCTGACAGCTTTTCCTTGCCAATATCTCTCTTTTGCAAAGAGCTGCGCATTGGAAAATTCAGGGCTATGTCGTGTAGATGATGGCATAGCAGGAGGCTTTAAAATTTTAATTCTAGTGTCCTTCGTTTGGGAGAAAAATGCAAAGGTATAAGACAGCTTTTCCTTGCCAATATCTCTCTTTTGCAAAGAGCTGCGCATTGGAAAATTCAGGGCTATGTCGTGTAGATGATGGCCTAACAGGAGACTTTAAAATTTTCTTTCTAGTGTCCTTCGTTTGGGAGAAAAATGCAATGGTACAAGACAGCTTTTCCTTGCCAATATCTCTCTTTTGCAAAGAGCTGCGCATTGGAAAATTCAGGGCTATGTCGTGTAGATGATGGCCTAACAGGAGGCTTTAAAATTTTCTTTCTAGTGACCTTCGTTTGGGAGAAAAATGCAAAGGTACAAGACAGCTTTTCCTTGCCAATATCTCTCTTTTGCAAAGAGCTGCGCATTGGAAAATTCAGGGCTATGTCGTGTAGATGATGGCCTAACAGGAGGCTTTAAAATTTTAATTCTAGTGTCCTTCGTTTGGGAGAAAAATGCAAAGGTACCTGACAGCTTTTCCTTGCCAATATCTCTCTTTTGCAAAGAGCTGCGCATTGGAAAATTCAGGGCTATGTCGTGTAGATGATGGCATAGCAGGAGGCTTTAAAATATTAATTCTAGTGTCCTTCGTTTGGGAGAAAAATGCAAAGGTACAAGACAGCTTTTCCTTGCCAATATCTCTCTTTTGCAAAGAGCTGCGCATTGGAAAATTCAGGGCTATGTCGTGTAGATGATGGCATAACAGGAGGCTTTAAAATTTTAATTCTAGTGTCCTTCGTTTGGGAGAAAAATGCAAAGGTACAAGACAGCTTTTCCTTGCCAATATCTCTCTTTTGCAAAGAGCTGCGCATTTGAAAATTCAGGGCTATGTCGTGTAGATGATGGCCTAACAGGAGGCTTTAAAATTTTAATTCTAGTGTCCTTCGTTTGGGAGAAAAATGCAAAGGTACAAGACAGCTTTTCCTTGCCAATATCTCTCTTTTGCAAAGAGCTGCGCATTGGAAAATTCAGGGCTATGTCGTGTAGATGATGGCCTAACAGGAGGCTTTAAAATTTTCTTTCTAGTGTCCTTCGTTTGGGAGAAAAATGCAAAGGTACAAGACAGCTTTTCCTTGCCAATATCTCTCTTTTGCAAAGAGCTGCGCATTGGAAAATTCAGGGCTATGTCGTGTAGATGATGGCCTAACAGGAGGCTTTAAAATTTTCTTTCTAGTGTCCTTCGTTTGGGAGAAAAATGCAATGGTACAAGACAGCTTTTCCTTGCCAATATCTCTCTTTTGCAAAGAGCTGCGCATTGGAAAAATCAGGGCTATGTCGTGTAGATGATGGCCTAACAGGAGGCTTTAAAATTTTCTTTCTAGTGTCCTTCGTTTGGGAGAAAAATGCAAAGGTACAAGACAGCTTTTCCTTGCCAATATCTCTCTTTTGCAAAGAGCTACGCATTGGAAAATTCAGGGCTATGTCGTGTAGATGATGGCCTAACAGGAGGCTTTAAAATTTTCTTTCTAGTGTCCTTCGTTTGGGAGAAAAATGCAAAGGTACAAGACAGCTTTTCCTTGCCAATATCTCTATTTTGCAAAGAGCTGCGCATTGGAAAATTCAGGGCTATGTCGTGTAGATGATGGCCTAACAGGAGGCTTTAAAATTTTCTTTCTAGTGTCCTTCGTTTGGGAGAAAAATGCAATGGTACAAGACAGCTTTTCCTTGCCAATATCTCTCTTTTGCAAAGAGCTGCGCATTGGAAAATTCAGGGCTATGTCGTGTAGATGATGGCCTAACAGGAGGCTTTAAAATTTTCTTTCTAGTGACCTTCGTTTGGGAGAAAAATGCAAAGGTACAAGACAGCTTTTCCTTGCCAATATCTCTCTTTTGCAAAGAGCTGCGCATTGGAAAATTCAGGGCTATGTCGTGTAGATGATGGCCTAACAGGAGGCTTTCAAATTTTAATTCTAGTGTCCTTCGTTTGGGAGAAAAATGCAAAGGTACCTGACAGCTTTTCCTTGCCAATATCTCTCTTTTGCAAAGAGCTGCGCATTGGAAAATTCAGGGCTATGTCGTGTAGATGATGGCATAGCAGGAGGCTTTAAAATTTTAATTCTAGTGTCCTTCGTTTGGGAGAAAAATGCAAAGGTACAAGACAGCTTTTCCTTGCCAATATCTCTCTTTTGCAAAGAGCTGCGCATTGGAAAATTCAGGGCTATGTCGTGTAGATGATGGCATAACAGGAGGCTTTAAAATTTTAATTCTAGTGTCCTTCGTTTGGGAGAAAAATGCAAAGGTACAAGACAGCTTTTCCTTGCCAATATCTCTCTTTTGCAAAGAGCTGCGCATTGGAAAATTCAGGGCTATGTCGTGTAGATGATGGCCTAACAGGAGGCTTTAAAATTTTAATTCTAGTGTCCTTCGTTTGGGAGAAAAATGCAAAGGTACAAGACAGCTTTTCCTTGCCAATATCTCTCTTTTGCAAAGAGCTGCGCATTGGAAAATTCAGGGCTATGTCGTGTAGATGATGGCCTAACAGGAGGCTTTAAAATTTTCTTTCTAGTGTCCTTCGTTTGGGAGAAAAATGCAATGGTACAAGACAGCTTTTCCTTGCCAATATCTCTCTTTTGCAAAGAACTGCGCATTGGAAAAATCAGGGCTATGTCGTGTAGATGATGGCCTAACAGGAGGCTTTAAAATTTTCTTTCTAGTGTCCTTCGTTTGGGAGAAAAATGCAAAGGTACAAGACAGCTTTTCCTTGCCAATATCTCTCTTTTGCAAAGAGCTACGCATTGGAAAATTCAGGGCTATGTCGTGTAGATGATGGCCTAACAGGAGGCTTTAAAATTTTCTTTCTAGTGTCCTTCGTTTGTGAGAAAAATGCAAAGGTACAAGACAGCTTTTCCTTGCCAATATCTCTCTTTTGCAAAGAGCTGCGCATTAGAAAATTCAGGGCTATGTCGTGTAGATGATGGCCTAACAGGAGGCTTTAAAATTTTAATTCTAGTGTCCTTCGTTTGGGAGAAAAATGCAAAGGTACAAGATAGCTTTTCCTTGCCAATATCTCTCTTTTGCAAAGAGCTACGCATTGGAAAATTCAGGGCTATGTCGTGTAGATGATGGCCTAACAGGAGGCTTTAAAATTTTATTTCTAGTGACCTTCGTTTGGGAGAAAAATGAAAAGGTACAAGACAGCTTTTCCTTGCCAATATCTCTCTTTTGCAAAGAGCTGCGCATTGGAAAATTCAGGGCTATGTCGTGTAGATGATGGCCTAACAGGAGGCTTTAAAATTTTAATTCTAGTGTCCTTCGTTTGGGAGAAAAATGCAAAGGTACCTGACAGCTTTTCCTTGCCAATATCTCTCTTTTGCAAAGAGCTGCGCATTGGAAAATTCAGGGCTATGTCGTGTAGATGATGGCATAACAGGACGCTTTAAAATTTTAATTCTAGTGTCCTTCGTTTGGGAGAAAAATGCAATGGTACAAGACAGCTTTTCCTTGCCAATATCTCTCTTTTGCAAAGAGCTGCGCATTGGAAAATTCAGGGCTATGTCGTGTAGATGATGGCCTAACAGGAGGCTTTAAAATTTTCTTTCTAGTGACCTTCGTTTGGGAGAAAAATGCAAAGGTACAAGACAGCTTTTCCTTGCCAATATCTCTCTTTTGCAAAGAGCTGCGCATTGGAAAATTCAGGGCTATGTCGTGTAGATGATGGCCTAACAGGAGGCTTTAAAATTTTAATTCTAGTGTCCTTCGTTTGGGAGAAAAATGCAAAGGTACCTGACAGCTTTTCCTTGCCAATATCTCTCTTTTGCAAAGAGCTACGCATTGGAAAATTCAGGGCTATGTCGTGTAGATGATGGCCTAACAGGAGGCTTTAAAATTTTCTTTCTAGTGTCCTTCGTTTGGGAGAAAAATGCAAAGGTACAAGACAGCTTTTCCTTGCCAATATCTCTATTTTGCAAAGAGCTGCGCATTGGAAAATTCAGGGCTATGTCGTGTAGATGATGGCCTAACAGGAGGCTTTAAAATTTTCTTTCTAGTGTCCTTCGTTTGGGAGAAAAATGCAATGGTACAAGACAGCTTTTCCTTGCCAATATCTCTCTTTTGCAAAGAGCTGCGCATTGGAAAATTCAGGGCTATGTCGTGTAGATGATGGCCTAACAGGAGGCTTTAAAATTTTCTTTCTAGTGACCTTCGTTTGGGAGAAAAATGCAAAGGTACAAGACAGCTTTTCCTTGCCAATATCTCTCTTTTGCAAAGAGCTGCGCATTGGAAAATTCAGGGCTATGTCGTGTAGATGATGGCCTAACAGGAGGCTTTCAAATTTTAATTCTAGTGTCCTTCGTTTGGGAGAAAAATGCAAAGGTACCTGACAGCTTTTCCTTGCCAATATCTCTCTTTTGCAAAGAGCTGCGCATTGGAAAATTCAGGGCTATGTCGTGTAGATGATGGCATAGCAGGAGGCTTTAAAATTTTAATTCTAGTGTCCTTCGTTTGGGAGAAAAATGCAAAGGTACAAGACAGCTTTTCCTTGCCAATATCTCTCTTTTGCAAAGAGCTGCGCATTGGAAAATTCAGGGCTATGTCGTGTAGATGATGGCATAACAGGAGGCTTTAAAATTTTAATTCTAGTGTCCTTCGTTTGGGAGAAAAATGCAAAGGTACAAGACAGCTTTTCCTTGCCAATATCTCTCTTTTGCAAAGAGCTGCGCATTGGAAAATTCAGGGCTATGTCGTGTAGATGATGGCCTAACAGGAGGCTTTAAAATTTTAATTCTAGTGTCCTTCGTTTGGGAGAAAAATGCAAAGGTACAAGACAGCTTTTCCTTGCCAATATCTCTCTTTTGCAAAGAGCTGCGCATTGGAAAATTCAGGGCTATGTCGTGTAGATGATGGCCTAACAGGAGGCTTTAAAATTTTCTTTCTAGTGTCCTTCGTTTGGGAGAAAAATGCAATGGTACAAGACAGCTTTTCCTTGCCAATATCTCTCTTTTGCAAAGAACTGCGCATTGGAAAAATCAGGGCTATGTCGTGTAGATGATGGCCTAACAGGAGGCTTTAAAATTTTCTTTCTAGTGTCCTTCGTTTGGGAGAAAAATGCAAAGGTACAAGACAGCTTTTCCTTGCCAATATCTCTCTTTTGCAAAGAGCTACGCATTGGAAAATTCAGGGCTATGTCGTGTAGATGATGGCCTAACAGGAGGCTTTAAAATTTTCTTTCTAGTGTCCTTCGTTTGTGAGAAAAATGCAAAGGTACAAGACAGCTTTTCCTTGCCAATATCTCTCTTTTGCAAAGAGCTGCGCATTAGAAAATTCAGGGCTATGTCGTGTAGATGATAGCCTAACAGGAGGCTTTAAAATTTTAATTCTAGTGTCCTTCGTTTGGGAGAAAAATGCAAAGGTACAAGATAGCTTTTCCTTGCCAATATCTCTCTTTTGCAAAGAGCTACGCATTGGAAAATTCAGGGCTATGTCGTGTAGATGATGGCCTAACAGGAGGCTTTAAAATTTTATTTCTAGTGACCTTCGTTTGGGAGAAAAATGAAAAGGTACAAGACAGCTTTTCCTTGCCAATATCTCTCTTTTGCAAAGAGCTGCGCATTGGAAAATTCAGGGCTATGTCGTGTAGATGATGGCCTAACAGGAGGCTTTAAAATTTTAATTCTAGTGTCCTTCGTTTGGGAGAAAAATGCAAAGGTACCTGACAGCTTTTCCTTGCCAATATCTCTCTTTTGCAAAGAGCTGCGCATTGGAAAATTCAGGGCTATGTCGTGTAGATGATGGCATAACAGGACGCTTTAAAATTTTAATTCTAGTGTCCTTCGTTTGGGAGAAAAATGCAATGGTACAAGACAGCTTTTCCTTGCCAATATCTCTCTTTTGCAAAGAGCTGCGCATTGGAAAATTCAGGGCTATGTCGTGTAGATGATGGCCTAACAGGAGGCTTTAAAATTTTCTTTCTAGTGACCTTCGTTTGGGAGAAAAATGCAAAGGTACAAGACAGCTTTTCCTTGCCAATATCTCTCTTTTGCAAAGAGCTGCGCATTGGAAAATTCAGGGCTATGTCGTGTAGATGATGGCCTAACAGGAGGCTTTAAAATTTTAATTCTAGTGTCCTTCGTTTGGGAGAAAAATTCAAAGGTACCTGACAGCTTTTCCTTGCCAATATCTCTCTTTTGCAAAGAGCTACGCATTGGAAAATTCAGGGCTATGTCGTGTAGATGATGGCCTAACAGGAGGCTTTAAAATTTTCTTTCTAGTGTCCTTCGTTTGGGAGAAAAATGCAAAGGTACAAGACAGCTTTTCCTTGCCAATATCTCTATTTTGCAAAGAGCTGCGCATTGGAAAATTCAGGGCTATGTCGTGTAGATGATGGCCTAACAGGAGGCTTTAAAATTTTCTTTCTAGTGTCCTTCGTTTGGGAGAAAAATGCAATGGTACAAGACAGCTTTTCCTTGCCAATATCTCTCTTTTGCAAAGAGCTGCGCATTGGAAAATTCAGGGCTATGTCGTGTAGATGATGGCCTAACAGGAGGCTTTAAAATTTTCTTTCTAGTGACCTTCGTTTGGGAGAAAAATGCAAAGGTACAAGACAGCTTTTCCTTGCCAATATCTCTCTTTTGCAAAGAGCTGCGCATTGGAAAATTCAGGGCTATGTCGTGTAGATGATGGCCTAACAGGAGGCTTTCAAATTTTAATTCTAGTGTCCTTCGTTTGGGAGAAAAATGCAAAGGTACCTGACAGCTTTTCCTTGCCAATATCTCTCTTTTGCAAAGAGCTGCGCATTGGAAAATTCAGGGCTATGTCGTGTAGATGATGGCATAGCAGGAGGCTTTAAAATTTTAATTCTAGTGTCCTTCGTTTGGGAGAAAAATGCAAAGGTACAAGACAGCTTTTCCTTGCCAATATCTCTCTTTTGCAAAGAGCTGCGCATTGGAAAATTCAGGGCTATGTCGTGTAGATGATGGCATAACAGGAGGCTTTAAAATTTTAATTCTAGTGTCCTTCGTTTGGGAGAAAAATGCAAAGGTACAAGACAGCTTTTCCTTGCCAATATCTCTCTTTTGCAAAGAGCTGCGCATTGGAAAATTCAGGGCTATGTCGTGTAGATGATGGCCTAACAGGAGGCTTTAAAATTTTAATTCTAGTGTCCTTCGTTTGGGAGAAAAATGCAAAGGTACAAGACAGCTTTTCCTTGCCAATATCTCTCTTTTGCAAAGAGCTGCGCATTGGAAAATTCAGGGCTATGTCGTGTAGATGATGGCCTAACAGGAGGCTTTAAAATTTTCTTTCTAGTGTCCTTCGTTTGGGAGAAAAATGCAATGGTAGAAGACAGCTTTTCCTTGCCAATATCTCTCTTTTGCAAAGAACTGCGCATTGGAAAAATCAGGGCTATGTCGTGTAGATGGCCTAACAGGAGGCTTTAAAATTTTCTTTCTAGTGTCCTTCGTTTGGGAGAAAAATGCAAAGGTACAAGACAGCTTTTCCTTGCCAATATCTCTCTTTTGCAAAGAGCTACGCATTGGAAAATTCAGGGCTATGTCGTGTAGATGATGGCCTAACAGGAGGCTTTAAAATTTTCTTTCTAGTGTCCTTCGTTTGTGAGAAAAATGCAAAGGTACAAGACAGCTTTTCCTTGCCAATATCTCTCTTTTGCAAAGAGCTGCGCATTAGAAAATTCAGGGCTATGTCGTGTAGATGATGGCCTAACAGGAGGCTTTAAAATTTTAATTCTAGTGTCCTTCGTTTGGGAGAAAAATGCAAAGGTACAAGATAGCTTTTCCTTGCCAATATCTCTCTTTTGCAAAGAGCTACGCATTGGAAAATTCAGGGCTATGTCGTGTAGATGATGGCCTAACAGGAGGCTTTAAAATTTTATTTCTAGTGACCTTCGTTTGGGAGAAAAATGAAAAGGTACAAGACAGCTTTTCCTTGCCAATATCTCTCTTTTGCAAAGAGCTGCGCATTGGAAAATTCAGGGCTATGTCGTGTAGATGATGGCCTAACAGGAGGCTTTAAAATTTTAATTCTAGTGTCCTTCGTTTGGGAGAAAAATGCAAAGGTACCTGACAGCTTTTCCTTGCCAATATCTCTCTTTTGCAAAGAGCTGCGCATTGGAAAATTCAGGGCTATGTCGTGTAGATGATGGCATAACAGGACGCTTTAAAATTTTAATTCTAGTGTCCTTCGTTTGGGAGAAAAATGCAATGGTACAAGACAGCTTTTCCTTGCCAATATCTCTCTTTTGCAAAGAGCTGCGCATTGGAAAATTCAGGGCTATGTCGTGTAGATGATGGCCTAACAGGAGGCTTTAAAATTTTCTTTCTAGTGACCTTCGTTTGGGAGAAAAATGCAAAGGTACAAGACAGCTTTTCCTTGCCAATATCTCTCTTTTGCAAAGAGCTGCGCATTGGAAAATTCAGGGCTATGTCGTGTAGATGATGGCCTAACAGGAGGCTTTAAAATTTTAATTCTAGTGTCCTTCGTTTGGGAGAAAAATGCAAAGGTACCTGACAGCTTTTCCTTGCCAATATCTCTCTTTTGCAAAGAGCTGCGCATTGGAAAATTCAGGGCTATGTCGTGTAGATGATGGCATAGCAGGAGGCTTTAAAATATTAATTCTAGTGTCCTTCGTTTGGGAGAAAAATGCAAAGGTACAAGACAGCTTTTCCTTGCCAATATCTCTCTTTTGCAAAGAGCTGCGCATTGGAAAATTCAGGGCTATGTCGTGTAGATGATGGCATAACAGGAGGCTTTAAAATTTTAATTCTAGTGTCCTTCGTTTGGGAGAAAAATGCAAAGGTACAAGACAGCTTTTCCTTGCCAATATCTCTCTTTTGCAAAGAGCTGCGCATTTGAAAATTCAGGGCTATGTCGTGTAGATGATGGCCTAACAGGAGGCTTTAAAATTTTAATTCTAGTGTCCTTCGTTTGGGAGAAAAATGCAAAGGTACAAGACAGCTTTTCCTTGCCAATATCTCTCTTTTGCAAAGAGCTGCGCATTGGAAAATTCAGGGCTATGTCGTGTAGATGATGGCCTAACAGGAGGCTTTAAAATTTTCTTTCTAGTGTCCTTCGTTTGGGAGAAAAATGCAAAGGTACAAGACAGCTTTTCCTTGCCAATATCTCTCTTTTGCAAAGAGCTGCGCATTGGAAAATTCAGGGCTATGTCGTGTAGATGATGGCATAACAGGAGGCTTTAAAATTTTAATTCTAGTGTCCTTCGTTTGGGAGAAAAATGCAATGGTACAAGACAGCTTTTCCTTGCCAATATCTCTCTTTTGCAAAGAGCTGCGCATTTGAAAATTCAGGGCTATGTCGTGTAGATGATGGCCTAACAGGAGGCTTTAAAATTTTCTTTCTAGTGTCCTTCGTTTGGGAGAAAAATGCAAAGGTACAAGACAGCTTTTCCTTGCCAATATCTCTCTTTTGCAAAGAGCTACGCATTGGAAAATTCAGGGCTATGTCGTGTAGATGATGGCCTAACAGGAGGCTTTAAAATTTTCTTTCTAGTGTCCTTCGTTTGGGAGAAAAATGCAAAGGTACAAGACAGCTTTTCCTTGCCAATATATCTCTTTTGCAAAGAGCTGCGCATTGGAAAATTCAGGGCTATGTCGTGTAGATGATGGCCTAACAGGAGGCTTTAAAATTTTCTTTCTAGTGTCCTTCGTTTGGGAGAAAAATGCAATGGTACAAGACAGCTTTTCCTTGCCAATATCTCTCTTTTGCAAAGAGCTGCGCATTGGAAAATTCAGGGCTATGTCGTGTAGATGATGGCCTAACAGGAGGCTTTAAAATTTTCTTTCTAGTGACCTTCGTTTGGGAGAAAAATGCAAAGGTACAAGACAGCTTTTCCTTGCCAATATCTCTCTTTTGCAAAGAGCTGCGCATTGGAAAATTCAGGGCTATGTCGTGTAGATGATGGCCTAACAGGAGGCTTTAAAATTTTCTTTCTAGTGTCCTTCGTTTGGGAGAAAAATGCAAAGGTACCTGACAGCTTTTCCTTGCCAATATCTCTCTTTTGCAAAGAGCTGCGCATTGGAAAATTCAGGGCTATGTCGTGTAGATGATGGCATAGCAGGAGGCTTTAAAATTTTAATTCTAGTGTCCTTCGTTTGGGAGAAAAATGCAAAGGTACAAGACAGCTTTTCCTTGCCAATATCTCTCTTTTGCAAAGAGCTGCGCATTGGAAAATTCTGGGCTATGTCGTGTAGATGATGGCATAACAGGAGGCTTTAAAATTTTAATTCTAGTGTCCTTCGTTTGGGAGAAAAATGCAAAGGTACAAGACAGCTTTTCCTTGCCAATATCTCTCTTTTGCAAAGAGCTGCGCATTGGAAAATTCAGGGCTATGTCGTGTAGATGATGGCCTAACAGGAGGCTTTAAAATTTTAATTCTAGTGTCCTTCGTTTGGGAGAAAAATGCAAAGGTACAAGACAGCTTTTCCTTGCCAATATCTCTCTTTTGCAAAGAGCTGCGCATTGGAAAATTCAGGGCTATGTCGTGTAGATGATGGCCTAACAGGAGGCTTTAAAATTTTCTTTCTAGTGTCCTTCGTTTGGGAGAAAAATGCAATGGTACAAGACAGCTTTTCCTTGCCAATATCTCTCTTTTGCAAAGAACTGCGCATTGGAAAAATCAGGGCTATGTCGTGTAGATGATGGCCTAACAGGAGGCTTTAAAATTTTCTTTCTAGTGTCCTTCGTTTGGGAGAAAAATGCAAAGGTACAAGACAGCTTTTCCTTGCCAATATCTCTCTTTTGCAAAGAGCTACGCATTGGAAAATTCAGGGCTATGTCGTGTAGATGATGGCCTAACAGGAGGCTTTAAAATTTTCTTTCTAGTGTCCTTCGTTTGTGAGAAAAATGCAAAGGTACAAGACAGCTTTTCCTTGCCAATATCTCTCTTTTGCAAAGAGCTGCGCATTAGAAAATTCAGGGCTATGTCGTGTAGATGATGGCCTAACAGGAGGCTTTAAAATTTTAATTCTAGTGTCCTTCGTTTGGGAGAAAAATGCAAAGGTACAAGATAGCTTTTCCTTGCCAATATCTCTCTTTTGCAAAGAGCTACGCATTGGAAAATTCAGGGCTATGTCGTGTAGATGATGGCCTAACAGGAGGCTTTAAAATTTTCTTTCTAGTGACCTTCGTTTGGGAGAAAAATGCAAAGGTACAAGACAGCTTTTCCTTGCCAATATCTCTCTTTTGCAAAGAGCTGCGCATTGGAAAATTCAAGGCTATGTCGTGTAGATGATGGCCTAACAGGAGGCTTTAAAATTTTAATTCTAGTGTCCTTCGTTTGGGAGAAAAATGCAAAGGTACCTGACAGCTTTTCCTTGCCAATATCTCTCTTTTGCAAAGAGCTGCGCATTGGAAAATTCAGGGCTATGTCGTGTAGATGATGGCATAACAGGAGGCTTTAAAATTTTAATTCTAGTGTCCTTCGTTTGGGAGAAAAATGCAAAGGTACAAGACAGCTTTTCCTTGCCAATATCTCTCTTTTGCAAAGAGCTGCGCATTGGAAAATTCAGGGCTATGTCGTGTAGATGATGGCCTAACAGGAGGCTTTAAAATTTTAATTCTAGTGTCCTTCGTTTGGGAGAAAAATGCAAAGGTACAAGACAGCTTTTCCTTGCCAATATCTCTCTTTTGCAAAGAGCTGCGCATTGGAAAATTCAGGGCTATGTCGTGTAGATGATGGCCTAACAGGAGGCTTTAAAATTTTCTTTCTAGTGTCCTTCGTTTGGGAGAAAAATGAAATGGTTCAAGACAGCTTTTCCTTGCCAATATCTCTCTTTTGCAAAGAGCTGCGCATTGGAAAAATCAGGGCTATGTCGTGTAGATGATGGCCTAACAGGAGGCTTTAAAATTTTCTTTCTAGTGTCCTTCGTTTGGGAGAAAAATGCAAAGGTACAAGACAGCTTTTCCTTGCCAATATCTCTCTTTTGCAAAGAGCTGCGCATTGGAAAATTCAGGGCTATGTCGTGTAGATGATGGCCTAACAGGAGGCTTTAAAATTTTAATTCTAGTGTCCTTCGTTTGGGAGAAAAATGCAAAGGTACAAGATAGCTTTTCCTTGCCAATATCTCTCTTTTGCAAAGAGCTGCGCATTGGAAAATTCATGGCTATGCCGTGTAGATGATGGTCTAACAGGAGGCTTTAAAATTTTCTTTCTAGTGTCCTTCGTTTGGGAGAAAAATGCAATGGTACAAGACAGCTTTTCCTTGCCAATATCTCTCTTTTGCAAAGAGCTACGCATTGGAAAATTCAGGGCTATGTCGTGTAGATGATGGCCTAACAGGAGGCTTTAAAATTTTCTTTCTAGTGTCCTTCGTTTGGGAGAAAAATGCAATGGTACAAGACAGCTTTTCCTTGCCAATATCTCTCTTTTGCAAAGAGCTGCGCATTGGAAAATTCAGGGCTATGTCGTGTAGATGATGGCCTAACAGGAGGCTTTAAAATTTTAATTCTAGTGTCCTTCGTTTGGGAGAAAAATGCAACGGTACAAGACAGCTTTTCCTTGCCAATATCTCTCTTTTGCAAAGAGCTACGCATTGGAAAATTCAGGGCTATGTCGTGTAGATGATGGCCTAACAGGAGGCTTTAAAATTTTAATTCTAGTGTCCTTCGTTTGGGAGAAAAATGCAAAGGTACAAGACAGCTTTTCCTTGCCAATATCTCTCTTTTGCAAAGAGCTACGCATTGGAAAATTCAGGGCTATGTCGTGTAGATGATGGCCTAACAGGAGGCTTTAAAATTTTCTTTCTAGTATCCTTCGTTTGGGAGAAAAATGCAATGGTACAAGACAGCTTTTCCTTGCCAATATCTCTCTTTTGCAAAGAGCTGCGCATTGGAAAATTCAGGGCTATGTCGTGTAGATGATGGCCTAACAGGAGGCTTTAAAATGTTAATTCTAGTGTCCTTCGTTTGGGAGAAAAATGCAAAGGTACAAGACAGCTTTTCCTTGCCAATATCTCTCTTTTGCAAAGAGCTACGCATTGGAAAATTCAGGGCTATGTCGTGTAGATGATGGCCTAACAGGAGGCTTTAAAATTTTCTTTCTAGTGACCTTCGTTTGGGAGAAAAATGCAAAGGTACAAGACAGCTTTTCCTTGCCAATATCTCTCTTTTGCAAAGAGCTGCGCATTGGAAAATTCAGGGCTATGTCGTGTAGATGATGGCCTAACAGGAGGCTTTAAAATTTTAATTCTAGTGTCCTTCGTTTGGGAGAAAAATGCAAAGGTACAAGACAGCTTTTCCTTGCCAATATCTCTCTTTTGCAAAGAGCTACGCATTGGAAAATTCAGGGCTATGTCGTGTAGATGATGGCCTAACAGGAGGCTTTAAAATTTTCTTTCTAGTGTCCTTCGTTTGGGAGAAAAATGCAATGGTACAAGACAGCTTTTCCTTGCCAATATCTCTCTTTTGCAAAGAGCTGCGCATTGGAAAATTCAGGGCTATGTCGTGTAGATGATGGCCTAACAGGAGGCTTTAAAATTTTCTTTCTAGTGTCATTCGTTTGGGAGAAAAATGCAATGGTACAAGACAGCTTTTCCTTGCCAACATCTCTCTTTTGCAAAGAGCTGCGCATTGGAAAATTCAGGGCTATGTCGTGTAGATGATGGCCTAACAGGAGGCTTTAAAATTTTCTTTCTAGTGACCTTCGTTTGGGAGAAAAATGCAAAGGTACAAGACAGCTTTTCCTTGCCAATATCTCTCTTTTGCAAAGAGCTGCGCATTGGAAAATTCAGGGCTATGTCGTGTAGATGATGGCATAACAGGACGCTTTAAAATTTTAATTCTAGTGTCCTTCGTTTGGGAGAAAAATGCAATGGTACAAGACAGCTTTTCCTTGCCAATATCTCTCTTTTGCAAAGAGCTGCGCATTGGAAAATTCAGGGCTATGTCGTGTAGATGATGGCCTAACAGGAGGCTTTAAAATTTTCTTTCTAGTGACCTTCGTTTGGGAGAAAAATGCAAAGGTACAAGACAGCTTTTCCTTGCCAATATCTCTCTTTTGCAAAGAGCTGCGCATTGGAAAATTCAGGGCTATGTCGTGTAGATGATGGCCTAACAGGAGGCTTTAAAATTTTAATTCTAGTGTCCTTCGTTTGGGAGAAAAATGCAAAGGTACCTGACAGCTTTTCCTTGCCAATATCTCTCTTTTGCAAAGAGCTACGCATTGGAAAATTCAGGGCTATGTCGTGTAGATGATGGCCTAACAGGAGGCTTTAAAATTTTCTTTCTAGTGTCCTTCGTTTGGGAGAAAAATGCAAAGGTACAAGACAGCTTTTCCTTGCCAATATCTCTATTTTGCAAAGAGCTGCGCATTGGAAAATTCAGGGCTATGTCGTGTAGATGATGGCCTAACAGGAGGCTTTAAAATTTTCTTTCTAGTGTCCTTCGTTTGGGAGAAAAATGCAATGGTACAAGACAGCTTTTCCTTGCCAATATCTCTCTTTTGCAAAGAGCTGCGCATTGGAAAATTCAGGGCTATGTCGTGTAGATGATGGCCTAACAGGAGGCTTTAAAATTTTCTTTCTAGTGACCTTCGTTTGGGAGAAAAATGCAAAGGTACAAGACAGCTTTTCCTTGCCAATATCTCTCTTTTGCAAAGAGCTGCGCATTGGAAAATTCAGGGCTATGTCGTGTAGATGATGGCCTAACAGGAGGCTTTCAAATTTTAATTCTAGTGTCCTTCGTTTGGGAGAAAAATGCAAAGGTACCTGACAGCTTTTCCTTGCCAATATCTCTCTTTTGCAAAGAGCTGCGCATTGGAAAATTCAGGGCTATGTCGTGTAGATGATGGCATAGCAGGAGGCTTTAAAATTTTAATTCTAGTGTCCTTCGTTTGGGAGAAAAATGCAAAGGTACAAGACAGCTTTTCCTTGCCAATATCTCTCTTTTGCAAAGAGCTGCGCATTGGAAAATTCAGGGCTATGTCGTGTAGATGATGGCATAACAGGAGGCTTTAAAATTTTAATTCTAGTGTCCTTCGTTTGGGAGAAAAATGCAAAGGTACAAGACAGCTTTTCCTTGCCAATATCTCTCTTTTGCAAAGAGCTGCGCATTGGAAAATTCAGGGCTATGTCGTGTAGATGATGGCCTAACAGGAGGCTTTAAAATTTTAATTCTAGTGTCCTTCGTTTGGGAGAAAAATGCAAAGGTACAAGACAGCTTTTCCTTGCCAATATCTCTCTTTTGCAAAGAGCTGCCCATTGGAAAATTCAGGGCTATGTCGTGTAGATGATGGCCTAACAGGAGGCTTTAAAATTTTCTTTCTAGTGTCCTTCGTTTGGGAGAAAAATGCAATGGTACAAGACAGCTTTTCCTTGCCAATATCTCTCTTTTGCAAAGAACTGCGCATTGGAAAAATCAGGGCTATGTCGTGTAGATGATGGCCTAACAGGAGGCTTTAAAATTTTCTTTCTAGTGTCCTTCGTTTGGGAGAAAAATGCAAAGGTACAAGACAGCTTTTCCTTGCCAATATCTCTCTTTTGCAAAGAGCTACGCATTGGAAAATTCAGGGCTATGTCGTGTAGATGATGGCCTAACAGGAGGCTTTAAAATTTTCTTTCTAGTGTCCTTCGTTTGTGAGAAAAATGCAAAGGTACAAGACAGCTTTTCCTTGCCAATATCTCTCTTTTGCAAAGAGCTGCGCATTAGAAAATTCAGGGCTATGTCGTGTAGATGATGGCCTAACAGGAGGCTTTAAAATTTTAATTCTAGTGTCCTTCGTTTGGGAGAAAAATGCAAAGGTACAAGATAGCTTTTCCTTGCCAATATCTCTCTTTTGCAAAGAGCTACGCATTGGAAAATTCAGGGCTATGTCGTGTAGATGATGGCCTAACAGGAGGCTTTAAAATTTTATTTCTAGTGACCTTCGTTTGGGAGAAAAATGAAAAGGTACAAGACAGCTTTTCCTTGCCAATATCTCTCTTTTGCAAAGAGCTGCGCATTGGAAAATTCAGGGCTATGTCGTGTAGATGATGGCCTAACAGGAGGCTTTAAAATTTTAATTCTAGTGTCCTTCGTTTGGGAGAAAAATGCAAAGGTACCTGACAGCTTTTCCTTGCCAATATCTCTCTTTTGCAAAGAGCTGCGCATTGGAAAATTCAGGGCTATGTCGTGTAGATGATGGCATAACAGGACGCTTTAAAATTTTAATTCTAGTGTCCTTCGTTTGGGAGAAAAATGCAATGGTACAAGACAGCTTTTCCTTGCCAATATCTCTCTTTTGCAAAGAGCTGCGCATTGGAAAATTCAGGGCTATGTCGTGTAGATGATGGCCTAACAGGAGGCTTTAAAATTTTCTTTCTAGTGACCTTCGTTTGGGAGAAAAATGCAAAGGTACAAGACAGCTTTTCCTTGCCAATATCTCTCTTTTGCAAAGAGCTGCGCATTGGAAAATTCAGGGCTATGTCGTGTAGATGATGGCCTAACAGGAGGCTTTAAAATTTTAATTCTAGTGTCCTTCGTTTGGGAGAAAAATTCAAAGGTACCTGACAGCTTTTCCTTGCCAATATCTCTCTTTTGCAAAGAGCTACGCATTGGAAAATTCAGGGCTATGTCGTGTAGATGATGGCCTAACAGGAGGCTTTAAAATTTTCTTTCTAGTGTCCTTCGTTTGGGAGAAAAATGCAAAGGTACAAGACAGCTTTTCCTTGCCAATATCTCTATTTTGCAAAGAGCTGCGCATTGGAAAATTCAGGGCTATGTCGTGTAGATGATGGCCTAACAGGAGGCTTTAAAATTTTCTTTCTAGTGTCCTTCGTTTGGGAGAAAAATGCAATGGTACAAGACAGCTTTTCCTTGCCAATATCTCTCTTTTGCAAAGAGCTGCGCATTGGAAAATTCAGGGCTATGTCGTGTAGATGATGGCCTAACAGGAGGCTTTAAAATTTTCTTTCTAGTGACCTTCGTTTGGGAGAAAAATGCAAAGGTACAAGACAGCTTTTCCTTGCCAATATCTCTCTTTTGCAAAGAGCTGCGCATTGGAAAATTCAGGGCTATGTCGTGTAGATGATGGCCTAACAGGAGGCTTTCAAATTTTAATTCTAGTGTCCTTCGTTTGGGAGAAAAATGCAAAGGTACCTGACAGCTTTTCCTTGCCAATATCTCTCTTTTGCAAAGAGCTGCGCATTGGAAAATTCAGGGCTATGTCGTGTAGATGATGGCATAGCAGGAGGCTTTAAAATTTTAATTCTAGTGTCCTTCGTTTGGGAGAAAAATGCAAAGGTACAAGACAGCTTTTCCTTGCCAATATCTCTCTTTTGCAAAGAGCTGCGCATTGGAAAATTCAGGGCTATGTCGTGTAGATGATGGCATAACAGGAGGCTTTAAAATTTTAATTCTAGTGTCCTTCGTTTGGGAGAAAAATGCAAAGGTACAAGACAGCTTTTCCTTGCCAATATCTCTCTTTTGCAAAGAGCTGCGCATTGGAAAATTCAGGGCTATGTCGTGTAGATGATGGCCTAACAGGAGGCTTTAAAATTTTAATTCTAGTGTCCTTCGTTTGGGAGAAAAATGCAAAGGTACAAGACAGCTTTTCCTTGCCAATATCTCTCTTTTGCAAAGAGCTGCGCATTGGAAAATTCAGGGCTATGTCGTGTAGATGATGGCCTAACAGGAGGCTTTAAAATTTTCTTTCTAGTGTCCTTCGTTTGGGAGAAAAATGCAATGGTACAAGACAGCTTTTCCTTGCCAATATCTCTCTTTTGCAAAGAACTGCGCATTGGAAAAATCAGGGCTATGTCGTGTAGATGATGGCCTAACAGGAGGCTTTAAAATTTTCTTTCTAGTGTCCTTCGTTTGGGAGAAAAATGCAAAGGTACAAGACAGCTTTTCCTTGCCAATATCTCTCTTTTGCAAAGAGCTACGCATTGGAAAATTCAGGGCTATGTCGTGTAGATGATGGCCTAACAGGAGGCTTTAAAATTTTCTTTCTAGTGTCCTTCGTTTGTGAGAAAAATGCAAAGGTACAAGACAGCTTTTCCTTGCCAATATCTCTCTTTTGCAAAGAGCTGCGCATTAGAAAATTCAGGGCTATGTCGTGTAGATGATGGCCTAACAGGAGGCTTTAAAATTTTAATTCTAGTGTCCTTCGTTTGGGAGAAAAATGCAAAGGTACAAGATAGCTTTTCCTTGCCAATATCTCTCTTTTGCAAAGAGCTACGCATTGGAAAATTCAGGGCTATGTCGTGTAGATGATGGCCTAACAGGAGGCTTTAAAATTTTATTTCTAGTGACCTTCGTTTGGGAGAAAAATGAAAAGGTACAAGACAGCTTTTCCTTGCCAATATCTCTCTTTTGCAAAGAGCTGCGCATTGGAAAATTCAGGGCTATGTCGTGTAGATGATGGCCTAACAGGAGGCTTTAAAATTTTAATTCTAGTGTCCTTCGTTTGGGAGAAAAATGCAAAGGTACCTGACAGCTTTTCCTTGCCAATATCTCTCTTTTGCAAAGAGCTGCGCATTGGAAAATTCAGGGCTATGTCGTGTAGATGATGGCATAACAGGACGCTTTAAAATTTTAATTCTAGTGTCCTTCGTTTGGGAGAAAAATGCAATGGTACAAGACAGCTTTTCCTTGCCAATATCTCTCTTTTGCAAAGAGCTGCGCATTGGAAAATTCAGGGCTATGTCGTGTAGATGATGGCCTAACAGGAGGCTTTAAAATTTTCTTTCTAGTGACCTTCGTTTGGGAGAAAAATGCAAAGGTACAAGACAGCTTTTCCTTGCCAATATCTCTCTTTTGCAAAGAGCTGCGCATTGGAAAATTCAGGGCTATGTCGTGTAGATGATGGCATAACAGGAGGCTTTAAAATTTTAATTCTAGTGTCCTTCGTTTGGGAGAAAAATGCAAAGGTACAAGACAGCTTTTCCTTGCCAATATCTCTCTTTTGCAAAGAGCTGCGCATTTGAAAATTCAGGGCTATGTCGTGTAGATGATGGCCTAACAGGAGGCTTTAAAATTTTAATTCTAGTGTCCTTCGTTTGGGAGAAAAATGCAAAGGTACAAGACAGCTTTTCCTTGCCAATATCTCTCTTTTGCAAAGAGCTGCGCATTGGAAAATTCAGGGCTATGTCGTGTAGATGATGGCCTAACAGGAGGCTTTAAAATTTTCTTTCTAGTGTCCTTCGTTTGGGAGAAAAATGCAAAGGTACAAGACAGCTTTTCCTTGCCAATATCTCTCTTTTGCAAAGAGCTGCGCATTGGAAAATTCAGGGCTATGTCGTGTAGATGATGGCATAACAGGAGGCTTTAAAATTTTAATTCTAGTGTCCTTCGTTTGGGAGAAAAATGCAATGGTACAAGACAGCTTTTCCTTGCCAATATCTCTCTTTTGCAAAGAGCTGCGCATTTGAAAATTCAGGGCTATGTCGTGTAGATGATGGCCTAACAGGAGGCTTTAAAATTTTCTTTCTAGTGTCCTTCGTTTGGGAGAAAAATGCAAAGGTACAAGACAGCTTTTCCTTGCCAATATCTCTCTTTTGCAAAGAGCTACGCATTGGAAAATTCAGGGCTATGTCGTGTAGATGATGGCCTAACAGGAGGCTTTAAAATTTTCTTTCTAGTGTCCTTCGTTTGGGAGAAAAATGCAAAGGTACAAGACAGCTTTTCCTTGCCAATATATCTCTTTTGCAAAGAGCTGCGCATTGGAAAATTCAGGGCTATGTCGTGTAGATGATGGCCTAACAGGAGGCTTTAAAATTTTCTTTCTAGTGTCCTTCGTTTGGGAGAAAAATGCAATGGTACAAGACAGCTTTTCCTTGCCAATATCTCTCTTTTGCAAAGAGCTGCGCATTGGAAAATTCAGGGCTATGTCGTGTAGATGATGGCCTAACAGGAGGCTTTAAAATTTTCTTTCTAGTGACCTTCGTTTGGGAGAAAAATGCAAAGGTACAAGACAGCTTTTCCTTGCCAATATCTCTCTTTTGCAAAGAGCTGCGCATTGGAAAATTCAGGGCTATGTCGTGTAGATGATGGCCTAACAGGAGGCTTTAAAATTTTCTTTCTAGTGTCCTTCGTTTGGGAGAAAAATGCAAAGGTACCTGACAGCTTTTCCTTGCCAATATCTCTCTTTTGCAAAGAGCTGCGCATTGGAAAATTCAGGGCTATGTCGTGTAGATGATGGCATAGCAGGAGGCTTTAAAATTTTAATTCTAGTGTCCTTCGTTTGGGAGAAAAATGCAAAGGTACAAGACAGCTTTTCCTTGCCAATATCTCTCTTTTGCAAAGAGCTGCGCATTGGAAAATTCTGGGCTATGTCGTGTAGATGATGGCATAACAGGAGGCTTTAAAATTTTAATTCTAGTGTCCTTCGTTTGGGAGAAAAATGCAAAGGTACAAGACAGCTTTTCCTTGCCAATATCTCTCTTTTGCAAAGAGCTGCGCATTGGAAAATTCAGGGCTATGTTGTGTAGATGATGGCCTAACAGGAGGCTTTAAAATTTTAATTCTAGTGTCCTTCGTTTGGGAGAAAAATGCAAAGGTACAAGACAGCTTTTCCTTGCCAATATCTCTCTTTTGCAAAGAGCTGCGCATTGGAAAATTCAGGGCTATGTCGTGTAGATGATGGCCTAACAGGAGGCTTTAAAATTTTCTTTCTAGTGTCCTTCGTTTGGGAGAAAAATGCAATGGTACAAGACAGCTTTTCCTTGCCAATATCTCTCTTTTGCAAAGAACTGCGCATTGGAAAAATCAGGGCTATGTCGTGTAGATGATGGCCTAACAGGAGGCTTTAAAATTTTCTTTCTAGTGTCCTTCGTTTGGGAGAAAAATGCAAAGGTACAAGACAGCTTTTCCTTGCCAATATCTCTCTTTTGCAAAGAGCTACGCATTGGAAAATTCAGGGCTATGTCGTGTAGATGATGGCCTAACAGGAGGCTTTAAAATTTTCTTTCTAGTGTCCTTCGTTTGTGAGAAAAATGCAAAGGTACAAGACAGCTTTTCCTTGCCAATATCTCTCTTTTGCAAAGAGCTGCGCATTAGAAAATTCAGGGCTATGTCGTGTAGATGATGGCCTAACAGGAGGCTTTAAAATTTTAATTCTAGTGTCCTTCGTTTGGGAGAAAAATGCAAAGGTACAAGATAGCTTTTCCTTGCCAATATCTCTCTTTTGCAAAGAGCTACGCATTGGAAAATTCAGGGCTATGTCGTGTAGATGATGGCCTAACAGGAGGCTTTAAAATTTTCTTTCTAGTGACCTTCGTTTGGGAGAAAAATGCAAAGGTACAAGACAGCTTTTCCTTGCCAATATCTCTCTTTTGCAAAGAGCTGCGCATTGGAAAATTCAGGGCTATGTCGTGTAGATGATGGCCTAACAGGAGGCTTTAAAATTTTAATTCTAGTGTCCTTCGTTTGGGAGAAAAATGCAAAGGTACAAGACAGCTTTTCCTTGCCAATATCTCTCTTTTGCAAAGAGCTGCGCATTGGAAAATTCAGGGCTATGTCGTGTAGATGATGGCCTAACAGGAGGCTTTAAAATTTTCTTTCTAGTGTCCTTCGTTTGGGAGAAAAATGAAATGGTTCAAGACAGCTTTTCCTTGCCAATATCTCTCTTTTGCAAAGAGCTGCGCATTGGAAAAATCAGGGCTATGTCGTGTAGATGATGGCCTAACAGGAGGCTTTAAAATTTTCTTTCTAGTGTCCTTCGTTTGGGAGAAAAATGCAAAGGTACAAGACAGCTTTTCCTTGCCAATATCTCTCTTTTGCAAAGAGCTGCGCATTGGAAAATTCAGGGCTATGTCGTGTAGATGATGGCCTAACAGGAGGCTTTAAAATTTTAATTCTAGTGTCCTTCGTTTGGGAGAAAAATGCAAAGGTACAAGATAGCTTTTCCTTGCCAATATCTCTCTTTTGCAAAGAGCTGCGCATTGGAAAATTCATGGCTATGCCGTGTAGATGATGGTCTAACAGGAGGCTTTAAAATTTTCTTTCTAGTGTCCTTCGTTTGGGAGAAAAATGCAATGGTACAAGACAGCTTTTCCTTGCCAATATCTCTCTTTTGCAAAGAGCTACGCATTGGAAAATTCAGGGCTATGTCGTGTAGATGATGGCCTAACAGGAGGCTTTAAAATTTTCTTTCTAGTGTCCTTCGTTTGGGAGAAAAATGCAATGGTACAAGACAGCTTTTCCTTGCCAATATCTCTCTTTTGCAAAGAGCTGCGCATTGGAAAATTCAGGGCTATGTCGTGTAGATGATGGCCTAACAGGAGGCTTTAAAATTTTAATTCTAGTGTCCTTCGTTTGGGAGAAAAATGCAAAGGTACAAGACAGCTTTTCCTTGCCAATATCTCTCTTTTGCAAAGAGCTACGCATTGGAAAATTCAGGGCTATGTCGTGTAGATGATGGCCTAACAGGAGGCTTTAAAATTTTAATTCTAGTGTCCTTCGTTTGGGAGAAAAATGCAAAGGTACAAGACAGCTTTTCCTTGCCAATATCTCTCTTTTGCAAAGAGCTACGCATTGGAAAATTCAGGGCTATGTCGTGTAGATGATGGCCTAACAGGAGGCTTTAAAATTTTCTTTCTAGTATCCTTCGTTTGGGAGAAAAATGCAATGGTACAAGACAGCTTTTCCTTGCCAATATCTCTCTTTTGCAAAGAGCTGCGCATTGGAAAATTCAGGGCTATGTCGTGTAGATGATGGCCTAACAGGAGGCTTTAAAATGTTAATTCTAGTGTCCTTCGTTTGGGAGAAAAATGCAAAGGTACAAGACAGCTTTTCCTTGCCAATATCTCTCTTTTGCAAAGAGCTACGCATTGGAAAATTCAGGGCTATGTCGTGTAGATGATGGCCTAACAGGAGGCTTTAAAATTTTCTTTCTAGTGACCTTCGTTTGGGAGAAAAATGCAAAGGTACAAGACAGCTTTTCCTTGCCAATATCTCTCTTTTGCAAAGAGCTGCGCATTGGAAAATTCAGGGCTATGTCGTGTAGATGATGGCCTAACAGGAGGCTTTAAAATTTTAATTCTAGTGTCCTTCGTTTGGGAGAAAAATGCAAAGGTACAAGACAGCTTTTCCTTGCCAATATCTCTCTTTTGCAAAGAGCTACGCATTGGAAAATTCAGGGCTATGTCGTGTAGATGATGGCCTAACAGGAGGCTTTAAAATTTTCTTTCTAGTGTCCTTCGTTTGGGAGAAAAATGCAATGGTACAAGACAGCTTTTCCTTGCCAATATCTCTCTTTTGCAAAGAGCTGCGCATTGGAAAATTCAGGGCTATGTCGTGTAGATGATGGCCTAACAGGAGGCTTTAAAATTTTCTTTCTAGTGTCCTTCGTTTGGGAGAAAAATGCAATGGTACAAGACAGCTTTTCCTTGCCAACATCTCTCTTTTGCAAAGAGCTGCGCATTGGAAAATTCAGGGCTATGTCGTGTAGATGATGGCCTAACAGGAGGCTTTAAAATTTTAATTCTAGTGTCCTTCGTTTGGGAGAAAAATGCAAAGGTACAAGACAGCTTTTCCTTGCCAATATCTCTCTTTTGCAAAGAGCTACGCATTGGAAAATTCAGGGCTATGTCGTGTAGATGATGGCCTAACAGGAGGCTTTAAAATTTTCTTTCGAGTATCCTTCGTTTGGGAGAAAAATGCAATGGTACAAGACAGCTTTTCCTTGCCAATATCTCTCTTTTGCAAAGAGCTGCGCATTGGAAAATTCAGGGCTATGTCGTGTAGATGATGGCCTAACAGGAGGCTTTAAAATGTTAATTCTAGTGTCCTTCGTTTGGGAGAAAAATGCAAAGGTACAAGACAGCTTTTCCTTGCCAATATCTCTCTTTTGCAAAGAGCTACGCATTGGAAAATTCAGGGCTATGTCGTGTGTAGATGATGGCCTAACAGGAGGCTTTAAAATTTTCTTTCTAGTGACCTTCGTTTGGGAGAAAAATGCAAAGGTACAAGACAGCTTTTCCTTGCCAATATCTCTCTTTTGCAAAGAGCTGCGCATTGGAAAATTCAGGGCTATGTCGTGTAGATGATGGCCTAACAGGAGGCTTTAAAATTTTAATTCTAGTGTCCTTCGTTTGGGAGTATCTGTATCTGGGTCTGTGTCGACCCACTGAGGTAACGGCCGTTTTAGGGCCCCTGACGGTGTCTGAAACGCCTGAACAGGCACTAATTGATTTGCCGGCTGTCTCATGTCGTCAACAGTTTTTTGCAAATTGCTGACATTATCACTTAATTGTTTAAACACAATCATCCAGTCAGGTGTCGACTCCCTAGGGGGTGACATCACTAACCCAGGCATCTGCTCCGCCTCCACTTCATTTTCCTCCTCATACATGTCGACACACGCGTACCGACACACAGCACACACACCGGGAATGCTCTGATAGAGGACAGGACCCCACTTAGCCCTTTGGAGAGACAGAGGGAGAGTCTGCCAGCACACACCCAGCGCTATATATATATACAGGGATAACCTTATATAAGTGTTATTCCCTTATAGCTGCCGTTATTATCGTTATTTGCTGCCAAAAATGCCCCCCCTTCTCTTTTTTACCCTGATTCTGAAGCAGGACTGCAGGGGAGAGTCAGGGAGCCGTCCTTCCAGCGGAGCTGTGAGGGAAAATGGCGCTTGTGTGCTGAGGAGATAGGCTCCGCCCCTTCACGACGTCCTTATCTCCCGCTTTTTAGTGTAAAAATGGCAGGGGTTAAAATACATCCATATAGCCCAGGAGCTATATGTGATGTATTCTTTTTGCCACCTAAGGTATATATAGAGATGAGCGGGTTCGGTTTCTCTGAATCCGAACCCGCCCGAACTTCATGTTTTTTTTCACGGGTCCGAGCGACTCGGATCTTCCCGCCTTGCTCGGTTAACCCGAGCGCGCCCGAACGTCATCATGACGCTGTCGGATTCTCGCGAGGCTCGGATTCTATATAAGGAGCCGCGCGTCGCCGCCATTTTCACACGTGCATTGAGATTGATAGGGAGAGGACGTGGCTGGCGTCCTCTCCATTTAGATTAGGGTTGAGAGAGAGAGAGAGAGATTGACCTGAGGCTGTGATACTGTAGAAGAGAGTGCAGAGTTTAGTGACTGACGACCACAGTGACCACCAGACACAGACAGTGCAGTTGTTTGTTTTATTTAATATATCCGTTCTCTGCCTGAAAAAAACGATACACACAGTGACTCAGTCACATACCATATCTGTGTGCACTGCTCAGCCCAGTGTGCTGCATCAATGTATATATATATATCTGACTGTGCTCAGCTCACACAGCTTATAATTGTGGGGGAGACTGGGGAGCACTGCAGTGCCAGTTATAGGTTATAGCAGGAGCCAGGAGTACATAATATTATATTAAAATTAAACAGTGCACACTTTTGCTGCAGGAGTGCCACTGCCAGTGTGACTAGTGACCAGTGACCTGACCACCAGTATATATAATATTAGTAGTATACTATCTCTTTATCAACCAGTCTATATTAGCAGCAGACACAGTACAGTGCGGTAGTTCACGGCTGTGGCTACCTCTGTGTCGGCACTCGGCAGCCCGTCCATAATTGTATATACCACCTAACCGTGTTTTTTTTTTCTTTCTTTATACATACATACTAGTTACGAGTATACTATCTCTTTATCAACCAGTCTATATATTAGCAGCAGACACAGTACAGTGCGGTAGTTCACGGCTGTGGCTACCTCTGTGTCGGCACTCGGCAGCCCGTCCATAATTGTATATACCACCTAACCGTGGTTTTTTTTTCTTTCTTTATACATACATACTAGTTACGAGTATACTATCTCTTTATCAACCAGTCTATATATTAGCAGCAGACACAGTACAGTGCGGTAGTTCACGGCTGTGGCTACCTCTGTGTCGGCACTCGGCAGCCCGTCCATAATTGTATATACCACCTAACCGTGGTTTTTTTTTCTTTCTTTATACATACATACTAGTTACGAGTATACTATCTCTTTATCAACCAGTCTATATATTAGCAGCAGACACAGTACAGTGCGGTAGTTCACGGCTGTGGCTACCTCTGTGTCGGCACTCGGCAGCCCGTCCATAATTGTATATACCACCTAACCGTGGTTTTTTTTTCTTTCTTTATACATACATACTAGTTACGAGTATACTATCTCTTTATCAACCAGTCTATATATTAGCAGCAGACACAGTACAGTGCGGTAGTTCACGGCTGTGGCTACCTCTGTGTCGGCACTCGGCAGCCCGTCCATAATTGTATATACCACCTAACTGTGGTTTTTTTTTCTTTCTTTATACATACATACTAGTTACGAGTATACTATCTCTTTATCAACCAGTCTATATATTAGCAGCAGACACAGTACAGTGCGGTAGTTCACGGCTGTGGCTACCTCTGTGTCGGCACTCGGCAGCCCGTCCATAATTGTATATACCACCTAACCGTGGTTTTTTTTTCTTTCTTTATACATACATACTAGTTACGAGTATACTATCTCTTTATCAACCAGTCTATATATTAGCAGCAGACACAGTACAGTGCGGTAGTTCACGGCTGTGGCTACCTCTGTGTCGGCACTCGGCAGCCCGTCCATAATTGTATATACCACCTAACCGTGGTTTTTTTTTCTTTCTTTATACATACATACTAGTTACGAGTATACTATCTCTTTATCAACCAGTCTATATATTAGCAGCAGACACAGTACAGTGCGGTAGTTCACGGCTGTGGCTACCTCTGTGTCGGCACTCGGCAGCCCGTCCATAATTGTATATACCACCTAACCGTGGTTTTTTTTTCTTTCTTTATACATACATACTAGTTACGAGTATACTATCTCTTTATCAACCAGTCTATATATTAGCAGCAGACACAGTACAGTGCGGTAGTTCACGGCTGTGGCTACCTCTGTGTCGGCACTCGGCAGCCCGTCCATAATTGTATATACCACCTAACCGTGGTTTTTTTTTCTTTCTTTATACATACATACTAGTTACGAGTATACTATCTCTTTATCAACCAGTCTATATATTAGCAGCAGACACAGTACAGTGCGGTAGTTCACGGCTGTGGCTACCTCTGTGTCGGCACTCGGCAGCCCGTCCATAATTGTATATACCACCTAACCGTGGTTTTTTTTTCTTTCTTTATAGTCATACTAGTTACGAGTATACTATCTCTTTATCAACCAGTCTATATTAGCAGCAGACACAGTACAGTGCGGTAGTTCACGGCTGTGGCTACCTCTGTGTCGGCACTCGGCAGCCCGTCCATAATTGTATATACCACCTAACCGTGGTTTTTTTTTCTTTCTTTATACATACATACTAGTTACGAGTATACTATCTCTTTATCAACCAGTCTATATTAGCAGCAGACACAGTACAGTGCGGTAGTTCACGGCTGTGGCTACCTCTGTGTCGGCACTCGGCAGCCCGTCCATAATTGTATATACCACCTAACCGTGGTTTTTTTTTCTTTCTTTATACATACATACTAGTTACGAGTATACTATCTCTTTATCAACCAGTCTATATATTAGCAGCAGACACAGTACAGTGCGGTAGTTCACGGCTGTGGCTACCTCTGTGTCGGCACTCGGCAGCCCGTCCATAATTGTATATACCACCTAACCGTGGTTTTTTTTTCTTTCTTTATACATACATACTAGTTACGAGTATACTATCTCTTTATCAACCAGTCTATATATTAGCAGCAGACACAGTACAGTGCGGTAGTTCACGGCTGTGGCTACCTCTGTGTCGGCACTCGGCAGGCAGTCCGTCCATAATTGTATACCACCTAACCGTGGTTTTTTTTTCTTTCTTCTTTATACATACATAGTTACATAGACATCTCTTTATCAACCAGTCTATATAAGCAGCAGACACAGTACAGTACGGTAGTTCACGGCTGTGGCTACCTCTGTGTCTGCACTCGGCAGGCAGTCCATAATTGTATACTAGTATCCATCTCCATTGTTTACCTGAGGTGCCTTTTAGTTGTGCCTATTAAAATATGGAGAACAAAAATGTTGAGGTTCCAAAATTAGGGAAAGATCAAGATCCACTTCCACCTCGTGCTGAAGCTGCTGCCACTAGTCATGGCCGAGACGATGAAATGCCAGCAACGTCGTCTGCCAAGGCCGATGCCCAATGTCATAGTACAGAGCATGTCAAATCCAAAACACCAAATATCAGAAAAAAAAGGACTCCAAAACCTAAAATAAAATTGTCGGAGGAGAAGCGTAAACTTGCCAATATGCCATTTACGACACGGAGTGGCAAGGAACGGCTGAGGCCCTGGCCTATGTTCATGGCTAGTGGTTCAGCTTCACATGAGGATGGAAGCACTCAGCCTCTCGCTAGAAAAATGAAAAGACTCAAGCTGGCAAAAGCAGCACAGCAAAGAACTGTGCATTCTTCAAAATCCCAAATCCACAAGGAGAGTCCAATTGTGTCGGTTGCGATGCCTGACCTTCCCAACACTGGACGTGAAGAGCATGCGCCTTCCACCATTTGCACGCCCCCTGCAAGTGCTGGAAGGAGCACCCGCAGTCCAGTTCCTGATAGTCAGATTGAAGATGTCAGTGTTGAAGTACACCAGGATGAGGAGGATATGGGTGTTGCTGGCGCTGGGGAGGAAATTGACCAGGAGGATTCTGATGGTGAGGTGGTTTGTTTAAGTCAGGCACCCGGGGAGACACCTGTTGTCCGTGGGAGGAATATGGCCGTTGACATGCCAGGTGAAAATACCAAAAAAATCAGCTCTTCGGTGTGGAGGTATTTCACCAGAAATGCGGACAACAGGTGTCAAGCCGTGTGTTCCCTTTGTCAAGCTGTAATAAGTAGGGGTAAGGACGTTAACCACCTCGGAACATCCTCCCTTATACGTCACCTGCAGCGCATTCATAATAAGTCAGTGACAAGTTCAAAAACTTTGGGTGACAGCGGAAGCAGTCCACTGACCAGTAAATCCCTTCCTCTTGTAACCAAGCTCACGCAAACCACCCCACCAACTCCCTCAGTGTCAATTTCCTCCTTCCCCAGGAATGCCAATAGTCCTGCAGGCCATGTCACTGGCAATTCTGACGAGTCCTCTCCTGCCTGGGATTCCTCCGATGCATCCTTGCGTGTAACGCCTACTGCTGCTGGCGCTGCTGTTGTTGCCGCTGGGAGTCGATGGTCATCCCAGAGGGGAAGTCGTAAGCCCACTTGTACTACTTCCAGTAAGCAATTGACTGTTCAACAGTCCTTTGCGAGGAAGATGAAATATCACAGCAGTCATCCTACTGCAAAGCGGATAACTGAGGCCTTGACAACTATGTTGGTGTTAGACGTGCGTCCGGTATCCGCCGTTAGTTCACAGGGAACTAGACAATTTATTGAGGCAGTGTGCCCCCGTTACCAAATACCATCTAGGTTCCACTTCTCTAGGCAGGCGATACCGAGAATGTACACGGACGTCAGAAAAAGACTCACCAGTGTCCTAAAAAATGCAGTTGTACCCAATGTCCACTTAACCACGGACATGTGGACAAGTGGAGCAGGGCAGGGTCAGGACTATATGACTGTGACAGCCCACTGGGTAGATGTATGGACTCCCGCCGCAAGAACAGCAGCGGCGGCACCAGTAGCAGCATCTCGCAAACGCCAACTCTTTCCTAGGCAGGCTACGCTTTGTATCGCCGCTTTCCAGAATACGCACACAGCTGAAAACCTCTTACGGCAACTGAGGAAGATCATCGCGGAATGGCTTACCCCAATTGGACTCTCCTGTGGATTTGTGGCATCGGACAACGCCAGCAATATTGTGTGTGCATTAAATATGGGCAAATTCCAGCACGTCCCATGTTTTGCACATACCTTGAATTTGGTGGTGCAGAATTTTTTAAAAAACGACAGGGGCGTGCAAGAGATGCTGTCGGTGGCCAGAAGAATTGCGGGACACTTTCGGCGTACAGGCACCACGTACAGAAGACTGGAGCACCACCAAAAACTACTGAACCTGCCCTGCCATCATCTGAAGCAAGAAGTGGTAACGAGGTGGAATTCAACCCTCTATATGCTTCAGAGGTTGGAGGAGCAGCAAAAGGCCATTCAAGCCTATACAATTGAGCACGATATAGTAGGTGGAATGCACCTGTCTCAAGCGCAGTGGAGAATGATTTCAACGTTGTGCAAGGTTCTGATGCCCTTTGAACTTGCCACACGTGAAGTCAGTTCAGACACTGCCAGCCTGAGTCAGGTCATTCCCCTCATCAGGCTTTTGCAGAAGAAGCTGGAGACATTGAAGGAGGAGCTAACACGGAGCGATTCCGCTAGGCATGTGGGACTTGTGGATGGAGCCCTTAATTCGCTTAACAAGGATTCACGGGTGGTCAATCTGTTGAAATCAGAGCACTACATTTTGGCCACCGTGCTCGATCCTAGATTTAAAGCCTACCTTGGATCTCTCTTTCCGGCAGACACAAGTCTGCTGGGGTTGAAAGACCTGCTGGTGAGAAAATTGTCAAGTCAAGCGGAACGCGACCTGTCAACATCTCCTCCTTCACATTCTCCCGCAACTGGGGGTGCGAGGAAAAGGCTCAGAATTCCGAGCCCACCCGCTGGCGGTGATGCAGGGCAGTCTGGAGCGACTGCTGATGCTGACATCTGGTCCGGACTGAAGGACCTGACAACGATTACGGACATGTCGTCTACTGTCACTGCATATGATTCTCTCAACATTGATAGAATGGTGGAGGATTATATGAGTGACCGCATCCAAGTAGGCACGTCACACAGTCCGTACTTATACTGGCAGGAAAAAGAGGCAATTTGGAGGCCCTTGCACAAACTGGCTTTATTCTACCTAAGTTGCCCTCCCACAAGTGTGTACTCCGAAAGAGTGTTTAGTGCCGCCGCTCACCTTGTCAGCAATCGGCGTACGAGGTTACATCCAGAAAATGTGGAGAAGATGATGTTCATTAAAATGAATTATAATCAATTCCTCCGCGGAGACATTGACCAGCAGCAATTGCCTCCACAAAGTACACAGGGAGCTGAGATGGTGGATTCCAGTGGGGACGAATTGATAATCTGTGAGGAGGGGGATGTACACGGTGATATATCGGAGGGTGATGATGAGGTGGACATCTTGCCTCTGTAGAGCCAGTTTGTGCAAGGAGAGATTAATTGCTTCTTTTTGGGGGGGGGGTCCAAACCAACCCGTCATATCAGTCACAGTCGTGTGGCAGACCCTGTCACTGAAATGATGGGTTGGTTAAAGTGTGCATGTCCTGTTTTGTTTATACAACATAAGGGTGGGTGGGAGGGCCCAAGGACAATTCCATCTTGCACCTCTTTTTTCTTTTCTTTTTCTTTGCATCATGTGCTGATTGGGGAGGGTTTTTTGGAAGGGACATCCTGCGTGACACTGCAGTGCCACTCCTAAATGGGCCCGGTGTTTGTGTCGGCCACTAGGGTCGCTAATCTTACTCACACAGTCAGCTACCTCATTGCGCCTCTTTTTTTCTTTGCGTCATGTGCTGTTTGGGGAGGGTTTTTTGGAAGGGACATCCTGCGTGACACTGCAGTGCCACTCCTAGATGGGCCCGGTGTTTGTGTCAGCCACTAGGGTCGCTAATCTTACTCACACAGCTACCTCATTGCGCCTCTTTTTTTCTTTGCGTCATGTGCTGTTTGGGGAGGGTTTTTTGGAAGGGACATCCTGCGTGACACTGCAGTGCCACTCCTAGATGGGCCCGGTGTTTGTGTCGGCCACTAGGGTCGCTAATCTTACTCACACAGCTACCTCATTGCGCCTCTTTTTTTCTTTGCGTCATGTGCTGTTTGGGGAGGGTTTTTTGGAAGGGCCATCCTGCGTGACACTGCAGTGCCACTCCTAGATGGGCCCGGTGTTTGTGTCGGCCACTAGGGTCGCTAATCTTACTCACACAGCTACCTCATTGCGCCTCTTTTTTTCTTTGCGTCATGTGCTGTTTGGGGAGGGTTTTTTGGAAGGGACATCCTGCGTGACACTGCAGTGCCACTCCTAGATGGGCCCGGTGTTTGTGTCGGCCACTAGGGTCGCTTATCTTACTCACACAGCGACCTCGGTGCAAATTTTAGGACTAAAAATAATATTGTGAGGTGTGAGGTATTCAGAATAGACTGAAAATGAGTGTAAATTATGGTTTTTGAGGTTAATAATACTTTGGGATCAAAATGACCCCCAAATTCTACGATTTAAGCTGTTTTTTAGTGTTTTTTGAAAAAAACACCCGAATCCAAAACACACCCGAATCCGACAAAAAAAATTCGGTGAGGTTTTGCAAAAACGCGTTCGAACCCAAAACACGGCCGCGGAACCGAACCCAAAACCAAAACACAAAACCCGAAAAATTTCAGGCGCTCATCTCTAGGTATATACTGTTATATTGCGTCTCAGGGCGCTCCCCCCCAGCGCCCTGTACCCTCAGTGACCGGAGTGTGAAGTGTGCTGAGAGCAATGGCGCACAGCTGCGGTGCTGTGCGCTACCTTAGTCTGAAGACAGGATGTCTTCTGCCGCCGATTTCACCGGACCTCTTCGTCTCTTCTGGCTCTGTAAGGGGGACGGCGGCGCGGCTCCGGTGACCCATCCAGGCTGAACCTGTGATCGTCCCTCTGGAGCTAATGTCCAGTAGCCTAAGAAACCCGATCCACTCTGCACTCAGGTGAGTCCGTTTCTTCTCCCCTTAGTCCCACTATGCAGTGAGCCTGTTGCCAGCAGGACTCACTGAAAATAAAAAAACCTAAACTAAACTTTTATTCTAAGCAGCTCAGGAGAGCCACCTAGATTGCACCCTTCTCGGCCGGGCACAAAAATCTAACTGAGGCTTGGAGGAGGGTCATAGGGGGAGGAGCCAGTGCACACCACCTGATCCTTAAGCTTTTATTTTGTGCCCTGTCTCCTGCGGAGCCGCTATTCCCCATGGTCCTTACGGAGTCCCAGCATCCACTAGGACGTCAGAGAAATGGGTGAAGTTCGGGGGGTCCGGATTCCGACGAACCGAACCCACTCATCACTAGTATGTACGTGTGTGTCAGGTGCCGTGCGCGTACGTACGTACGTACGTACGTACGTACGTACGTGTGTGTCAGGTGTCGTGCGTGTACGTGTGTGTGTGTGTGTGTGTGTCAGGTGGCGCGTACCTACATGTGTGTATGTCAGGTGCTGTGCATGTGTGTACGTACATGCGTGTATGTGTCTGGTGCCGCGCGTGTACGTGTGTGTGTGTGCCAGGAGCCACGCGTGTACATGCGTGAGGGTGTCAGGAGCCGCGCGTATACGTACATACGTGTAGGTTTCAGGTGCCGCGCGTATACATACGTGTGTGTGTCAGGAGCCGAGCTTGTACGTACATGTGTGTGTGTCAGGAGCAACGCGCGTGTGTGTCAGGAGCCACACGTGTGCATACGTGTGTGTGTCAGGTGCCACACATGTACGTACGTACGTACGTACGTACGTACGTACGTGTGTGTGTGTGTGTCAGGTGCCGCGCGTGTACGTGTGTGTGTCACGTGCCGCGTGTGTACGTACGTATGTGTGTGCCTGGAGCCGCGCGTGTACATACATGTGTGTGTGTGTGTCTCAGGTGCTGTATGTGTGTGTCTCAGGTGCTGCACGTGTATATGTGTGTATTTCAGGTGCTGCATTTGTATGCGTCAGCTGCCACGTGGGTGTCAGGTGTTGAGCGTGTATGTGTTTGTGTCAGCTGTCGCATCTGTATGTGTGTGACTGTCAGGTGCTGCGCGTGTATGTGTGTGTCAGGTGCTGTTCATGTATGTGGGAGTGGCAGGTGCTGCATGTGTATATATGTGTGAGTGGCAGGTGCTGCGTGTGTATACGAGTGTGTGTGAGGTGCTGCGAGTGTATGTGTGTGTTAGGTGCTCTGAGTGTATATGATTGTGTGTCAGGTGCTGTGCGTGTGTGCGTTAAATGCCACATGTATATATGTGTGTCAGGTGCTGCGTGTGTGTGTGTGTGTCAGGTGCTGCATGTTTGTATGTATGTGTGTGTGTGTGTGTGTGTGTGTGTGTGTGTGTCAGGTGCTGCATGTCTGTATGTGTGTGTTTCAGGCGCTGCATGTCTGTGTGTGTGTGTGTGTGTGTGTGTCAGGTGCTGCATGTCTGTATATGTGTGTGGGTGTGTCAGGTGATGCATGTCTGTGTGTGTGGGTGTGTCAGGTGATGCATGTGTGTGTGTGTGGGTGTGTCAGGTGCTGCATGTCTGTGTGTGTGTGTGGGTGTGTGTGTCTGTCAGGTGCTGCATGTGTGTGTCAGGTGCTGCATGTCTGCGTGTGTGTGTGTCAGGCGCTGTATGTCTGCGTGTGTGTGTCAGGCGCTGCATATCTGTGTCAGGTGCTGTGTGTGTGTGTGTGTGTGTGTGCGCGTGTCTGTCAGGTGCTGCGTGTCTGCGTGTGTGTCAGGTGCTGCGTGTCTGCGTGTGTGTCAGGCGCTGCGTGTCTGCGTGTGTGTCAGGCGCTGCGTGTCTGCGTGTGTGTCAGGCGCTGCGTGTCTGCGTGTGTGTCAGGCGCTGCGTGTCTGCGTGTGTGTCAGGCGCTGCGTGTCTGTCAGGCGCTGCGTGTCTGCGTGTGTGTCAGGCGCTGCGTGTGTGTCAGGCGCTGCGTGTCTGCGTGTGTGTCAGGCGCTGCGTGTCTGCGTGTGTGTCAGGCGCTGCGTGTGTGTCAGGCGCTGCGTGTCTGCGTGTGTGTCAGGCGCTGCGTGTCTGCGTGTGTGTCAGGCGCTGCGTGTGTGTCAGGCGCTGCGTGTGTGTCAGGCGCTGTGTGTGTGTCAGGCGCTGCGTGTCTGCGTGTGTGTCAGGCGCTGCGTGTCTGCGTGTGTGTCAGGCACTGCGTGTCTGCGTGTGTGTCAGGCGCTGCGTGTCTGCGTGTTTGTGTGTCAGGTGCTGCATGTGTGTGTCAGGTGCTGCGTGTGTGTGTGTCAGATGCTGCGTGTCTGCGTGTGTGTCAGGTGCTGCGTGTGAGTATGTCAGGTGCTGCGTGTGTCAGGAGCATGTGAGTGTCAGGTGCGTGTGTGTGTCAGGCGCTGCGTGTGTCAGGCGCTGCGTGTGTCAGGCGCTGCCTGTGCGTGTGCGTGTGTGTCAGGCGCTGCCTGTGCGTCAGGCGCTGCGTGTCTGTGTGTGTCAGGCGCTGCGTGTCTGTGTGTGTCAGGCGCTGCGTGTCTGTGTGTGTCAGGCACTGCGTGTGTGTCAGGCGCTGCCTGTGCGTGTGTGCCAGGCGCTGCCTGTGCGTGTGTGCCAGGCGCTGCCTGTGCGTGTGTGTCAGGCGCCGCGTGTGTCAGACGCCGCGTGTCTGTCAGGCGCCGCGTGTCTGTCAGGCGCCGCGTGTGCGTCAGGCGCCGCGTGTGCGTCAGGCGCCGCGTGTGCGTCAGGCGTCGCATGTCTATGTGCGTCAGGCGCCGCTTGTGAGTGTGTGCGTGTGTGTCAGGTCCGTGTGAGTGTCAGGTGCTGCGTCTGTGTGTGCGTGTGTCAGGTGCTGCGTGTGTGTCAGGTGCTGCGAGTGAGTGTGTGTGCGCGTGTGTCAGGTCCGTGTGAGTGTCAGGTGCTGTGTGTGTGTGTGTCAGGTGCTGTGTGTGTGCGTGTGTGTCAGGTGCTGTGTGTGTGTGTGTGTGTGTGTGTGTGTCAGGTGCTGTGTGTGTGCGTGTGTGTCAGGCGCTGCATATGCGTATGCGTGTCAGGCGTTGCATGTCTGTGTGTGTCAGGCGCTGCGTGTCTGGGGGGGGTGGCCGGACACACAGCAGAGAGGGGAGGGTGACCGGACACACGGCAGGGAGGGGAGGGGGTAGGGGGTGGCCGAACACAGCGGGAAGAGGGGGGAGTTGCCGAACACACAGCAGGGGAGGGGAGGGGATGGTGGCCAGACAAACAGCAGGGGAGGGGAGGGTAGGCCGGACACACAGCAGGTGAGGGGGGGGAGTGGCTGGACACACAGCAGGGAGGGAAGGGTAGGCAGGACACACAGCAGGGGAGGGGAGGGTGGCCGGAAAAACAGCAGGGAGGGGGGGGGTAGGCCGGACACACAGCAGGGGAGGGGGGGTGGCTGGACACACAGCAGGTGAGGGGGGGGGCTGGACACACAGCAGGTGAGGGGGGGGGGGCTGGACACACAGCAGGTGAGGGGGGGGGCTGGACACACAGCAGGTGAGGGGGGGGCTGGACACACAGCAGGTGAGGGGGGGGGTGGACACACAGCAGGTGAGGGGGGGGGGTGGACACACAGCAGGTGAGGGGGGGGGGGCTGGACACACAGCAGGTGAGGGGGGGGGGCTGGACACGCAGCAGGTGAGGGGGGGGGGCTGGACACGCAGCAGGGGAGGGGGGGGGTAGGCCGGACACACAGCAGGGGAGGGGAGGGTGGCCGGACACACAGCAGGGGAGGGGAGGGTGGCCGGACAAACAGCAGGGAGGGGGGGGGGTAGGCCGGACACACAGCAGGGGAGGAGGGGGGGGGGGCTGGACACGCAGCAGGTGAGGGGGGGGGCTGGACACACAGCAGGTGAGGGGGGGGGCTGGACACACAGCAGGGGGGGGGTAGGCCGGACACACAGCAGGTGAGGGGGGGGGCTGGACACACAGCAGGGAGGGGGGGGGGGTAGGCCGGACACACAGCAGGTGAGGGGGGGGGGGGCTGGACACACAGCAGGTGAGGGGGGGGTAGGCCGGACACACAGCAGGTGAGGGGGGGGTGGCTGGACACACAGCAGGGAGGGAAGGGGGTAGGGGGTGGCCTTATTATAATAACCGTGTGGGGGAGGAGTCTGCGGCGGTGGGTGAATGAGATGTGGGGGCAGGCTGCTAAGGGTGCAGGGGAGGAGGGGAAGGGAGCCGGATGGATCTGAATGTGAGCCGCACGTAAGGGACCATACTGATCCTCCCCACCTCAGCCCGCTGGTGCTGCTGCTGCCTGACTTCTTCCGTGCAGCACAGCTGTCTTCTCCGGCTGCCGCTCCCGCACCCGCTTCAGGTGTGGGGGTACCACACCGCTCAGTAGGCAAGCGCTGTCAGTCAGGAGTCAGCGCTGCACCGGATGTCTCTTCTGGATGTCCTCTGACTTTCTCCTGCGGCGCAACTCCAGCTATTCCTCCCGCTGCGGCTCCCACTTCGGGTAAGGGGACCATATTGCTCAGTAGTGAGCACTGTCGGTAAGCCTGCGGCTGCTATGCCGCTACCCCTCTCCTCCACAGTCCTAATGGGTCGCTGCAGTCTGTAAGGGACCGCAGGTGCACACACCCAGGAACCGCTGGCTCTCCTCCCGCCGCCAGCAGCTACTTTTATAACCTCAGCCTGCACGAGACCCCTTCCCTCACTCACTCTCGCTCTCCTGGCGGCCACTGCGCAGCCGCAACAAATTGAAAAGCCCTATCTCTATAATGGGGCATATTTCTCTTAATTAAAAAAACCCTATAACTTTCTGAAAAACCACAACCCCAAAAGGCACTACACTGGGGCATACTCTATCTAGTAAAACAAACCCCAAGTCTTAATTCGTCCTCTATCCGGAGTTATGCCTTCCCAAAAAATATCTAATTCACTCTATAGGAAAACGGTGTCAAAAAGCCACAAAGGAAGTCACAGAAAAAAACTGACAGTTGGAACTTTAGGTTACTCCCAATTCCTCATTTTTTATTATTTTGCCCTGAAATTTGGCATGCAGCACCGGGTGACGATTCTACACGCCCATGCCAAATTTCATCTCAGTACGTCCAATCAGTTTTGAGGTGTAGCCCCTCAAACACCATGCCCCCATCTCAGAAGTTCCCTATGGGAGAATTCCGTTTGTTCGATTCAGCCTTAATATAAGTGCCCTTATAATATCTATCTATCTATCTATCTATCTATCTATCTATCTATCGTATGTGTGTGTATATATACACATCTATACATACATGCGCTAACACCTGGACATACACTGATGTACCCACACCTAATATCCATACATACACGCCCTGACACCTGGACATACACCAACATTCCCACACCTGCATCTATACATACACATGCTGACACCTGGACATACACCAACATACAAGCACCTGCATCTATATATACACGCGCTGACAAATGGACATACACCGACGTACCCACACTTGCATCTATACATACATGCACTGACATCTGGACATACAAGCACCTGCATCTATACATACACGCGCTGACACCTGAACCTACACTGACCTTCCCACACCTGCATCTATACATACACATTCTGACACCTGGACATAAACAGACGTACCCACACCTGCATCTATACATACACGCGTTGACACCTGGACGTACACTGACGTACACACACCTACATCTATATATGCATGGATGCAAATGTGGGTACGTCTGTATACGTCCAGGTGTTAGCATGTGTATGTATAGATGTTAGGTGTGGGTACATCAGTGTATGTCCAGGTGTCAGCACATGTATGTATAGATTCACATGTGGGTAAGCCGGTGTACGTCCACGTGTCAGCATGTGTAGGTATAGATGCAGGTGTGGGTACGTTGGTGTACGTTTAGGGGTCAGCGTGTTAATGTATAGATGTTGGTGTGTGTATGTCAGTGTACGTACAGATATAGGTGTGTGTGTGTATGTATGTATGTATGTATGTATGTATGTATGTATATGTATAGAGGAAGGTGTGATACATACATATAACACATACATGAAAGATACATACATATATCACACACACGATAGATAGATAGATAGATAGATAGATAGATAGATAGATAGATAGATAGAACACATACATACAAGATAGATACATACATACATACATGATAGATACATATATATACACACACATACGATAGATAGATAGATAGATCACAAACATATATGATTCATACATATATCACACACACATACATGATACATACATGAGAAAGACCTGGGATGGTGATGAGGCCAGGGCCCCCTGCTGATGTTGCGTTCAGGAAGGCAGTGTTCCAGGGCGGATGCCAGTCGGGGAGAGCGCCGCGCAGCCCGGGAAAAATACTGCTGAGGAGCTACATCTGGAAGAGCCCCTGGGAGGGAGAGTGCCACATGCCCCATCCTGCGCGGCAGACTCTGCAGGCCTGCACATGGGAAGGGAGGTCTCTGGCCACACGTACTCACCCTTCTGCTGAAGCCCCGCTGCTGTCCCCATCAGCGCTCTCCAGCGGGGAGCGGGGCCAGGATGAACCTCAACCTGTGAGAACTATCTTCATGATCAAGAGATCTCATATGCAAGATAAGTATGTGTTGGGATAGGGCTGGGGAGGGTGGCTGCTCGGGCACACCCCCGTCAAGTTAAGGAGATTTAACTGAGGAAGCACAAGGGAACTCTCGTCTGGGGACAACAACTGCAGGGAGACCACATCTTTTCAGATGAACATGGGAGGGCGGAAGGCTGCCTAATACTGAAGCACCCTCAGACATTAAACCATATGCAACAACTATTGCAAGCATTCCTGGGGGAAGGTCTGCAGCAGACGGATTTGCATACGGTGATGTCATCCAAGCAGTGGGCCAAAGTTGGCTGGAACCCTCATCTGTATATGAAAAGAGAAAAGGGGCATGCAGGGCATGGCGGCCTTTTGCGGCGCTTGGATAACCCCAAGTTTGCATTAAACACCCCCACCCTCCTTCGGTGTGGGGCTCATGTTGGCCATGCCCAAGCCCCTGAAGCATTCAAGCTGATTTCTTGCAGCAGCTGGGCACTGTAACAGCTTCAGAGCTGCTCTACAAGACAAGTAAAAGGGTGTGGGCCCTGCAGCACCACCTGTAGTTTGCATACACACATATATAGGACAGCATCTCTTATATGCCCCAGATTCAATAAAATAGTATCCTTGTCTAGGCTATCCATCCCCTCAGATAAGGTATTTGTCCATGCCGCTACAGCACTACACACCCAGGCCGACGCAATTGCCGGTCTGAGTAAGGTACCTGAATGTGTATAAATGGACTTCAGGGTAATCTCCTGTTTGCGGTCAGCACACTCTTTGAGGGTAGCCGTATCCTGGGACGGGAGGGCTATCTTCTTGGATAAGCGTGTTAATGCTTTGTCCACCCTAGGGGAGGATTCCCATCGTAACCTATCCGTTGATGGGAAAGGATACGCCATAAGAATCCTTTTGGAAATCTGCAGTCTTTTATCTGGAGATTCCCAAGCTTTTTCACATAACTCGTTCAGCTCGTGTGAGGGGGGAAAGGTTACCTCAGGCTTCTTTCCCTTGTACATATGTACCCTCTTGTCAGCGACAGGGGGTTCCTCTGTGATGTGCAAAACATCTTTTATTGCCATAATCATAAATCGAATGGATTTTGCCAATTTTGGCTGTAACTTTGCATCATCGTAATCGACACTGGAGTCCGAATCCGTGTCGGTATCTGTGTCAACAATCTGGGATAGTGGGCGCTTATGAGACCCTGACAGTCCCTGCAACATAGGATCAGGCATGGGTTGAAACCCTGACTGTCCCAAAGCTTCTGCCTTGTCTAATCTTTTGTGCAATGAGTTTACACTAGCATTTAAAACATTCCACATATCCATCCAATCAGCTGTCGGCGGAGACACCACATTCATTTGCTCCCGCTCCTCTCTAATATAGCCTTCTTCCTCAGACATGTCGACACACGTGTACCGACTAGAGATGAGCGCCTGAAATTTTTCGGGTTTTGTGTTTTGGTTTTGGGTTCGGTTCCGCGGCCGTGTTTTGGGTTCGACCGCGTTTTGGCAAAACCTCACCGAATTTTTTTTGTCGGATTCGGGTGTGTTTTGGATTCGGGTTTTTTTTTTAAAAAACACTAAAAAACAGCTTAAATCATAGAATTTGGGGGTCATTTTGATCCCATATAATTATTAACCTCAAAAACCATAATTTCCACTCATTTTCAGTCTATTCTGAATACCTCACACCTCACAATATTATTTTTAGTCCTAAAATTTGCACCAAGGTCGCTGGATGACTAAGCTAAGCGACACTAGTGGCCGACACAAACACCTGGCCCATCTAGGAGTGGCACTGCAGTGTCACGCAGGATGTCCCTTCCAAAAAACCCTCCCCAATCAGCACATGACGCAAAGAAAAAAAGAGGCGCAATGAGGTAGCTGACTGTGTGAGTAAGATAAGCGACCCTAGTGGCCGACACAAACACCGGGCCCATTTAGGAGTGGCACTGCAGTGTCACGCAGGATGTCCCTTCCAAAAAACCCTCCCCAATCAGCACATGACGCAAAGAAAAAAAGAGGCGCAATGAGGTAGCTGACTGTGTGAGTAAGATTAGCGACCCTAGTGGCCGACACAAACACCGGGCCCATTTAGGAGTGGCACTGCAGTGTCACGCAGGATGTCCCTTCCAAAAAACCCTCCCCAATCAGCACATGACGCAAAGAAAAAAAGAGGCGCAATGAGGTAGCTGACTGTGTGAGTAAGATTAGCGACCCTAGTGGCCGACACAAACACCGGGCCCATTTAGGAGTGGCACTGCAGTGTCACGCAGGATGTCCCTTCCAAAAAACCCTCCCCAATCAGCACATGACGCAAAGAAAAAAAGAGGCGCAATGAGGTAGCTGACTGTGTGAGTAAGATTAGCGACCCTAGTGGCCGACACAAACACCGGGCCCATTTAGGAGTGGCACTGCAGTGTCACGCAGGATGTCCCTTCCAAAAAACCCTCCCCAATCAGCACATGACGCAAAGAAAAAAAGAGGCGCAATGAGGTAGCTGACTGTGTGAGTAAGATTAGCGACCCTAGTGGCCGACACAAACACCGGGCCCATTTAGGAGTGGCACTGCAGTGTCACGCAGGATGTCCCTTCCAAAAAACCCTCCCCAATCAGCACATGACGCAAAGAAAAAAAGAGGCGCAATGAGGTAGCTGACTGTGTGAGTAAGATTAGCGACCCTAGTGGCCGACACAAACACCGGGCCTATTTAGGAGTGGCACTGCAGTGTCACGCAGGATGTCCCTTCCAAAAAACCCTCCCCAATCAGCACATGACGCAAAGAAAAAAAGAGGCGCAATGAGGTAGCTGACTGTGTGAGTAAGATTAGCGACCCTAGTGGCCGACACAAACACCGGGCCCATTTAGGAGTGGCACTGCAGTGTCACGCAGGATGTCCCTTCCAAAAAACCCTCCCCAAACAGCACATGACGCAAAGAAAAATAAAAGAAAAAAGAGGTGCAAGATGGAATTGTCCTTGGGCCCTCCCGCCCACCCTTATGTTGTATAAACAAAACAGGACATGCACACTTTAACCAACCCATCATTTCAGTGACAGGGTCTGCCACACGACTGTGACTGATATGACGGGTTGGTTTGGACCCCCCCCAAAAAAGAAGCAATTAATCTCTCCTTGCACAAACTGGCTCTACAGAGGCAAGATGTCCACCTCATCATCACCCTCCGATATATCACCGTGTACATCCCCCTCCTCACAGATTATCAATTCGTCCCCACTGGAATCCACCATCTCAGCTCCCTGTGTACTTTGTGGAGGCAATTGCTGCTGGTCAATGTCTCCGCAGAGGAATTGATTATAATTAATTTTAATGAACATCATCTTCTCCACATTTTCTGGATGTAACCTCGTACGCCGATTGCTGACAAGGTGAGCGGCGGCACTAAACACTCTTTCGGAGTACACACTTGTGGGAGGGCAACTTAGGTAGAATAAAGCCAGTTTGTGCAATGGCCTCCAAATTGCCTCTTTTTCCTGCCAGTATAAGTATGGACTGTGTGACGTGCCTACTTGGATGCGGTCACTCATATAATCCTCCACCATTCTTTCAATGGTGAGAGAATCATATGCAGTGACAGTAGACGACATGTCCGTAATCGTTGTCAGGTCCCTCAGTCCGGACCAGATGTCAGCATCAGCAGTCGCTCCAGACTGCCCTGCATCACCGCCAGCGGGTGGGCTCGGAATTCTGAGCCTTTTCCTCGCACCCCCAGTTGCGGGAGAATGTGAAGGAGGAGATGTTGACAGGTCGCGTTCCGCTTGACTTGACAATTTTCTCACCAGCAGGTCTTTCAACCCCAGCAGACTTGTGTCTGCCGGAAAGAGAGATCCAAGGTAGGCTTTAAATCTAGGATCGAGCACGGTGGCCAAAATGTAGTGCTCTGATTTCAACAGATTGACCACCCGTGAATCCTTGTTAAGCGAATTAAGGGCTCCATCCACAAGTCCCACATGCCTAGCGGAATCGCTCCGTGTTAGCTCCTCCTTCAATGTCTCCAGCTTCTTCTGCAAAAGCCTGATGAGGGGAATGACCTGACTCAGGCTGGCAGTGTCTGAACTGACTTCACGTGTGGCAAGTTCAAAGGGCATCAGAACCTTGCACAACGTTGAAATCATTCTCCACTGCGCTTGAGACAGGTGCATTCCACCTCCTATATCGTGCTCAATTGTATAGGCTTGAATGGCCTTTTGCTGCTCCTCCAACCTCTGAAGCATATAGAGGGTTGAATTCCACCTCGTTACCACTTCTTGCTTCAGATGATGGCAGGGCAGGTTCAGTAGTTTTTGGTGGTGCTCCAGTCTTCTGTACGTGGTGCCTGTACGCCGAAAGTGTCCCGCAATTTTTCTGGCCACCGACAGCATCTCTTGCACGCCCCTGTCGTTTTTTAAATAATTCTGCACCACCAAATTCAAGGTATGTGCAAAACATGGGACGTGCTGGAATTTGCCCATATTTAATGCACACACAATATTGCTGGCGTTGTCCGATGCCACAAATCCACAGGAGAGTCCAATTGGGGTAAGCCATTCCGCGATGATCTTCCTCATTTGCCATAAGAGGTTTTCAGCTGTGTGCGTATTCTGGAAACCGGTGATACAAAGCGTAGCCTGCCTAGGAAAGAGTTGGCGTTTGCGAGATGCTGCTACTGGTGCCGCTGCTGCTGTTCTTGCGGCGGGAGTCCATACATCTACCCAGTGGGCTGTCACAGTCATATAGTCCTGACCCTGCCCTGCTCCACTTGTCCACATGTCCGTGGTTAAGTGGACATTGGGTACAACTGCATTTTTTAGGACACTGGTGAGTCTTTTTCTGAGGTCCGTGTACATTCTCGGTATCGCCTGCCTAGAGAAGTGGAACCTAGATGGTATTTGGTAACGGGGGCACACTGCCTCAATAAATTGTCTAGTTCCCTGTGAACTAACGGCGGATACCGGACGCACGTCTAACACCAACATAGTTGTCAAGGCCTCAGTTATCCGCTTTGCAGCAGGATGACTGCTGTGATATTTCATCTTCCTCGCAAAGGACTGTTGAACAGTCAATTGCTTACTGGAAGTAGTACAAGTGGGCTTACGACTTCCCCTCTGGGATGACCGTCGACTCCCAGCAGCAACAACAGCAGCGCCAGCAGCAGTAGGCGTTACACGCAAGGATGCATCGGAGGAATCCCAGGCAGGAGAGGACTCGTCAGAATTGCCAGTGACATTGCCTGCAGGACTATTGGCATTCCTGGGGAAGGAGGAAATTGACACTGAGGGAGTTGGTGGGGTGGTTTGCGTGAGCTTGGTTACAAGAGGAAGGGATTTACTGGTCAGTGGACTGCTTCCGCTGTCACCCAAAGTTTTTGAACTTGTCACTGACTTATTATGAATGCGCTGCAGGTGACGTATAAGGGAGGATGTTCCGAGGTGGTTAACGTCCTTACCCCTACTTATTACAGCTTGACAAAGGGAACACACGGCTTGACACCTGTTGTCCGCATTTCTGTTGAAATAGTTCCACACCGAAGAGCTGATTTTTTTGGTATTTTCACCAGGCATGTCAACGGCCATATTCCTCCCACGGACAACAGGTGTCTCCCCGGGTGCCTGACTTAAACAAACCACCTCACCATCAGAATCCTCCTGGTCAATTTCCTCCCCAGCGCCAGCAACACCCATATCCTCCTCATCCTGGTGTACTTCAACACTGACATCTTCAATCTGACTATCAGGAACTGGACTGCGGGTGCTCCTTCCAGCACTTGCAGGGGGCGTGCAAATGGTGGAAGGCGCATGCTCTTCACGTCCAGTGTTGGGAAGGTCAGGCATCGCAACCGACACAATTGGACTCTCCTTGTGGATTTGGGATTTCGAAGAACGCACAGTTCTTTGCGGTGCTACTGCTTTTGCCAGCTTGAGTCTTTTCATTTTTCTAGCGAGAGGCTGAGTGCCTCCATCCTCATGTGAAGCTGAACCACTAGCCATGAACATAGGCCAGGGCCTCAGCCGTTCCTTGCCACTCCGTGTGGTAAATGGCATATTGGCAAGTTTACGCTTCTCCTCCGACAATTTTATTTTAGGTTTTGGAGTCCTTTTTTACTGATATTTGGTGTTTTGGATTTGACATGCTCTGTACTATGACATTGGGCATCGGCCTTGGCAGACGACGTTGCTGGCATTTCATCGTCTCGGCCATGACTAGTGGCAGCAGCTTCAGCACGAGGTGGAAGTGGATCTTGATCTTTCCCTAATTTTGGAACCTCAACATTTTTGTTCTCCATATTTTAATAGGCACAACTAAAAGGCACCTCAGGTAAACAATGGAGATGGATGGATACTAGTATACAATTATGGACGGACTGCCGAGTGCCGACACAGAGGTAGCTACAGCCGTGAACTACCGTACTGTGTCTGCTGCTAATTTAGACTGGTTGATTAAGAGATGTCGTAGTATGTATGTATGAAGAAGAAAGAAAAAAAAACCACGGTTAGGTGGTATACAATTATGGACGGACTGCCGAGTGCCGACACAGAGGTAGCCACAGCCGTGAACTACCGTACTGTACTGTGTCTGCTGCTAATATAGACTGGTTGATAAAGAGATGTCGTAGTATGTATGTATGAAGAAGAAAGAAAAAAAAACCACGGGTAGGTGGTATACAATTATGGACGGACTGCCGAGTGCCGACACAGAGGTAGCCACAGCCGTGAACTACCGTACTGTACTGTGTCTGCTGCTAATATAGACTGGTTGATAAAGAGATGTAGTAGTATGTATGTATGAAGAAGAAAGAAAAAAAAACCACGGGTAGGTGGTATACAATTATGGACTGACTGCCGAGTGCCGACACAGAGGTAGCCACAGCCGTGAACTACCGTACTGTACTGTGTCTGCTGCTAATATAGACTGGTTGATAAAGAGATGTCGTAGTATGTATGTATGAAGAAGAAAGAAAAAAAAACCACGGTTAGGTGGTATACAATTATGGACGGACTGCCGAGTGCCGACACAGAGGTAGCCACAGCCGTGAACTACCGTACTGTACTGTGTCTGCTGCTAATATAGACTGGTTGATAAAGAGATGTCGTAGTATGTATGTATAAAGAAGAAAGAAAAAAAAACCACGGTTAGGTGGTATACAATTATGGACGGACTGCCGAGTGCCGACACAGAGGTAGCCACAGCCGTGAACTACCGTACTGTACTGTGTCTGCTGCTAATATAGACTGGTTGATAAAGAGATGTCGTAGTATGTATGTATGAAGAAGAAAGAAAAAAAAACCACGGTTAGGTGGTATACAATTATGGACGGACTGCCGAGTGCCGACACAGAGGTAGCCACAGCCGTGAACTACCGTACTGTACTGTGTCTGCTGTTAATATAGACTGGTTGATAAAGAGATGTCGTAGTATGTATGTATAAAGAAGAAAGAAAAAAAAACCACGGTTAGGTGGTATACAATTATGGACGGACTGCCGAGTGCCGACACAGAGGTAGCCACAGCCGTGAAATACCGTACTGTACTGTGTCTGCTGCTAATATAGACTGGTTGATAAAGAGATGTAGTAGTATGTATGTATAAAGAAGAAAGAAAAAAAAACCACGGGTAGGTGGTATACAATTATGGATGGACTGCCGAGTGCTGACACAGAGGTAGCTACAGCCGTGAACTACCGTACTGTGTCTGCTGCGACTGGATGATAAATAATGATATAAAAAATATATATATATATCACTACTGCAGCCGGACAAGTATATATATTATATAATGACGGACCTGCTGGACACTGTCTGTCAGCAGAATGAGTTTTTTATAGAATAAAAAAAAAAACACCACACAAGTGAAGTCACACGACGAGTGTTTAACTTTTTCAGGCAATCACAATATAGTACACTACTAACTATACTGGTGGTCAGTGTGGTCAGGTCACTGGTCAGTCACACTGGCAGTGGCACTCCTGCAGCAAAAGTGTGCACTGTTTAATTTTAATATAATATGTACTCCTGGCTCCTGCTATAACCTATAACTGGCACTGCAGTGCTCCCCAGTCTCCCCCACAATTATAAGCTGTGTGAGCTGAGCACAGTCAGATATATAATATATACATAGATGATGCAGCACACTGGGCTGAGCAGTGCACACAGATATGGTATGTGACTGTCTTGTACTCCTGGCTCCTGCTATAACCTATAACTGGCACTGCAGTGCTCCCCAGTCTCCCCCACAATTATAAGCTGTGTGAGCTGAGCACAGTCAGATATATAATATATACATAGATGATGCAGGCATGCAGCACACTGGGCTGAGCAGTGCACACAGATATGGTATGTGACTGAGTCACTGTGTGTACCGTTTTTTTCAGGCAGAGAACGGATATATTAAATAAAACAACTGCACTGCTGGTGGTCACTGTGGTCAGTCACTAAACTCTGCACTCTCTTCTACAGTATCAGCTTCAGGTCAATCTCTCTCTCTCTCTCCTAATCTAAATGGAGAGGACGCCAGCCACGTCCTCTCCCTATCAATCTCAATGCACGTGTGAAAATGGCGGCGACGCGCGGCTCCTTATATAGAATCCGAGTCTCGCGAGAATCCGACAGCGTCATGATGACGTTCGGGCGCGCTCGGGTTAACCGAGCAAGGCGGGAAGATCCGAGTCGCTCGGACCCGTGAAAAAAAACATGAAGTTCGTGCGGGTTCGGATTCAGAGAAACCGAACCCGCTCATCTCTAGTACCGACACACTTCACACACAGGGAATGCTTTTTCTGAAGACAGTTTCCCCACAAGGCCCTTTGGAGAGACAGAGAGAGAGTATGCCAGCACACCCCCCAGCGCTATATAACCCAGGAATAAAACAGTAACTTAATGTTTGCCCAGTAGTGCTGCTGTATGTAATTTGCGAATTATGTGCCCCCCCCCCCCTCTTTTCAACCCTCTTGTCTAACGTGGTATAAGCAGGGTAGAGTCCGGGGAGCTTCCTCTCAGCGGTGCTGTGGAGAAAAAATGGCGCTGGTGAGTGCTGAGGGAGAAGCCCCGCCCCCTCGGAGGCGGGCTTCTGTCCCGCTTAAACTGTAAAATTGGTGAGGGCTTATACATATATAAAGTGCCCAGCTGTATATATGTTATATTTTTGCGAAAGAGGTTTATATTGCTGCCCAGGGCGCCCCCCTGCGCCCTGCACCCTTACAGTGACCGGAGTATGTGAGGTGTATGGGAGCAAAGGCGCACAGCTGCAGTGCTGTGCGTTACCTCAGTGAAGATCATGAAGTCTTCTGCCGCCTCTGAAGTCTTCTTTTCTTCTCATACTCACCCGGCTTCTATCTTCCGGCTCTGCGAGGGGGACGGCGGCGCGGCTCTGGGACGGACGGCGAGGGTGAGATCCTGCGTACCAATCCCACTGGAGCTAATGGTGTCCAGTAGCCTAAGAAGCAGGACCTTGCAACTCAGAGAGTAGGGCTGCTTCTCTCCCCTCAGTCCCTCGATGAGGGAGTCTGTTGCCAGCAGTGCTCCCTGAAAATTAAAAACCTAACAAAATACTTTCTGTCAGAAAGCTCAGGAGAGCTCCTGAAAAGCACCCAGTCTCCACTGGGTACAGTATCAAACTGAGGTCTGGAGGAGGGGCATAGAGGGAGGAGCCAGTGCACACCCAGAACTAAAGTCTTTCTTAAAGTGCCCATGTCTCCTGCGGAGCCCGTCTATCCCCATGGTCCTTACGGAGTCCCCAGCATCCTCTAGGACGTTAGAGAAAATAGGATTTTAATACCTACCGGTAAATCCTTTTCTCTTAGTCCGTAGAGGATGCTGGGCACCCGTCCCAGTGCGTACTGTGTCTGCAGTTATTAAATGGCCCTTAACTCCAGAACATTTATGTGGAGATGAAAACATCCAAGGAAGACTTGACCATCTTCCTTGGATGTTTTCCCCCTGTGTGACTGCTCTCCAGCCTCAGAGGGTTGCATCCGTGGTCCCTAGGATCCCGTCCTGGATCCCGAACCATCGCCCCTCTAGGTGGTGAGAACTATGCAGCCACCAATGGAGTGAGATTCTGGTCTTGGAAGACAGGATTATCCTCCGGTGCATGTGTAGGTGGGATCCGGACCACTTGTCCAACAGGTCCCACTGGAACACTCTGGCATGGAACCTGCCAAACTGAATGGCCTCGTAGGCCGCAACCATCTTCCCCAGCAACTGAATGCATTGATGGATTAACACTCTTGCTGGTTTCAGAATTTGTTTGACCAGACTCTGGATCTCCAGAGCCTTTCCACTAGAAGAAAACCTCTTCTGTGTCCAGTATCACTCCCAAAAACAACAACCGCGTCATTGGGACCAACTGCGATTTTGGCAAGTTTAGGAGCCAACCATGTTGTTGAAGAACTGTCAGGGAGAGTAGATGTTTTGCACCAACTGGTCCCTGGATCTCGCCTTTATCAGGAGATCATCCAAGTACGGGATAATTGTGACTCCTTGCTTGCGAAGGAGAACCATCATTTCCGCCATCACCCTGGTGAAAATCCTCGGAGCCGTGGACAGACCAAACGGCAATGTCTGAAATTGGTAATGACAATCCTGAATTGCAAACCTCAGGTAGCTTGATGCAGTGGCTAAATGGGAACATATAAGTAGGCATCCTTTATGTCTACCAAAACCATGAAATCTCCTTTATCCCCCGGACTGGAGATCACTACCCTGAGAGATTCCATCTTGAAATTGAATTTCTTTAGGTAGAAATTAAGGGATTTCAGATTTAAGATTGGTCTGACTGAGCCGTCCGGCTTCGGGACCACGAAGAGGCTTGAATAAAAACCTTCTCCCTGCTGACTAAGGCTGATTTGAACAATCGGTGAGGGGGAACGTCTTAAAACCCCAGTTTGTACCTTTGGGACACTATTTGTAAAGCCCACGAGTCCAGGTCCGAATGAATCCAGAACTGACTGAAGAGTTTTAGACGTGCCCCCCTGACGGAGTCCCAGCATCCACTACGGACTATGAGAAATAGATTTATCGGTAAGTAAAATCTTATTTTTATTTTCAGGTACCCGTGGATTCTACTTGGAGAAGAGGACCGACTGCTTCGTGTCAACATAGGTAAGTATGTGTGTGTCGGCAGGTGTGAAATAAAGTTATACTTTCACGGTGTCTGTGTCCTGTTTTTATTTGGGTATTTTTTCCCCAGTAGAACTACAGGTACCAGCGGGCCCGTATTTTCTCTGACGTCCTAGTGGATGCTGGGACTCCGTCAGGACCATGGGGATTATACCAAAGCTCCCAAACGGGCGGGAGAGTGTGGATGACTCTGCAGCACCGAATGAGAGAACTCCAGGTCCTCCTTAGCCAGGGTATCAAATTTGTAGAATTTTACAAACGTGTTCTCCCCTGACCACGTAGCTGCTCGGCAGAGTTGTAATGCCGAGACCCCTCGGGCAGCCGCCCAAGATGAGCCCACCTTCCTTGTGGAGTGGGCATTGACAGATTTAGGCTGTGGCAGGCCTGCCACAGAATGTGCCAGTTGAATTGTGCTACAAATCCAACGAGCAATCGTCTGCTTCGAAGCAGGAGCACCCAGCTTGTTGGGTGCATATAGTATAAACAGCGAGTCAGATTTTCTGACTCCAGCCGTCCTTGAAATATATATTTTCAATGCTCTGACAACGTCCAGCAACTTGGAATCCTCCAAATCGCTAGTAGCCGCAGGCACCACAATAGGCTGGTTCAGGTGAAACGCTGATACCACCTTAGGCAGAAAATGAGGACGCGTCCTCAATTCTGCCCTGTCCGAATGGAAAATCAGATATGGGCTTTTATACGACAAAGCCGCCAATTCTGACACTCTCCTGGCTGAAGCCAGAGCCAGTAGCATGGTTACTTTCCATGTAAGATATTTCAAATCTACCGATTTGAGTGGCTCAAACCAATGGGATTTGAGAAAATCCAAAACTACATTGAGATCCCACGGTGCCACTGGGGGCACAACCGGGGGCTGTATATGTAGTACTCCTTTTACAAAAGTCTGGACTTCAGGAACTGAAGCCAATTCTTTCTGGAAGAAAATCGACAGGGCCGAAATTTGAACCTTAATGGACCCTAATTTGAGGCCCATAGATAATCCTGTTTGCAGGAAATGTAGGAATCGACCCAGTTGAAATTCCTCTGTCGGGGCCTTCCTGGCCTCACACCATGCAACATATTTTCTCCAAATGCGGTGATAATGTTGTGCAGTCACCTCCTTCCTGGCTTTGACCAGGGTAGGGATGACCTCTTCCGGAATGCCTTTTTCCTTTAGGATCCGGCGTTCAACCGCCATGCCGTCAAACGCAGCCGCGGTAAGTCTTGGAATAGACACGGTCCCTGCTGAAGCAGATCCCTTCTTAGAGGTAGAGGCCACGGATCTTCCGTGAGCATCTCCTGAAGTTCCGGGTACCAAGTCCTTCTTGGCCAGTCCGGAGCCACTAGTATCGTTCTTACTCCCCTTTGCCGTATAATTCTCAGTACCTTGGGTATGAGAGGCAGAGGAGGAAACACATACACTGACTGGTACACCCATGGTGTTACCAGAGCGTCCACAGCTATTGCCTGAGGATCTCTTGACCTGGCGCAATACCTGTCCAGTTTTTTGTTTGTTTACGTGGGCGACTGCCGTGATGTTGTCCGACTGGATCAACACCGGCTGACCCTGAAGCAGAGGTTTTGCCAGGCTTAGAGCATTGTAGATTGCTCTTAGTTCCAGTATATTTATGTGAAGAGACGTTTCCAGGCTTGACCACACGCCCTGGAAGTTTCTTCCTTGTGTGACCGCTCCCCAGCCTCTCAGGCTGGCATCCGTGGTCACTAGGACCCAGTTCTGTATGCCGAATCTGCGGCCCTCCAACAGATGAGCACTCTGCAACCACCATAGCAGAGAGACCCTTGTCCTTGTCGACAATTTTATCCGCTGATGCATCTGCAGATGCGATCCGGACCATTTGTCTAGCAGATCCCACTGAAAAATTCGTGCATGGAATCTGCCGAATGGAATCGCTTCGTAAGAAGCCACCATTTTTCCCAGGACTCTTGTGCATTGATGTACAGACACTGTCCCTGGTTTTAGGAGGTTCCTGACTAGTTCGGCTAACTCCCTGGCTTTCTCCTCTGGAAGAAATACCTTTTTCTGAACAGTGTCCAGAATCATCCCTAGGAACAGCAGACGTGTCGTCGGGATCAGTTGGGATTTTGGAAAATTCAGAATCCACCCGTGCTGTTGGAGCACTACTTGAGTTAGTGCTACTCCGACCTCCAGCTGTTCTCTGGATCTTGCCCTTATCAGGAGATCGTCCAAGTAAGGGATAATTAATACGCCTTCTCTTCGAAGAAGGATCATAATTTCGGCCATCACCTTGGTAAAGACCCTGGGTGCCGTGGACAATCCAAACGGCAGCGTTTGAAACTGATAATGACAGTTTTGTACCATGAACCTGAGGTACCCTTGGTGTGAAGGGCAAATTGGGACATGAAGGTAAGCATCCTTGATGTCCAAGGACACCATAAAATCCCCTTCTTCCAGATTCGCTATCACTGCTCTGAGTGACTCCATCTTGAACTTGAATTTTTGTATGTACAGGTTCAGAGATTTCAGATTTAAAATAGGTCTTACCGAGCCGTCCGGCTTCGGTACCACAAATAGCGTGGAGTAATACCCCTTTCCCTGTTGTAGAAGGGGTACCTTGACTATCACCTGCTGAGAATACAGCTTGTGAATGGCTTCCAATACCGTCGCCCTGTCGGAGGGAGACGTTGGCAAAGCAGACTTTAGGAACCGGCGAGGGGGAGACTTCTCGAATTCCAACCTGTAACCCTGAGATACTACCTGCAGGATCCAGGGGTCCACCTGCGAGTGAGCCCACTGTGCGCTGAAATTCTTGAGGCGACCCCCCACCGCCCCTGAGTCCGCTTGTAAGGTCCCAGCGTCATGCTGAGGCCTTTGCAGAAGCCGGGGAGGACTTCTGCTCCTGGGAAGGGGCTGCTTGGTGCAGTCTCTTACCCTTTCCTTTGCCTCGGGGCAAATATGAATGTCCTTTTGCTCGCTTGTTCTTATAGGAACGAAAGGACTGCGGCTGAAAAGACTGCGTCTTTTTCTGTTGGGAGGGGACTTGAGGTAAAAAGGTGGACTACCCGGCTGTTGCCGTGGCTACCAAATCCGATAGACCGACCCCAAATAATTCCTCCCCTTTATACGGCAATACTTCCATATGCCGTTTGGAATCCGCATCGCCTGACCACTGTCGTGTCCATAGACTTCTTCTGGCAGATATGGACATCGCACTTACTCTTGATGCCAGAGTGCAGATATCTCTCTGTGTATCTCGCATATAAAGGAATGCATCCTTTAATTGTTCTATAGTCAATAAAATACTGTCCCTATCCAGGGTATCAATATTTTCAGTCAGGGAATCCGACCAAGCCACCCCAGCACTGCACATCCAGGCTGAGGCGATTGCTGGTCGCAGTATAACACCAGTATGTGTGTATATACTTTTTAGAGTATTTTCCAGCCTCCTATCAGCTGGATCCTTGAGGGCGGCCGTATCAGGAGACGGTAACGCCACTTGATTGGATAAACGTGTGAGCGCCTTGTCCACCCTAGGGGGTGTTTCCCAGCGCGCCCTAACCTCTGGCGGGAAAGGGTATAATGCCAATAACTTCTTTGAAATTAGCAGTTTTTTATCAGGGGTAACCCACGCTTCATCACACACGTCATTCAATTCCTCTGATTCAGGAAAAACTACAGGTAGTTTTTTCAGACCCCACATAATACCCCTTTTTGTGGTACTTGCAGTATCAGAGATATGCAAAGCCTCCTTCATTGCCGTGATCATATAACGTGTGGCCCTACTGGAAAATACGTTCGTTTCTTCACCGTCGACACTAGATTCGGTGTCCGTGTCTGGGTCTGTGTCGACCGACTGAGGCAAAGGGCGTTTTACAGCCCCTGACGGTGTTTGAGACGCCTGTACAGGTACTAATTGGTTTGTCGGCCGTCTCATGTCGTCAACCGACTTTTGCAGCGTGCTGACATTATCACGTAATTCCATAAACAAAGCCATCCATTCCGGTGTCGACTCCCTAGGGGGTGACATCACCATTACCGGCAATTGCTCCGCCTCCACACCAACATCGTCCTCATACATGTCGACACACACGTACCGACACACAGCAGACACACAGGGAATGCTCTGATAGAAGACAGGACCCCACTAGCCCTTTGGGGAGACAGAGGGAGAGTTTGCCAGCACACACCAAAGCGCTATAATTATATAGGAACAACCTTATATAAGTGTTGTTTCCTTATAGCTGCTTAAATATATATAATATCGCCAAAAAATGCCCCCCCTCTCTGTTTTTTACCCTGTTTCTGTAGTGCAGTGCAGGGGAGAGCCTGGGAGCCTTCCTAGCAGCGGAGCTGTGTAGGAAAATGGCGCTGTGTGCTGAGGAGATAGGCCCCGCCCCCTATTTCGGCGGGCTCTTCTCCCGGTTTTTCTGATACCTGGCAGGGGTGAAATACATCCATATAGCCTCAGGGACTATATGTGATGTATTCTTTTTAGCCAGAAAGGTAATCTCATTGCTGCCCAGGGCGCCCCCCCCAGCGCCCTGCACCCTCAGTGACCGCTGGTGTGAAGTGTGCCTGAGCGCAATGGCGCACAGCTGCAGTGCTGTGCGCTACCTCATGAAGACTGAAAAGCCTTCAGCCGCCGGTTTCTGGACCTCTTCTTACTTCGGCATCTGCAAGGGGGTCGGCGGCGCGGCTCCGGTGACCCATCCAGGCTGTACCTGTGATCGTCCCTCTGGAGCTAGTGTCCAGTAGCCTAAGAAGCAAATCCATCCTGCACGCAGGTGAGTTCACTTCTTCTCCCCTAGGTCCCTCGTTGCAGTGAGCCTGTTGCCAGCAGGACTCACTGAAAATATGAAACCTATCAAAACTTTTACTCTAAGCAGCTCTTTATGAGAGCTACCTAGATTGCACCCTGCTCGGACGGGCACAAAAACCTAACTGAGGCTTGGAGGAGGGTCATAGGGGGAGGAGCCAGTACACACCACCTAGTGGTCAAACTTTTAAATTTTGTGCCCTGTCTCCTGCGGAGCCGCTATTCCCCATGGTCCTGACGGAGTCCCAGCATCCACTAGGACGTCAGAGAAAGATAATTATACTCACCTGATCCAGGTTCCAGATTAAATCCACGTACTTGGCAAAACAACAAACCGAACACCCGGACCAGACGGACTGAAAGGGGTCCCATGTTTACACATGGGACCCCTTTCCACGAATGCAGACATCCGAATCTCGCGGGAATCCGACAGCGGGATGATGACGTTCTGGCGCGCTCGGGTTAGCCGAGCAAGGCGGGAAGGTTCGAACCTGCCTCGGACCCATGTAAAATGGGTGAAGTTCGGGGGGTCCGGATTCCGACGAACCGAACCCACTCATCACTAGTATGTACGTGTGTGTCAGGTGCCGTGCGCGTACGTACGTACGTACGTGTGTGTCAGGTGTCGTGCGTGTACGTGTGTGTGTGTGTGTGTGTGTCTGTCAGGTGGCGCGTACCTACATGTGTGTATGTCAGGTGCTGTGCATGTGTGTACGTACACGCGTGTATGTGTCAGGTGCCGCGCGTGTACGTGTGTGTGTGTGTGTGTGCCAGGAGCCACGCGTGTACATGCGTGAGGGTGTCAGGAGCCGCGCGTATACGTACATACGTGTAGGTTTCAGGTGCCGCGCGTATACATACGTGTGTGTGTCAGGAGCCGAGCGTGTACGTACATGTGTGTGTGTCAGGAGCAACGCGCGTGTGTGTCAGGAGCCACACGTGTGCATACGTGTGTGTGTCAGGTACCACACATGTACGTACGTACGTACGTACGTGTGTGTGTGTGTCAGGTGCCGCGCGTGTACGTGTGTGTGTCAAGTGCCGCGTGTGTACGTACGTATGTGTGTGCCTGGAGCCGCGCGTGTACATACATGTGTGTGTGTGTGTCTCAGGTGCTGTACGTGTATGTGTGTGTCTCAGGTGCTGCACGTGTATATGTGTGTATTTCAGGTGCTGCATTTGTATGCGTCAGCTGCCACGTGGGTTTCAGGTGTTGAGCGTGTATGTGTTTGTGTCAGCTGTTGCATCTGTATGTGTGTGACTGTCAGGTGCTGCGCGTGTATGTGTGTGTCAGGTGCTGTTCATGTATGTGGGAGTGGCAGGTGCTGCATGTGTATATATGTGTGAGTGGCAGGTGCTGCGTGTGTATACGAGTGTGTGTGAGGTGCTGCGAGTGTATGTGTGTGTTAGGTGCTCTGAGTGTATATGATTGTGTGTCAGGTGCTGTGCGTGTGTGCGTTAAATGCCACATGTATATATGTGTGTCAGGTGCTGCGTGTGTGTGTGTGTGTCAGGTGCTGCATGTTTGTATTTGTGTGTGTGTGTGTGTCAGGTGCTGCATGTCTGTATGTGTGTGTGTGTGTGTGTCAGGCACTGCATGTCTGTATATGTGTGTGGGTGTGTCAGGTGATGCATGTCTGTGTGTGGGTGTGTCAGGTGATGCATGTGTGTGTGTGTGTGGGTGTGTCAGGTGCTGCATGTCTGTGGGTGTGTGTGTCTGTCAGGTGCTGCATGTCTGTATATGTGTGTGGGTGTGTCAGGTGATGCATGTCTGTGTGTGTGGGTGTGTCAGGTGATGCATGTGTGTGTGTGGGTGTGTCAGGTGCTGCATGTCTGTGGGTGTGTGTGTCTGTCAGGTGCTGCATGTGTGTGTCAGGTGCTGCATGTCTGCGTGTGTGTGTGTCAGGCGCTGTATGTCTGCGTGTGTGTGTCAGGCGCTGCATATCTGTGTCAGGTGCTGTGTGTGTGTGTGTGTGTGTGCGTGTCTGTCAGGTGCTGCGTGTCTGCGTGTGTGTCAGGTGCTGCGTGTCTGCGTGTGTGTCAGGCGCTGCGTGTCTGCGTGTGTGTCAGGCGCTGCGTGTCTGCGTGTGTGTCAGGCGCTGCGTTTCTGCGTGTGTGTCAGGTGCTGCGTGTCTGTCAGGCGCTGCGTGTCTGCGTGTGTGTCAGGCGCTGCGTGTGTGTCAGGCGCTGCGTGTGTGTCAGGCGCTGCGTGTGTGTCAGGCGCTGCGTGTGTGTCAGGCGCTGCGTGTCTGCGTGTGTGTCAGGCGCTGCGTGTCTGCGTGTGTGTCAGGCGCTGCGTGTGTGTCAGGCGCTGCGTGTCTGCGTGTGTGTCAGGCGCTGCGTGTCTGCGTGTGTGTCAGGCGCTGCGTGTGTGTCGGGCTCTGCGTGTGTGTCAGGCGCTGCGTGTGTGTCAGGCGCTGCGTGTCTGCGTGTGTGTCAGGCGCTGCGTGTCTGCGTGTGTGTCAGGCGCTGCGTGTCTGCGTGTGTGTCAGGCGCTGCGTGTCTGCGTGTGTGTCAGGCGCTGCGTGTCTGCGTGTTTGTGTGTCAGGTGCTGCGTGTGTGTGTCAGGTGCTGCGTGTGTGTGTGTGTGTCAGATGCTGCGTGTCTGCGTGTGTGTCAGGTGCTGCGTGTGAGTATGTCAGGTGCTGCGTGTGTCAGGAGCATGTGAGTGTCAGGTGCGTGTGTGTGTCAGGCGCTGCGTGTGTCAGGCGCTGCGTGTGTCAGGCGCTGCCTGTGCGTGTGCGTTTGTGTCAGGCACTGCCTGTGCATCAGGCGCTGCGTGTCTGTGTGTGTCAGGCGCTGCGTGTCTGTGTGTGTCAGGCGCTGCGTGTCTGTCAGGCGCCGCGTGTGCGTCAGGCGCCGCGTGTGCGTCAGGCGCCGCGTGTGAGTCAGGCGCCGCGTGTGCGTCAGGCGCCGCGTGTGCGTCAGGCGCCGCATGTCTATGTGCGTCAGGCGCCGCGTGTGAGTGTGTGCGTGTGTGTCAGGTCCGTGTGAGTGTCAGGTGCTGCGTCTGTGTGTGCGTGTGTCAGGTGCTGCGTGTGTGTCAGGTGCTGCGTGTGAGTGTGTGTGCGCGTGTGTCAGGTCCGTGTGAGTGTCAGGTGCTGTGTGTGTCAGGTGCTGTGTGTGTGCGTGTGTGTCAGGTGCTGTGTGTGTGTGTGTGTGTGTCAGGTGCTGTGTGTGTGCGTGTGTGTCAGGCGCTGCATATGCGTATGCGTGTCAGGCATTGCATGTCTGTGTGTGTCAGGCGCTGCGTGTCTGGGGGGGGTGGCCGGACACACAGCAGAGAGGGGGGGGGGTGGCTGGACACACAGCAGAGAGGGGAGGGTGACCGGACACACGGCAGGGAGGGGAGGGGGTAGGGGGTGGCCGAACACAGCGGGAAGAGGGGGGAGTTGCCGAACACACAGCAGGGGAGGGGAGGGGATGGTGGCCAGACAAACAGCAGGGGAGGGTAGGGGGGGGGAGGGTAGACCGGACACACAGCAGGTGATGGGGGGGGTGGCTGGACACACAGCAGGGAGGGGGGGTAGGCAGGACACACAGCAGGGGAGGGGAGGGTGGCTGGACAAACAGCAGGGAGGGGGGGGGTAGGCCGGACACACAGCAGGGGAGGGGGGGTGGCTGGACACACAGCAGGGGAGGGGGGGGCTGGACACACAGCAGGTGAGGGGGGGGGCTGGACACACAGCAGGTGAGGGGGGGGGCTGGACACACAGCAGGTGAGGGGGGGGGGGCTGGACACACAGCAGGTGAGGGGGGGGGCTGGACACACAGCAGGTGAGGGGGGGGGATGGACACACAGCAGGTGAGGGGGGGGGCTGGACACACAGCAGGTGAGGGGGGGGCTGGACACGCAGCAGGTGAGGGGGGGGGGCTGGACACGCAGCAGGGGAGGGGGGGGTAGGCCGGACACAGCAGGGGAGGGGAGGGTGGCCGGACACACAGCAGGGAAGGGGAGGGTGGCCGGACACACAGCAGGGGAGGGGAGGGTGGCCGGACAAACAGCAGGGAGGGGGGGGGGTAGGCCAGACACACAGCAGGGGAGGAGGGGGGGGCTGGACACACAGCAGGTGAGGGGGGGGGGGCTGGACACACAGCAGGTGAGGGGGGGTAGGCCGGACACACAGCAGGGAGGGGGGGGGGTAGGCCGCCGGACACACAGCAGGGGAGGGGAGGGTGGCCGGACAAACAGCAGGGAGGGGGGGTAGGCCGGACACACAGCAGGTGAGGGGGGGGGGCGTGGCTGGACACACAGCAGGTGAGGGGGGGGTCTGGACACACAGCAGGGAGGGGGGGGGTAGGCCGGACAAACAGCAGGGAGGGGGGGTAGGCCGGACACAGCAGGGAGGGGGGGGGGCTGGACACACAGCAGGGGGGGGGTAGGCCGGACGCACAGCAGGTGAGGGGGGGGTGGCTTGACACAGCAGGGAGGGGGGGGTAGGCCGGACACACAGCAGGTGAGGGGGGGGCTGGACACACAGCAGGTGAGGGGGGGGGCGGACACACAGCAGGTGAGGGGGGGGTGGCTGGACACACAGCAGGGAGGGAAGGGGGTAGGGGGGTGGCCTTATTATAATAACCGTGTGGGGGAGGAGTCTGCGGCGGTGGGTGAATGAGATGTGGGGGCAGGCTGCTAAGGGTGCAGGGGAGGAGGGGAAGGGAGCTGGATGGATCTGAATGTGAGCCGCACGTAAGGGACCATACTGATCCTCCCCACCTCAGCCCGCTGGTGCTGCTGCTGCCTGACTTCTTCCGTGCAGCACAGCTGTCTTCTCCGGCTGCCGCTCCCGCACCCGCTTCAGGTGTGGGGGTACCACACCGCTCAGTAGGCAAGCGCTGTCAGTCAGGAGTCAGCGCTACACCGGATGTCTCTTCTGGATGTCCTCTGACTTTCTCCTGCGGCGCAACTCCAGCTATTCCTCCCGCTGCGGCTCCCACTTCGGGTAAGGGGACCATATTGCTCAGTAGTGAGCACTTTCGGTAAGCCTGCGGCTGCTATGCCGCTACCCCTCTCCTCCACAGTACTAATGGGTCGCTGCAGTCTGTAAGGGACCGCAGGTGCACACACCCAGGAACCGCTGGCTCTCCTCCCGCCGCCAGCAGCTACTTTTATAACCTCAGCCTGCACGAGACCCCTTCCCTCACTCACTCTCGCTCTCCTGGCTGCCACTGCGCAGCCACAACAAATTGAAAAGCCCTATCTCTATAATGGGGCATATTTCTCTTAATTAAAAAAACCCTATAACTTTCTGAAAAACCACAACCCCAAAAGGCACTACACTGGGGCATACTCTATCTAGTAAAACAAACCCCAAGTCTTAATTCGTCCTCTATCCGGAGTTATGCCTTCCCAAAAAATATCTAATTCACTCTATAGGAAAACGGTGTCAAAAAGCCACAAAGGAAGTCACAGAAAAAAACTGACAGTTGGAACTTTAGGTTACTCCCAATTCCTCATTTTTTATTATTTTGCCCTGAAATTTGGCATGCAGCACCGGGTGACGATTCTACACGCCCATGCCAAATTTCAGCTCAGTACGTCCAATCAGTTTTGAGGTGTAGCCCCTCAAACACCATGCCCCCATCTCAGAAGTTCCCTATGGGAGAATTCCGTTTGTTCGATTCAGCCTTAATATAAGGGCACGACCGTGCCCTTATAATATCTATCTATCTATCTATCTATCTATCTATCTATCTATCTATCGTATGTGTGTGTATATATACATCTATACATACATGCGCTAACTAGAGATGATCAGGTTCGGTTCCTCGGAATCCGAACCCGCCCGAACTTCAGCTTTTTTTACACGGATCCGAGCGACTCGGATCTTCCCGCCTTGCTCGGTTAACCCGAGCGCGCCCGAACGTCATCATGACGCTGTCGGATTCTCGCGAGGCTCGGATTCTATCGCGAGACTCGGATTCTATATAAGGAGCCGCGCGTCGCCGCCATTTTCACACGTGCATTGAGATTGATAGGGAGAGGACGTGGCTGGCGTCCTCTCCATTTAGATTAGAAGAGAGAGAGTGAGATTGAGACAGAGACACTTGATTTACTGGAGCTTAGGAGTACTAGAGAGTGCAGAGTTTACTAGTGACTGACCACTGACCAGTGACCACCAGTGCAGTTTTATTTAATATAATCCGTTCTCTGCCTGAAAAAAACGATACACAGTGACTCAGTCACATACCATATCTGTGCTCAGCCCAGTGTGCTGCATCATCTATGTATAATATCTAACTGTGCTTACACAGCTTAATTGTGGGGGAGACTGGGGAGCAGTTATAGGTTATAGCAGGAGCCAGGAGTACATATTATTAAAATTAAACAGTGCACACTTTTGCTGCAGGAGTGCCACTGCCAGTGTGACTGACCAGTGACCTGACCACACTGACCACCAGTATAGTATACTATATTGTGATTGCCTGAAAAAGTTAAACACTCGTCGTGTGACTTGTGTGGTGTTTTTTTATTCTATAAAAAACTCATTCTGCTGACAGACAGTGTCCAGCAGGTCCGTCATTATATAATATATACCTGTCCGGCTGCAGTAGTGATATATATATATTTTTTATATCATTATTTATCATCCAGTCGCAGCAGACACAGTACGGTAGTTCACGGCTGTAGCTACCTCTGTGTCGGCACTCGGCAGTCCATCCATAATTGTATACCACCTACCCGTGGTTTTTTTTTTCTTTCTTCTTTATACATACTACATCTCATTATCATCCAGTCTATATTAGCAGCAGACACAGTACAGTACGGTAGTCCACGGCTGTAGCTACCTCTGTGTCGGCACTCGGCAGTCCATCCATAATTGTATACCACCTACCCGTGTTTTTTTTTTTCTTCTTTATACATACTACATCTCATTATCATCCAGTCTATATTAGCAGCAGACACAGTACAGTACGGTAGTCCACGGCTGTAGCTACCTCTGTGTCGGCACTCGGCAGTCCATCCATAATTGTATACCACCTACCCGTGGTTTTTTTTTTTTTCTTCTTTATACATACTACATCTCATTATCAACCAGTCTATATTAGCAGCAGACACAGTACAGTACGGTAGTCCACGGCTGTAGCTACCTCTGTGTCGGCACTCGGCAGTCCGTCCATAATTGTATACCACCTACCCGTGGTTTTTTTTTCTTTCTTCTTTATACATACTACATCTCATTATCATCCAGTCTATATTAGCAGCAGACACAGTACAGTACGGTAGTCCACGGCTGTAGCTACCTCTGTGTCGGCACTCGGCAGTCCATCCATAATTGTATACCACCTACCCGTGGTTTTTTTTTTCTTCTTTATACATACTACATCTCATTATCATCCAGTCTATATTAGCAGCAGACACAGTACAGTACGGTAGTCCACGGCTGTAGCTACCTCTGTGTCGGCACTCGGCAGTCCATCCATAATTGTATACCACCTACCCGTGGTTTTTTTTTCTTTCTTCTATATACATACTACATCTCATTATCATCCAGTCTATATTAGCAGCAGACACAGTACAGTACGGTAGTCCACGGCTGTAGCTACCTCTGTGTCGGCACTCGGCAGTCCATCCATAATTGTATACCACCTACCCGTGGTTTTTTTTTCTTTCTTCTATATACATACTACATCTCATTATCATCCAGTCTATATTAGCAGCAGACACAGTACAGTACGGTAGTCCACGGCTGTAGCTACCTCTGTGTCAGCACTCGGCAGTCCATCCATAATTGTATACCACCTACCCCGTGGTTTTTTTTTTCTTCTTTATACATACTACATCTCATTATCATCCAGTCTATATTAGCAGCAGACACAGTACAGTATGGTAGTCCACGGCTGTAGCTACATCTGTGTCGGCACTCGGCAGTCCATCGATAATTGTATACCACCTACCCGTGGTTTTTTTTCTTGCTTCTTTATACATACTACATCTCATTATCATCCAGTCTATATTAGCAGCATACACAGTACAGTACGGTAGTCCACGGCTGTAGCTACCTCTGTGTCGGCACTCGGCAGTCCGTCCATAATTGTATACCACCTACCCGTGGTTTTTTTCTTCTTTCTTCTTTATACATACATACTACATCTCTTTATCAACCAGTCTATATATTAGCAGCAGACACAGTACGGTAGTCCACGGCTGTAGCTACCTCTGTGTCGGCACTCGGCAGTCCGTCCATAATTGTATACCACCTACCCGTGGTTTTTTTTTCTTTCTTCTTTATACATACATACTACATCTCTTTATCAACCAGTCTATATTAGCAGCAGACACAGTACAGTACGGTAGTCCACGGCTGTAGCTACCTCTGTGTCGGCACTCGGCAGTCCATCCATAATTGTATACTAGTATCCATCCATCTCCATTGTTTACCTGAGGTGCCTTTTAGTTGTGCCTATTAAAATATGGAGAACAAAAATGTTGAGGTTCCAAAATTAGGGAAAGATCAAGATCCACTTCCACCTCGTGCTGAAGCTGCTGCCACTAGTCATGGCCGAGACGATGAAATGCCAGCAACGTCGTCTGCCAAGGCCGATGCCCAATGTCATAGTACAGAGCATGTCAAATCCAAAACACCAAATATCAGTAAAAAAAGGACTCCAAAACCTAAAATAAAATTGTCGGAGGAGAAGCGTAAACTTGCCAATATGCCATTTACCACACGGAGTGGCAAGGAACGGCTGAGGCCCTGGCCTATGTTCATGGCTAGTGGTTCAGCTTCACATGAGGATGGAAGCACTCAGCCTCTCGCTAGAAAAATGAAAAGACTCAAGCTGGAAAAAGCACAGCAAAGAACTGTGCGTTCTTCGAAATCCCAAATCCACAAGGAGAGTCCAATTGTGTCGGTTGCGATGCCTGACCTTCCCAACACTGGACGTGAAGAGCATGCGCCTTCCACCATTTGCACGCCCCCTGCAAGTGCTGGAAGGAGCACCCGCAGTCCAGTTCCTGATAGTCAGATTAAAGATGTCAGTGTTGAAGTACACCAGGATGAGGAGGATATGGGTGTTGCTGGCGCTGGGGAGGAAATTGACCAGGAGGATTCTGATGGTGAGGTGGTTTGTTTAAGTCAGGCACCCGGGGAGACACCTGTTGTCCGTGGGAGGAATATGGCCGTTGACATGCCTGGTGAAAATACCAAAAAAATCAGCTCTTCGGTGTGGAAGTATTTCACCAGAAATGCGGACAACATTTGTCAAGCCGTGTGTTCCCTTTGTCAAGCTGTAATAAGTAGGGGTAAGGACGTTAACCACCTCGGAACATCCTCCCTTATACGTCACCTGCAGCGCATTCATAATAAGTCAGTGACAAGTTCAAAAACTTTGGCCGACAGCGGAAGCAGTCCACTGACCAGTAAATCCCTTCCTCTTGTAACCAAGCTCACGCAAACCACCCCACCAACTCCCTCAGTGTCAATTTCCTCCTTCCCCAGGAATGCCAATAGTCCTGCAGGCCATGTCACTGGCAATTCTGACGATTCCTCTCCTGCCTGGGATTCCTCCGATGCATCCTTGCGTGTAACGCCTACTGCTGCTGGCGCTGCTGTTGTTGCTGCTGGGAGTCGATGGTCATCCCAGAGGGGAAGTCGTAAGCCCACTTGTACTACTTCCAGTAAGCAATTGACTGTTCAACAGTCCTTTGCGAGGAAGATGAAATATCACAGCAGTCATCCTACTGCAAAGCGGATAACTGATGCCTTGGCATCCTGGGTGGTGAGAAGCGTGGTTCCGGTATCCATCATTACTGCAGAGCCAACTAGAGACTTGTTGGAGGTACTGTGTCCCCGGTACCAAATACCATCTAGGTTCCATTTCTCTAGGCAGGCGATAACGAAAATGTACACAGACCTCAGAAAAAGAGTCACCAGTGTCCTAAAAAATGCAGCTGTACCCAATGTCCACTTAACCACGGACATGTGGACAAGTGGAGCAGGGCAGGGTCAGGACTATATGACTGTGACAGCCCACTGGGTAGATGTATGGACTCCCGCCGCAAGAACAGCAGCGGTGGCACCAGTAGCAGCATCTCGCAAACGCCAACTCTTTCCTAGGCAGGCTACGCTTTGTATCACCGGTTTCCAGAATACGCACACAGCTGAAAACCTCTTACGGCAACTGAGGAAGATCATCGCGGAATGGCTTACCCCAATTGGACTCTCCTGTGGATTTGTGGCATCGGACAACGCCAGCAATATTGTGTGTGCATTAAATATGGGCAAATTCCAGCACGTCCCATGTTTTGCACATACCTTGAATTTGGTGGTGCAGAATTTTTTTTAAAACGACAGGGGCGTGCAAGAGATGCTGTCGGTGGCCAGAAGAATTGCGGGACACTTTCGGCGTACAGGCACCACGTACAGAAGACTGGAGCACCACCAAAAACTACTGAACCTGCCCTGCCATCATCTGAAGCAAGAAGTGGTAACGAGGTGGAATTCAACCCTCTATATGCTTCAGAGGTTGGAGGAGCAGCAAAAGGCCATTCAAGCCTATACAATTGAGCACGATATAGGAGGTGGAATGCACCTGTCTCAAGCGCAGTGGAGAATGATTTCAATGTTGTGCAAGGTTCTGATGCCCTTTGAACTTGCCACACGTGAAGTCAGTTCAGACACTGCCAGCCTGAGTCAGGTCATTCCCCTCATCAGGCTTTTGCAGAAGAAGCTGGAGACATTGAAGGAGGAGCTAACACGGAGCGATTCCGCTAGGCATGTGGGACTTGTGGATGGAGCCCTTAATTCCCTTAACAAGGATTCACGGGTGGTCAATCTGTTGAAATCAGAGCACTACATTTTGGCCACCATGCTCGATCCTAGATTTAAAGCCTACCTTGGATCTCTCTTTCCGGCAGACACAAGTCTGCTGGGGTTGAAAGACCTGCTGGTGAGAAAATTGTCAAGTCAAGCGGAACGCAACCTGTCAACATCTCCTCCTTCACATTCTCCCGCAACTGGGGGTGCGAGGAAAAGGCTCAGAATTCCGAGCCCACCCGCTGGCGGTGATGCAGGGCAGTCTGGAGCGACTGCTGATGCTGACATCTGGTCCGGACTGAAGGACCTGACAACGATTACGGACATGTCGTCTACTGTCACTGCATATGATTCTCTCAACATTGAAAGAATGGTGGAGGATTATATGAGTGACCGCATCCAAGTAGGCACGTCACACAGTCCGTACTTATACTGGCAGGAAAAAGAGGCAATTTGGAGGCCATTGCACAAACTGGCTTTATTCTACCTAAGTTGCCCTCCCACAAGTGTGTACTCCGAAAGAGTGTTTAGTGCCGCCGCTCACCTTGTCAGCAATCGGCGTACGAGGTTACATCCAGAAAATGTGGAGAAGATGATGTTCATTAAAATGAATTATAATCAATTCCTCCGTGGAGACATTGACCAGCAGCAATTGCCTCCACAAAGTACACAGGGAGCTGAGATGGTGGATTCCAGTGGGGACGAATTGATAATCTGTGAGGAGGGGGATGTACACGGTGATATATCGGAGGATGATGATGAGGTGGACATCTTGCCTCTGTAGAGCCAGTTTGTGCAAGGAGAGATTAATTGCTTCTTTTTTGGGGGGGGTCCAAACCAACCCGTCATATCAGTCACAGTCGTGTGGCAGACCCTGTCACTGAAATGATGGGTTGGTTAAAGTGTGCATGTCCTGTTTTGTTTATACAACATAAGGGTGGGTGGGAGGGCCCAAGGACAATTCCATCTTGCACCTCTTTTTTCTTTTATTTTTCTTTGCGTCATGTGCTTTTTGGGGAGGGTTTTTTGGAAGGGCCATCCTGCGTGACACTGCAGTGCCACTCCTAGATGGGCCCGGTGTTTGTGTCGGCCACTAGGGTCGCTTATCTTACTCACACAGTCAGCTACCTCATTGCGCCTCTTTTTTTCTTTGCGTCATGTGCTGTTTGGGGAGGGTTTTTTGGAAGGGACATCCTGCGTGACACTGCAGTGCCACTCCTAGATGGGCACGGTGTTTGTGTAGGCCACTAGGGTCGCTTATCTTACTCACACAGTCAGCTACCTCATTGCGCCTCTTTTTTTCTTTGCGTCATGTGCTGTTTGGGGAGGGTTTTTTGGAAGGGACATCCTGCGTGACACTGCAGTGCCACTCCTAGATGGGCCCGGTGTTTGTGTCGGCCACTAGGGTCGCTTATCTTACTCACACAGCGACCTCGGTGCAAATTTTAGGACTAAAAATAATATTGTGAGGTGTGAGGTATTCAGAATAGACTGAAAATGAGTGGAAATTATGGTTTTTGAGGTTAATAATACTTTAGGATCAAAATGACCCCCAAATTCTATGATTTAAGCTGTTTTTTAGGGTTTTTTGAAAAAAACACCCGAATCCAAAACACACCCGAATCCGACAAAAAAAATTCGGTGAGGTTTTGCCAAAACGCGGTCGAACCCAAAACACGGCCGCGGAACCGAACCCAAAACCAAAACACAAAACCCGAAAAATTTCCGGCGCTCATCTCTAGCGCTAACACCTGGACATACACTGATGTACCCACACCTAATATCCATACATACACGCCCTGACACCTGGACATACACCAACATTCCCACACCTGCATCTATACATACACATGCTGACACCTGGACATACACCAACATACAAGCACCTGCATCTATATATACACGCGCTGACAAATGGACATACACCGACGTACCCACACTTGCATCTATACATACATGCACTGACATCTGGACATACAAGCACCTGCATCTATACATACACGCGCTGACACCTGAACCTACACTGACCTTCCCACACCTGCATCTATACATACACATTCTGACACCTGGACATACACAGACGTACCCACACCTGCATCTATACATACACGCGTTGACACCTGGACGTACACTGACGTACACACACCTACATCTATATATGCATGGATGCAAATGTGGGTACGTCTGTATACGTCCAGGTGTTAGCATGTGTATGTATAGATGTTAGGTGTGGGTACATCAGTGTATGTCCAGGTGTCAGCACATGTATGTATAGATTCACATGTGGGTAAGCCGGGGTACGTCCACGTGTCAGCATGTGTAGGTATAGATGCAGGTGTGGGTACGTTGGTGTACGTTTAGGGGTCAGCGTGTTAATGTATAGATGTTGGTGTGTGTATGTCAGTGTACGTACAGATATAGGTGTGTGTGTGTATGTATGTATGTATGTATATGTATAGAGGAAGGTGTGATACATACATATAACACATACATGATAGATACATACATATATCACACACACGATAGATAGATAGATAGATAGATAGATAGATAGATAGATAGAACACATACATACAAGATAGATACATACATACATACATACATGATAGATACATATATATATACACACACATACGATAGATAGATAGATAGATAGATAGATAGATAGATAGATAGATAGATAGATAGATAGATACATATATATATATATCACAAACATATATGATTCATACATATATCACACACACATACATGATACATACATGAGAAAGACCTGGGATGGTGATGAGGCCAGGGCCCCCTGCTGATGTTGCGTTGAGGAAGGCAGTGTTCCAGGGCGGATGCCAGTCGGGGAGAGCGCCGCGCAGCCCGGGAAAAATACTGCTGAGGAGCTACATCTGGAAGAGCCCCTGGGAGGGAGAGTGCCACATGCCCCATCCTGCGCGGCAGACTCTGCAGGCCTGCACATGGGAAGGGAGGTCTCTGGCCACACGTACTCACCCTTCTGCTGAAGCCCCGCTGCTGTCCCCATCAGCGCTCTCCAGCGGGGAGCGGGGCCAGGATGAACCTCAACCTGTGAGAACTATCTTCATGATCAAGAGATCTCATATGCAAGATAAGTATGTGTTGGGATAGGGCTGGGGAGGGTGGCTGCTCGGGCACACCCCCGTCAAGTTAAGGAGATTTAACTGAGGAAGCACAAGGGAACTCTCGTCTGGGGACAACTGCAGGGAGACCACATCTTTTCAGATGAACATGGGAGGGCGGAAGGCTGCCTAATACTGAAGCACCCTCAGACATTAAACCATATGCAACAACTATTGCAAGCATTCCTGGGGGAAGGTCTGCAGCAGACGGATTTGCATACGGTGATGTCATCCAAGCAGTGGGCCAAAGTTGGCTGGAACCCTCATCTGTATATGAAAAGAGAAAAGGGGCATGCAGGGCATGGCGGCCTTTTGCGGCGCTTGGATAACCCCAAGTTTGCATTAAACACCCCCACCCTCCTTCGGTGTGGGGCTCATGTTGGCCATGCCCAAGCCCCTGAAGCATTCAAGCTGATTTCTTGCAGCAGCTGGGCACTGTAACAGCTTCAGAGCTGCTCTACAAGACAAGTAAAAGGGTGTGGGCCCTGCAGCACCACCTGTAGTTTGCATACACACATATATAGGACAGCATCTCTTATATGCCCCAGGGTCAATAAAATAGTATCCTTGTCTAGGCTATCCATCCCCTCAGATAAGGTATTTGTCCATGCCGCTACAGCACTACACACCCAGGCCGACGCAATTGCCGGTCTGAGTAAGGTACCTGAATGTGTATAAATGGACTTCAGGGTAATCTCCTGTATGCGGTCAGCACACTCTTTGAGGGTAGCCGTATCCTGGGACGGGAGGGCTATCTTCTTGGATAAGCGTGTTAATGCTTTGTCCACCCTAGGGGAGGATTCCCATCGTAACCTATCCGTTGATGGGAAAGGATACGCCATAAGAATCCTTTTGGAAATCTGCAGTCTTTTATCTGGAGATTCCCAAGCTTTTTCACATAACTCGTTCAGCTCGTGTGAGGGGGGAAAGGTTACCTCAGGCTTCTTTCCCTTGTACATATGTACCCTCTTGTCAGCGACAGGGGGTTCCTCTGTGATGTGCAAAACATCTTTTATTGCCATAATCATAAATCGAATGGATTTTGCCAATTTTGGCTGTAACTTTGCATCATCGTAATCGACACTGGAGTCAGAATCCGTGTCGGTATCTGTGTCAACAATCTGGGATAGTGGGCGCTTATGAGACCCTGACAGTCCCTGCAACATAGGATCAGGCATGGGTTGAAACCCTGACTGTCCCAAAGCTTCTGCCTTGTCTAATCTTTTGTGCAATGAGTTTACACTAGCATTTAAAACATTCCACATATCCATCCAATCAGCTGTCGGCGGAGACACCACATTCATTTGCTACCGCTCCTCTCTAATATAGCCTTCTTCCTCAGACATGTCGACACACGTGTACCGACACACTTCACACACAGGGAATGCTTTTTCTGAAGACAGTTTCCCCACAAGGCCCTTTGGAGAGACAGAGAGAGAGTATGCCAGCACACCCCCCAGCGCTATATAACCCAGGAATAAAACAGTAACTTAATGTTTGCCCAGTAGTGCTGCTGTATGTAATTTGCGAATTATGTGCCCCCCCCCCCCTCTTTTCAACCCTCTTGTCTAACGTGGTATAAGCAGGGTAGAGTCCGGGGAGCTTCCTCTCAGCGGTGCTGTGGAGAAAAAATGGCGCTGGTGAGTGCTGAGGGAGAAGCCCCGCCCCCTCGGAGGCGGGCTTCTGTCCCGCTTAAACTGTAAAATTGGTGGGGGCTTATACATATATAAAGTGCCCAGCTGTATATATGTTATATTTTTGCGAAAGAGGTTTATATTGCTGCCCAGGGCGCCCCCCCTGCGCCCTGCACCCTTACAGTGACCGGAGTATGTGAGGTGTATGGGAGCAAAGGCGCACAGCTGCAGTGCTGTGCGTTACCTCAGTGAAGATCATGAAGTCTTCTGCCGCCTCTGAAGTCTTCTTTTCTTCTCATACTCACCCGGCTTCTATCTTCCGGCTCTGCGAGGGGGACGGCGGCGCGGCTCTGGGACAGACGGCGAGGGTGAGATCCTGCGTACCAATCCCACTGGAGCTAATGGTGTCCAGTAGCCTAAGAAGCAGGACCTTGCAACTCAGAGAGTAGGGCTGCTTCTCTCCCCTCAGTCCCTCGATGAGGGAGTCTGTTGCCAGCAGTGCTCCCTGAAAATTAAAAACCTAACAAAATACTTTCTGTCAGAAAGCTCAGGAGAGCTCCTGAAAAGCACCCAGTCTCCACTGGGTACAGTATCAAACTGAGGTCTGGAGGAGGGGCATAGAGGGAGGAGCCAGTGCACACCCAGAACTAAAGTCTTTCTTAAAGTGCCCATGTCTCCTGCGGAGCCCGTCTATCCCCATGGTCCTTACGGAGTCCCCAGCATCCTCTAGGACGTTAGAGAAAATAGGATTTTAATACCTACCGGTAAATCCTTTTCTCTTAGTCCGTAGAGGATGCTGGGCACCCGTCCCAGTGCGTACTGTGTCTGCAGTTATTAAATGGCCCTTAACTCCAGAACATTTATGTGGAGATGAAAACATCCAAGGAAGACTTGACCATCTTCCTTGGATGTTTTCCCCCTGTGTGACTGCTCTCCAGCCTCAGAGGGTTGCATCCGTGGTCCCTAGGATCCCGTCCTGGATCCCGAACCATCGCCCCTCTAGGTGGTGAGAACTGTGCAGCCACCAATGGAGTGAGATTCTGGTCTTGGAAGACAGGATTATCCTCCGGTGCATGTGTAGGTGGGATCCGGACCACTTGTCCAACAGGTCCCACTGGAACACTCTGGCATGGAACCTGCCAAACTGAATGGCCTCGTAGGCCGCAACCATCTTCCCCAGCAACTGAATGCAATGATGGATTAACACTCTTGCTGGTTTCAGAATTTGTTTGACCAGACTCTGGATCTCCAGAGCCTTTCCACTAGAAGAAAACCTCTTCTGTGTCCAGTATCACTCCCAAAAACAACAACCGCGTCATTGGGACCAACTGCGATTTTGGCAAGTTTAGGAGCCAACCATGTTGTTGAAGAACTGTCAGGGAGAGTAGATGTTTTGCACCAACTGGTCCCTGGATCTCGCCTTTATCAGGAGATCATCCAAGTACGGGATAATTGTGACTCCTTGCTTGCGAAGGAGAACCATCATTTCCGCCATCACCCTGGTGAAAATCCTCGGAGCCGTGGACAGACCAAACGGCAACGTCTGAAATTGGTAATGACAATCCTGAATTGCAAACCTCAGGTAGCTTGATGCAGTGGCTAAATGGGAACATATAAGTAGGCATCCTTTATGTCTACCAAAACCATGAAATCTCCTTTATCCCCCGGACTGGAGATCACTACCCTGAGAGATTCCATCTTGAAATTGAATTTCTTTAGGTAGAAATTAAGGGATTTCAGATTTAAGATTGGTCTGACTGAGCCGTCCGGCTTCGGGACCACGAAGAGGCTTGAATAAAAACCTTCTCCCTGCTGACTAAGGCTGATTTGAACAATCGGTGAGGGGGAACGTCTTGAAACCCCAGTTTGTACCCTTGGGACACTATTTGTAAAACCCACGAGTCCAGGTCCGAATGAATCCAGAACTGACTGAAGAGTTTTAGATGTGCCCCCCACTGGTTCGGGCTCCTGCAAGAGAGCCCCAGCGTCATGCAGTGGATTTGGCAAAAGCAGAGGACGATCTCTGCTCCTGCGATCTTGAAGAGGCTACAGACCTCTTCCCTCTTTTCCTTCCTCTACCTGCAAAGAAAGGGGAATCTTAACTTCTTGCATATCTATTGGGCCGAAATGACTGCGTCAGATAATGATGCGTCTTTATCCGTTGAGAGGGAACATAGGGCAAGAAGGATGACTTACCTGCGGGAGCTGCCGAGATCAAATCAACTAGGCCGTCGCCAAACAAGGCTTCACCTTCATAGGGAAGAGACTCCCTTTCTTCTTGGAGTCAGCATCAGCATTCCCTTGGTGAATCCACAATGCCCTCCTATCCGAGACTGCCATGAAATTGGCCCGGTGTAGGATTTTTAAATATGTGTAGTTTACTGTATGCAAAGGTTTAAAACCTTTTAGGAACTGAGATCTAAGGTGTATTACATGTAGTTTAAAAAAAACAAAAAAGGTTTATTTTATGGCAGTAGTTTCCAAACTGGGGTTCTTGCACTGGTAGCATAGTTTGGTGGTCCAGGACCAATTAAAATTATTTATACTTTATTAAATTGGCAAAACCATTCCCTCACAACATAACTGAATCTGAGGATGACATGCTATAAACACAATTTACTTAATTTTATATTTTTTTCTGAATTTCTCAATAAAAAAAACTTTGGCCTAGGGGTGCCGTGAAACAAATTTTGATACTCTAGGGCAGGGGTGTCAAACCCATGGGCCGCATGCCGCCCCCAATGCATCCTTTTGTGGCCCACAGGCCGGGGTCCGACAGGGGTCCTTTTGTGGCCCGATCACCTTGCTTAGAGCGAGGGCAGGAGAGTGCAGCCAGAGTCTTTGCTTTCTATGTGCGGCACCATCTTCCCGAAGAGATCACCAGGAAGATAGTGCCTCTTCCACTGGCTACAGCACAGGTATACTGGGGTGGGGTAGCAAACTGGGGGCCCCAATGGGCCCCTCCAGCAGTCCCTCTACCAAAACACGTCTTTTGGTGGTTTTGCGGTGTTGTTATAACTACATGGTGACGATACTGTAGCACAGAGATTTTCAACCATTTACAACTCACGTCACACAGAACAAGATTTAAATATTGACAAGGCACACTGAAATATAATGGTGATGCATGGTGCAGTATCGTGTCCTAGGATGTCATGTCGCAGCTTCTCCATAGGTAACGCCTGAACAGGCCCGGTGACAGGGGGGACAAAGGGGACACTTGTTCAGGGCTCCAAGTATTAAGAACAGAAATAATGGGGCCACAGTGCCAATATTGCTTTTTAAAGTGTATCCACCAACTGCTCAATTTAAGAAGGAAAACAATTAACAGGCCAACTAAACCCTCCCCCCTCCTTTTACCCCATCACTTTGTCCAGTCCCTGTGGTCCATACTGTATTGCCATTATTATGCATGTTGCTGTGCTGGCCCTTTTCTGAATGTCCCTGCCACCGCCACCGAAGAGCTGGATAGCCCAGTATGAAAACCACCTGCCGGCCTCACTGACGGTCCGAGTCAAAGGCTCCATTTTTTTTTAAAGATCCCTCTGCCAAGTTAAGGGGGGGTTGAGGGGGCCCCAGAGATATCAGTGTACTGGGCCCCGAGATTTCTGTTGCTGGCCCTGACCCTCAGGGGCGTATCTACCCCTTGGCCAGGATGGCACTTGCCAGGGGCACCATCCAGCTGTGCCAACCGTGGCTAAGGGATAGAGTTCTGCAGTCTCGAAAGGGCGCTATGGCAATCAGCGTGGGACTGACCAATTAGACGGTGAGGGAAGGATACTGAAATTGTCCCAACCCTGTTACAGTTTGAAACGCCCCTCAACTGCTGTCCACTGCTTCACTCCTAGCTCTGCCCCTTTGAAATTATTAATCCCTACCCCCCGGTAGGCGGAGTTCTCCAGGCCCATACTCAGGAGTCACCACTGCTGTACATTATGTGCCGGTTGTAGAGGCAGAGCGGGGAACATCAGAGAACGCCACAAATTACACAGTGGGCAAGGAGATGGCTGGAGACAGCTGCACAGCCATGCCTTGCAAGTTCGAGAGAGCTGTTGAATTTCAGCACTTCAAGTCAGAGCCTGCCCCCTGCTGCCCAAGCAGTCCGTGACAGTTAGTGTCGAGGAGGGGGGGATTTGTGCATGTGTGCTATCAGTGTGTGTGTGGGGGGGTGGAGGATGTGTGTGACTGTGAGGGAGCTGTCAGTGTCAGTGGGGAGAGGAGCAGGAGGGAGTTGTCAGTGTGTGGAAGTGATGAGAGTTGTCAGTACTGGGGAAATGTGTGTGTGTGTGTACTAGATTTAGGAGTGTGTGTTTGTGAGAGGTTTCAGTTGGGGAATTAGAGTTCATACAGTAATTAAATGTTTTCATATTGAGAACTACATCTCCCAGCATATACAGTGTGCTGGGGATGCTAACAAGCTTTATTTAAAAGTTTAAAAAACATTGCTTTTATGACTGCAATGGTTAAAAAGGGAGAGCTATAAATCAATTTATCAGTGAATGATCGCAGTTTGAGCTGTTACATTTTACTGAACCACCTATCCCTCCACACTCACTACCTGTCCTCAGGATACATTTACCATCCCGGCAGACGGTATACCGGCAGTCATTTGACCGATGTTGGAATCCTGACACCACTTGGGAGACTGGTGCCGGCACACAGACAGCCAACATCCCGAAGGCGAGTATTGGAGGGAGGGTTAGGACCGGGGGAGGGGGTGTTAGGGAAGGCACTAGGAGGGGGGGGGGTTAGTCCTAGCTGCCACCCCCTGAGGGTTAGCCCTATCCGCCACCCCCCCAGAGGGTTAGGATTAGGTATCATGTGACTGCTGGAATCCCGAGCGCCGGATGCCATACCCAACCCCCTTTACTTTTTCAGGCATTTCTATCTCTCCTCTCTCTATGGTGTTCCGATTGCCCACTTTCCCTTGTGCTTTTCTCTCTCTCTCTCTCTCCTTTGTTTAGAGCATCAGTTTCTGTAGTCCACTTTATCCTTATTTTTTCCAGTGTTTCACTATCTCTCTGATGTAATGAGGATGTATGGTCTAGAGGGATCAGTAATGCATTGTACTGTATAGAGGCGTCAGGGATGTAGCGTAGGGTATAGAGGCGTCAGGGATGTAGCGTAGGTTATAGAGGCATCAGGAATGTAGCGTAGGGAATAGAGGCATCAGGGATGTAGCGTAGGGTATAGAGGCGTCAGGGATGTAGCATAGGGAATAGAGGCGTCAGGGATGTAGCGTAGGGAATAGAGGCGTCAGGGATTTTGCTTAGGGAATATAGGCATCAGGGATGTACTAGCAGGTATATAGAGGTCAGTGTACTGTATAGAGGGTAGAGATGAGCGGGTTCGGTTCCTCGGAATCCGAACCCGCCCGAACTTCAGGTTTTTTTACACGGGGCCGAGCGACTCGGATCTTCCTGCCTTGCTCGGTTAACCCGAGCGCGCCCGAACGTCATCATCCCGCTGTTGGATTCTCGCGAGGCTCGTATTCTATCGCGAGACTCGGATTCTATATAAGGAGCCGCGCGTCGCCGCCATTTTCACACGTGCATTGAGATTGATAGGGAGAGGACGTGGCTGGCGTCCTCTCCGTTTAGACTAGAGTACTAGAGAGAGATACAAATTTTGGGGAGCATATTATGAGGAGGAGTACTACTTGCTGCTGATAGTGTGACCAGTGACCACCAGTTTAATTAATCCGTTCTCTGCCTGAAAAAAAACGATACACAGTGTGACACAGTCACATACCATATCTGTGCTCAGCCCAGTGTGCTGCATTATATATAATACTGTATATCATTATCTGACTGTGCTGAGTGCTCACTGCTCACACAGCTTAATTGTGGGGGAGACTGGGGAGCAGTTATAGCAGGAGTACATATTTTAAGTACAGTGCACACTTTTGCTGCCAGAGTGCCACTGCCAGTGTGACTGACCAGTGACCACTGACCACCAGTATTGTGATTGTCTGCTGACCACCAGTATATTGTGATTGTCTGCCTGAAAAAGTTAAACACTCGTCGTGTGGTGTTTTTATAAACGCATTCTGCAGACAGTGTCCAGCAGGTCCGTCATTACATAATATATACCTGTCCGGCTGCAGTACTAGTGTGATATATATATATATATTTTAATTTTATCTCATTATCATCCAGTCTATATTAGCAGCAGACACAGTACGGTAGTCCACGGCTGTAGCTACCTCTGTGTCGGCAGTCGCTCGTCCATCCATAATTGTATACCACCTACCCGTGGTTTTTTTTTTTCTATCTTCTTGATACTAGTAGCTTACTTTAGGAGTCTGCAGTGCTGAGTCTGACAGACAGTGTCCAGCAGGTCCGTCATTACATAATATATACCTGTCCGGCTGCAGTACTAGTGTGATATATAATATATATATATTTTCATTTTATCTCATTATCATCCAGTCTATATTAGCAGCAGACACAGTACGGTAGTCCACGGCTGTAGCTACCTCTGTGTCGGCAGTCGCTCGTCCATCCATAATTGTATACCACCTACCCGTGGTTTTTTTTTTTCTATCTTCTTGATACTAGTAGCTTACTTTAGGAGTCTGCAGTGCTGACAGACAGTGTCCAGCAGGTCCGTCATTACATAATATATACCTGTCCGGCTGCAGTACTAGTGTGATATATATATATATATATATATTTTAATTTTATCTCATTATCATCCAGTCTATATTAGCAGCAGACACAGTACGGTAGTCCACGGCTGTAGCTACCTCTGTGTCGGCAGTCGCTCGTCCATCCATAATTGTATACCACCTACCCATGGTTTTTTTTTTCTATCTTCTTGATACGGACACCGGCATGGGTCGACTACCACCAGTTGTGTGAGGCTATACTAGGACCAGCAACTGCCCAAACAGTAAGCACCATGTTAAAAGCAGATGCAGTAGATGATTGCCCAGCCATAACGGACGTTCCGACAGAGAAAAATAGAACAACGTTTGAAAGTGGAAAGATGTACATGACAAGACTTAAGAGATGGTGTCATGCACAGACACTCAGGGCACCAGCAGCCCCAGACTTGAAACAGGAAAAGACTGAGTCCATCAGAACTTACTATGATAAAGTCACTATACGACACACAAGATGATAGAATATGAAAGTGTGCAACTCCTGTGTCGGCAACAGTGTACTCAGTCACCACTGGCAGTTCGATAAAAGTGACTTTACCTACAGGAGACCCAAGGGTTTCAAGAGCTGTTTTTATGCACAACCAGATTCCTCTACGTTTACTTACAGATCAAGCCATTTCACCGACTGGATTGGGAGGTTAAGCCCTACCCCTGCAAGAAAGCAAAGATGTAACCTGAAATACAAGCTGCTATACAAGACTATATCTCACAGGAAAAGTAAGACAAAGAGGAACAACAACTCCCAGCATAAACATCATTATGTTAAACACCAGCCTGGGTGGACTTGGACTAAGAAAATGACATGCCAGCAGCAGTGAGAAAGAATATGCAAGTGAAGAAAGGACAAAGTATGAAGAATAATGAATGAATCATAAAGAGAGGTGATTGGAAAAAAGAAAAGTTGAGAAACAATATGAAGGTTGCATGAAAGTTTGGAGACTAAAGGAAGTCTGCTTTAAGAAGGACAAAGAAAGACATCTGACAAGTGGTCAGTACTACCTGGCAAGATTACAGAGATAATGCCATGATTTAAAGCAACAGAAGCTCTGGGGTTTAAAGCAAATAATAAGGAACAAGACAGAAAAAGTTCCAGAAAACAAATGAATGATGCTTCTTCTGCCAATATGAAGTACAAGCTTCTTCAGGTACTCCCCAGTGAACATAATGTCTCCAGAAGAAACAGCAGAAGGTATGATTACAGTCACCTTGCCCACTGGAGAAATACGTTTGTGCCTAATGAATGCTGGAGCCGGCACACGCAGAAGACAGCAGAGGGAGATTCCACAAGAACTGGTGATATCAGAAATTCTTAAAGGGACAGGAGATGAGAGAAATGCAGTCACCAATACCAGCCCAATTCTTGACCTCGGAGTACATGTCCAGTGACTTTGCTGAAGCACAATGTACTAAAGCTTATCCAAGGAGAATACAGTACACACCAGCAGAAGTTTAACTTTCCAGCAACTTATCAAAGGAAAGAACAAAAAGCCATTTAGAAGCAAGTTAAAACAGAAGTTCAGTATTGACTCATTCCAGCAGTACCAGTTGTAGAAGAAAGGAAGCAATACTACTGGACCAGGATAGCTTTGTGGAGGGGCTATATCACCAAGTGATTTATCCACAAAACACACAGCTAAATACAGGATGTGAATGAACTGCTGATTGCCACCACCACTACTAAAAAAAAGCACTAAGAAGGGGCAGTGTCCTTAGTGAAGTTTCTGAAAGACCAAGACTGCAGAGCCTCAGAAGGAGAAATTGCAGCTAGTCAAGCAAGAGTTAATCTTCCTAGGACACTCAAGGTACCAGACATCTAACAAAAGTGAAAAGGAAAAGATTCAGACTGCAAGCTAAGATGCCAACTAGTGTCAAGCAAGTCAGATGATCATTCCTGGGCCTAGTAGGACACTACAGAACACGGATACCTCTAGCACCAGTCTACATGCAAGCATTGTATGACAACACTGAAAGGGAGGAGGGTCCGCATCCTACATACAGCAACAGATGAATTAGGCTATTGAACAGTTGGAAACAGCAGTTGCCTCATCTCAAGCCCTAGAACTACCTGACTATTAAAGAAGGAGGCCATACATAGAAGTCCTTATGCAAAATCATGGACTGAGGTGAAGACCAGTGGCCTACAACTTAAGCAAACTTGACAGCGGTAATCAAAGAGTACCTACCGTAATCAAAGAGTACCTACCGGCATCAGAGCAGTAATAGCAGCAACAGTCCTAGAAGAGTATAAGAGCACAGAGACAGTGATGAATCAGAAGTCCTAGAAGAGGACAAGAGCACAGGCATAGTGCTGAATCATGAACTTATCATCCAGGGTCCACATGCAGGTACAGAGAAGCTTCAACAAGCAAGAACCAAACACCTGTCAGTGGCAAGGCTGACCATGTATGAAGTAGCACTGCCAAAGTGCGACAAGTAACCATCAGAAGATGTATTACCCTCAACGCAGCAACCCTTTTCCAACATTAATCAATAAAGGTGTTGAATCTCAAGATTCAAAAGGAGGGAAAATCAGATTATCTACTGATGAATGGGAAAGCCAGAAGTTTCTAATATTCACTCACGAAGGTAAACAATATGGTTGGACACAATTACCCCAAGGGGGAGCCACTAGTCCATCAGATTTCTCAGAGGCAATGGCATTAATCCTGCAGATATGGAGACCACACTTTACATACACCCAGTTAGTTCAATATGTCGATGATCTGCTTATTGCTGCACAGACAGAAGAGAAGTGCAAAAAGGAAACAGTATCACTACTCATCTTTTTGGCAGAAGAAGATTGCAGAGTGTCAAAAGACAAGCTTCAGCTAGTACAGAAAAAAGTTGTCTTCTTAGGACACTGCATATCTCAAGGAACAAGGCACCTTACTGATAAAAGAACAAAAGCAATAACTCAAGAAAAAACCCCAAGAACATTAAAAGAAATCAGAGCTTTCCTGGGCCTTATTGGTTATTGCAGAGAATGGATACCCTCAGCCTCATTACTGATGCAACCCCTATATGAATTAATAAAAAAGGAGACGTCAGCAGAAAACAGGGACACCATTGAAGAAGCAGTAAGACAACTAAAGCAAACCATAATAACAGCCCCAGCATTGGGATTGCCTGATTACACTGTGTATACAAGTACCTCACGCTGTAACAGAAATATTAAGTCAAGAAAATAGCAAGCATCTTTCTGCAGCCAGACTTACCAAATATGAAGTGATTGCCTAGCCTTCATGGAATTAGAGACTTTACCTCTCCCTAATGTCCAAGATACACCATTGGACAATCCAGACATGAACCTGTTCGTCGATGGATCAAGATATTATGATAATGGATAACCAAGGACAGGATATGCAGTAACAACTGAAACTGAAGTCATAGACTCTGGAGCATTGCTACCAAGTATGTCAGCACAAGAAGCAGAACTCATAGCAATGACCAAAGCCTGCATACATGCTGAAAACATGACAGCTAACATCTAGTCCCAGGATTACGCTGTTATATGGAAAAGTAGGGACTTCAAAAGTGCAAACGGAAAACCCATCAAACATGCCAGTTTGATTATGGAACTCTTCAGAGCATTGGAACTACCTAAAAGAATTGGAATAATCAAGGTACAAGCACATACTAAGAGCCAAACCATGGAAGCTAAAGGAAATGCATTTGCAGATGCAGAAGCCAAGAGAATTGCCTTACAATCAAAAGAACCTGAGCAAGTCTTCGTAGCTCAAGATGTGAAGCAAATGCCTAGTGAACAGGAGCTGATCAAAATTCAACAACAAGCATCACAAGGAGAAAAGGAGAAATGGAGACGATTGGGGGCAGAAGAAGATGAACATGGACTTTGGAAGTCAAGAGAATTGAAGTACTGTCTACCAGCAGCTCTATTTCCACCTATGTTACAAGTAGCTCATGGACAAGTACACCATTCAAAGGAAGCCACGGTGAATAGAGTACAAGAGCATTGGATAGCTCCAGGCTTCAATAAAGCTGCAACAAACTTTGTAGCAGGATGCTGGATCTGTGGAATCAGCAATCCAGAAAAAAGAACCAAGACACCTCTAGGAACTATACCCAAAGCCTCTTACCCATTTGAAAGACTACAAATTGACTATATACAGTGGCGACGAAGCAGTCCATATGAATATGTACTAGTAGCAAAGGACATGTTTAGTCACTGGGCCGAAGCCTGGCCAGTAAGCAAAGCCACAGCAAAAACCACTGCAAAGAAACTGATAGCAGAAGTAGTATGTAGATTTGGGATACCTGAGGTTATAGAATCAGATAGAGGTACACATTTCACGGGAGAAGTCATGCAGCATATAATGAAAGATTTGGGGGTACAGCAGGCCTTCCATGTGCCTTACCAGCCCCAGGCGAGTGGGAGGGGGGACATCTGAACTTTGACCTTAAGCTAAAACTACAGAAATGACAGAAACCAAAAGAACTTGTCCAGAATGCCTACCTATTGTCTTGTTTAATATTAGGACCACACCCATGAAACCTAGTAAACTGACTCCATATAAATATTGTTTGGGTCAGCTCTAAGAACAGATTGTTATTATCCACAACAATTACAACATAATCATGATGATTTTTACAGGTTATGTACAGGAGGTCTGTAAAACATTGACTAACCTCCATTGCCGAGTGTTTTCTTCCATTCCAGACCCAGAAGGATCAGCTACGCATAAGCTAAATCCAGGAGATTGGGTCTATTTAAAGAGACATGTGAGAAAGACCTTTGAACCAAGATATGATGGTCCATATCAAGTGCTGCTAACCATGTCTACCTTAAATTAAGATGAAAGGTCGTGATACTTGATTACATGCATCCCACTCAAAGAAGCTGACAGTGACTCTCCAGCCAGAAGAATGAAGTTGCTTATCCTTTGATTGTTGTTAAGGGAAATTCCCAAGGTTTGGACTATAAGTCCAGGGGACTGGTTTACTGAAAGAAAATAGTTCAGGCCTAGATAGTGTAGGTAGATATTAGGGAGAAAAAGTGGAATCAAAAAGAGGGGAAATGATGGTGTAGGAGCTTCCTTTTAAATGGCAAATATATATTGATTCAAGCTTTTTCACATTAACTAAGATATTTACTGCTCCTCACTTCTTTAGGTTCGTGTTTCCTTAAAAGCTTCACAGATATGTTATAAGCAACATTGTATTTCAAAGCATGAATTACTCATTGTTATAACGCCAGATGTATCCAAGGCCAGTCAAGCATATCGCCAAAAGTTCTGAACATCGGGGAGGATTTTGACCTGTCCTGACCTCCAGAAAGGATGTTCCGGGAAAGCTGATAATCGCAAAGCAATAAATATATTTTAATTGCAAATTGTAATCTTATTTGACAAATGACGTGTTTCAGTTTTCAAGACATACATGGTGTATTTTGATTGGCTAAATGTATTGGCACACATGAATCCTTTGTTCTTTTGCTATAAAATAAAGCCATGATGGCCCCTAAGACAGATCAACTATGAACTGCTTAGGTTACACAATGATCCTGTGTCATCTATTCATTCACTGATCTCCAACCGGTTGCTAAGGGGAACAGCATTCTGACTGATGACTGAAGAGAGTTCATAATCAGACCTTAATAGGTTAACATACCCTATCACCCTTCAAAAAAATACTCCCCAAACAGCACATGACGCAAAGAAAAATGAAAGAAAAAAGAGGTGCAAGATGGAATTGTCCTTGGGCCCTCCCACCCACCCTTATGTTGTATAAACAGGACATGCACACTTTAACCAACCCATCATTTCAGTGACAGGGTCTGCCACACGACTGTGACTGAAATGACGGGTTGGTTTGGACCCCCACCAAAAAAGAAGCAATTAATCTCTCCTTGCACAAACTGGCTCTACAGAGGCAAGATGTCCACCTCATCATCATCCTCCGATATATCACCGTGTACATCCCCCTCCTCACAGATTATCAATTCGTCCCCACTGGAATCCACCATCTCAGCTCCCTGTGTACTTTGTGGAGGCAATTGCTGCTGGTCAATGTCTCCACGGAGGAATTGATTATAATTCATTTTAATGAACATCATCTTCTCCACATTTTCTGTAAGTAACCTCGTACGCCGATTGCTGACAAGGTGAGCGGCGGCACTAAACACTCTTTCGGAGTACACACTTGTGGGAGGGCAACTTAGGTAGAATAAAGCCAGTTTGTGCAAGGGCCTCCAAATTGCCTCTTTTTCCTGCCAGTATAAGTACGGACTGTCTGACGTGCCTACTTGGATGCGGTCACTCATATAATCCTCCACCATTCTTTCAATGGGGAGAGAATCATATGCAGTGCCCGTAGACGACATGTCCGACTCCGTAATCGTTGTCAGGACCTTCAGTCCGGACCAGATGTCAGCATCAGCAGTCGCTCCAGACTGCCCTGCATCACCGCCAGCGGATGGGCTCGGAATTCTGAGCCTTTTCCTCGCACCCCCAGTTGCGGGAGAATGTGAAGGAGGAGATGTTGACAGGTCGCGTTCCGCTTGACTTGACAATTTTCTCACCAGCAGGTCTTTGAACCCCAGCAGACTTGTGTGTGCCGGAAAGAGAGATCCAAGGTAGGTTTTAAATCTAGGATCGAGCATGGTGGCCAAAATGTAGTGCTCTGATTTCAACGGATTGACCACCCGTGAATCCTTGTTAAGCGAATTAAGGGCTCCATCCACAAGTCCCACATGCCTAGCGGAATCGCTCTGTGTTAGCTCCTCCTTCAATATCTCCAGCTTCTTCTGCAAAAGCCTGATGAGGGGAATGACCTGACTCAGGCTGGCAGTGTCTGAACTGACTTCACGTGTGGCAAGTTCAAAGGGCAGCAGAACCTTGCACAACGTTGAAATCATTCTCCACTGCGCTTGAGACAGGTGCATTCCACCTCCTATATCGTGCTCAATTGTATAGGCTTGAATGGCCTTTTGCTGCTCCTCCAACCTCTGAAGCATATATAGGGTTGAATTCCACCTCGTTACCACTTCTTCTTCAGATGATGGCAGGGCAGGTTCAGGCGTTTTTGGTGTTGCTCCAGTCTTCTGTACGTGGTGCCTGTACGCCGAAAGTGTCCCGCAATTCTTCTGGCCACCGACAGCATCTCTTGCACGCCCCTCTCGTTTTTTAAATAATTCTGCACCACCAAATTCAAGGTATGTGCAAAACATGGGACGTGCTGGAATTTGCCCATATTTAATGCACACACAATATTGCTGGCGTTGTCCGATGCCACAAATCCACAGGAGAGTCCAATTGGGGTAAGCCCTTCCGCGATGATCTTCCTCAGTTGCCGTAAGAGGTTTTCAGCTGTGTGCGTATTCTGGAAACCGGTGATACAAAGCGTAGCCTGCCTAGGAAAGAGTTGGCGTTTGCGAGATGCTGCTACTGGTGCCGCCGCTGCTGTTCTTGCGGCGGGAGTCCATACATCTACCCAGTGGGCTGTCACAGTCATATAGTCCTGACCCTGCCCTGCTCCACTTGTCCACATGTCCGTGGTTAAGTGGACATTGGGTACAGCTGCATTTTTTAGGACACTGGTGAGTCTTTTTCTGACGTCCGTGTACATTCTCGGTATCGCCTGCCTAGAGAAGTGGAACCTAGATGGTATTTGGTAACGGGGGCACACTACCTCAAGAAATTGTGTAGTTCCCTGTGAACTAACGGCGGATACCGGACGCACGTCTAACACCAACATAGTTGTCAAGGCCTCAGTTATCCGCTTTGCAACAGGATGACTGCTGTGATATTTCATCTTCCTCGCAAAGGACTGTTGGACAGTCAATTGCTTGGTGGAAGTAGTAAAAGTGGGCTTACGACTTCCCCTCTGGGATGACCATCGACTCCCAGCAGCAACAACAGCAGCGCCAGCAGCAGTAGGCGTTACACGCAAGGATGCATCGGAGGAATCCCAGGCAGGAGAGGACTCGTCAGAATTGCCAGTGACATGGCCTGCAGGACTATTGGCATTCCTGGGGAAGGAGGAAATTGACACTGAGGGAGTTGGTGGGGTGGTTTGCGTGAGCTTGGTTACAAGAGGAAGGGATTTACTGGTCAGTGGACTGCTTCCGCTGTCGCCCAAAGTTTTTGAACTTGTCACTGACTTATTATGAATGCGCTGCAGGTGACGTATAAGGGAGGATGTTCCGAGGTGGTTAACGTCCTTACCCCTACTTATTACAGCTTGACAAAGGCAACACACGGCTTGACACCTGTTGTCCGCATTTGTTTTGAAATACCTCCACACCGAAGAGCTGATTTTTTTGGTATTTTCACCAGGCATGTCAATGGCCATATTCCTCCCACAGACAACAGGTGTCTCCCCGGGTGCCTGACTTAAACAAACCACCTCACCATCAGAATCCTCCTGGTCAATTTCCTCCCCAGCGCCAGCAACACCCATATCCTCCTCATCCTGGTGTACTTCAACACTGACATCTTCAATCTGACTATCAGGAACTGGACTGCGGGTGCTCCTTCCAGCATTTGCAGGGGGCGTGCAAATGGTGGAAGGCGCATGCTCTTCACGTCCAGTGTTGGGAAGGTCAGGCATCGCAACCGACACAATTGGACTCTCCTTGTGGATTTGGGATTTCGAAGAACGCACAGTTCTTTGCTGTGCTTTTGCCAGCTTGAGTCTTTTCATTTTTCTAGCGAGAGGCTGAGTGCTTCCATCCTCATGTGAAGCTGAACCACTAGCCATGAACATAGGCCAGGGCCTCAGCCGTTCTTTGCCACTCCGTGTGGTAAATGGCATATTGGCAAGTTTACGCTTCTCCTCCGACAATTTTATTTTAGATTTTTGAGTCCTTTTTTTACTGATATTTGGTGTTTTGGATTTTACATGCTCTGTACTATGACATTGGGCATCGGCCTTGGCAGACAACGTTGCTGGCATTTCATCGTCTCGGCCATGACTAGTGGCAGCAGCTTCAGCACGAGGTGGAAGTCGATCTTGATCTTTCCCTATTTTTGGAACCTCAACATTTTTGTTCTCCATATTTTAATAGGCACAACTAAAAGGCACCTCAGGTAAACAATGGAGATGGATGGATACTAGTATACTTATGGATGACGAGCGACTGCCGACACAGAGGTAGCTACAGCCGTGGACTACCGTACTGTGTCTGCTGCTAATATAGACTGGATGATAATGAGATAAAATTAAAATATATATATATATATCACACTAGTACTGCAGCCGGACAGGTATATATTATGTAATGACGGACCTGCTGGACACTGTCTGTCAGCACTGCAGACTCCTAAAGTAAGCTACTAGTATCAAGAAGATAGAAAAAAAAAACCACGGGTAGGTGGTATACAATTATGGATGGACGAGCGACTGCCGACACAGAGGTAACTACAGCCGTGGACTACCGTACTGTGTCTGCTGCTAATATAGACTGGATGATAATGAGATAAAATTAAAATATATATATATATCACACTAGTACTGCAGCCGGACAGGTATATATTATGTAATGACGGACCTGCTGGACACTGTCTGTCAGCACTGCAGACTCCTAAAGTAAGCTACTAGTATCAAGAAGATAGAAAAAAAAACCACGGGTAGGTGGTATACAAGTATGGATGGACGAGCGACTGCCGACACAGAGGTAGCTACAGCCGTGGACTACTGTACTGTGTCTGCTGCTAATATAGACTGGATGATAATGAGATAAAATGAAAATATATATATATATCACACTAGTACTGCAGCCGGATAGGTATATATTATGTAATGACGGACCTGCTGGACACTGTCTGTCAGCACTGCAGACTCCTAAAGTAAGCTACTAGTATCAAGAAGATAGAAAAAAAAAAAACCACGGGTAGGTGGTATACAATTATGGATGGACGAGCGACTGCCGACACAGAGGTAGCTACAGCCGTGGACTACCGTACTGTGTCTGCTGCTAATATAGACTGGATGATAATGAGATAAAATTAAAATATATATATATATATCACACTAGTACTGCAGCCGGACAGGTATATATTATGTAATGACGGACCTGCTGGACACTGTCTGTCAGCACTGCAGACTCCTAAAGTAAGCTACTAGTATCAAGAAGATAGAAAAAAAAAAAAACACCACGGGTAGGTGGTATACAATTATGGATGGACGAGCGACTGCCGACACAGAGGTAGCTACAGCCGTGGACTACCGTACTGTGTCTGCTGCTAATATAGACTGGATGATAATGAGATAAAATTAAAATATATATATATTATATATCACACTAGTACTGCAGCCGGACAGGTATATATTATGTAATGACGGACCTGCTGGACACTGTCTGTCAGACTCAGCACTGCAGACTCCTAAAGTAAGCTACTAGTATCAAGAAGATAGAAAAAAAAAACCACGGGTAGGTGGTATACAATTATGGATGGACGAGCGACTGCCGACACAGAGGTAGCTACAGCCGTGGACTACCGTACTGTGTCTGCTGCTAACATAGACTGGATGATAATGAGATAAAATTAAAATATATATATATATATATATATATCACACTAGTACTGCAGCCGGACAGGTATATATTATGTAATGACGGACCTGCTGGACACTGTCTGCAGAATGCGTTTATAAAAACACCACACGACGAGTGTTTAACTTTTTAAGGCAGACAATCACAATATACTGGTGGTCAGCAGACAATCACAATACTGGTGGTCAGTGGTCACTGGTCAGTCACACTGGCAGTGGCACTCTGGCAGCAAAAGTGTGCACTGTACTTAAAATATGTACTCCTGCTATAACTGCTCCCCAGTCTCCCCCACAATTAAGCTGTGTGAGCAGTGAGCACTCAGCACAGTCAGATAATGATATACAGTATTACATATAATGCAGCACACTGGGCTGAGCACAGATATGGTATGTGACTGTGTCACACTGTGTATCAGTTTTTTTCAGGCAGAGAACGGATTAATTAAACTGGTGGTCACTGGTCACACTATCAGCAGCAAGTAGTACTCCTCCTAATAATATGCTCCCCAAAATTTGTGTCTCTCTCTAGTACTCTAGTCTAAACGGAGAGGACGCCAGCCACGTCCTCTCCCTATCAATCTCAATGATGACGTTCGGGCGCGCTCGGGTTAACCGAGCAAGGCGGGAAGATCCGAGTCGCTCGGCCCCGTGTAAAAAAACCTGAAGTTCGGGCGGGTTCGGATTCTGAGGAACCGAACCCGCTCATATCTACCCTCTATACAGTACACTGACCTCTATATACCTGATAGTACATCCCTGATGCCTATATTCCCTAAGCTAAATCCCAGACGCCTCTATTCCCTACGCTACATCCCTGACGCCTCTATTCCCTATGCTACATCCCTGACGCCTCTATACCCTACGCTACATCCCTGATGCCTCTATTCCCTACGCTACATTCCTGATGCCTCTATAACCTACGCTACATCCCTGACGCCTCTATACCCTACGCTACATCCCTGACGCCTCTATACAGTACAATGCATTACTGATCCCTCTAGACCATACATCCTCATTACATCAGTGAGATAGTGAAACACTGGAAAAAATAAGAATTTACTTACCGATAATTCTATTTCTCATAGTCCGTAGTGGATGCTGGGGACTCCGTAAGGACCATGGGGAATAGCGGCTCCGCAGGAGACTAGGCACATCTAAAGAAAGCTTTAGGACTAGCTGGTGTGCACTGGCTCCTCCCCCTATGACCCTCCTCCAAGCCTCAGTTAGGATACTGTGCCCGGACGAGCGTACACAATAAGGAAGGATTTTGAATCCCGGGTAAGACTCATACCAGCCACACCGATCACACCGTATAACTTGTGATCTGAACCCAGTTAACAGTATGATAACAGAGGAGCCTCTGAAAAGATGGCTCCCAACAATAATAACCCGATTTTTGTAACAATAACTATGTACAAGTATTGCAGACAATCCGCACTTGGGATGGGCGCCCAGCATCCACTACGGACTATGAGAAATAGAATTATTGGTAAGTAAATTCTTATTTTCTCTAACGTCCTAAGTGGATGCTGGGGACTCCGTAAGGACCATGGGGATTATACCAAAGCTCCCAAACGGGCGGGAGAGTGCGGATGACTCTGCAGCACCGAATGAGAGAACTCCAGGTCCTCCTCAGCCAGGGTATCAAATTTGTAGAATTTAGCAAACGTGTTTGCCCCTGACCAAGTAGCTGCTCGGCAAAGTTGTAAAGCCGAGACCCCTCGGGCAGCCGCCCAAGATGAGCCCACTTTCCTTGTGGAACGGGCTTTTACAGATTTTAGCTGTGGCAGGCCTGCCACAGAATGTGCAAGCTGAATTGCACTACAATCCAACGAGCAATAGTCTGCTTAGAAGCAGAAACACCCAGCATGTTGGGTGCATACAGGATAAACAGCGAGTCAGATTTCCTGACTCCAGCCGTCCTGGAAACATCTTTTTCAGGGCCCTGACAACATCCAGCAACCTGGATTCCTCCAAGTCCCTAGTAGCCGCAGGCACCACAATAGGTTGGTTCAGGTGAAAACGCTGGAACCACCTTAGGGAGAAACTGAGGACGAGTCCTCAATTCCGCCCTGTCCGAATGGAAAATCAGATAAGGGCTTTCACAGGATAAAGCCGCCAATTCTGACACGCGCCTGGCCGAGGCCAGGGCCAACAGCATGACCACTTTCCATGTGAGATATTTTAACTCCACAGATTTAAGTGGTTCAAACCAATGTGACTTTTGGAACCCAAACTACATTGAGATCCCAAATTGCCACTGGAGGCACAAAAGGAGGCTGTATATGCAGTACCCCTTTTACAAACGTCTAAACTTCAGGGACTGAAGCCAGTTCTTTTTTGGAAGAAAATTGACAGGGCCGAAATCTGAACCTTAATGGACCCCAATTTCAGGCCCATAAACACTCCTGTATGCAGGAAATGTAGGAATCGACCCAGTTGAATTTCCTCCGTCGGGCCTTACTGGCCTCGTACTACGCAACATATTTTCGCCAATTGCGGTGATAATGTTTTTTGCGGTTACATCCTTCCTGGCTATTGATCAGGATAGGGATGACTTCATCCGGAATGCCTTTTTTCCTTCAGGATCCGGTGTTCAACCGCCATGCCGTCAAACGCAGCCGCTGTAAGTCTTGGAACAGACAGGGTCCTTGCTGGAGCAGGTCCCTTCTTAGAGGTAGAGGCCACGGATCCTCCGTGAGCATCTCTTGAAGTTCCGGTTACCAAGTCCTTCTTGGCCAATCCGGAGCCACGAATATAGTGCTTTCTCCTCTCCATCTTATCAATCTCAGTACCTTGGGTATGAGAGGCAGAGGAGGGAACACATATACTGACTGGTACACCCACGGTGTTACCAGAGCGTCTACAACTATTGCCTGAGGGTCTCTTGACCTGGCGCAATACCTGTCGAGTTTTTTAATCATGTGGACGACTTCTGGGTGAAGTCCCCACTCTCCCGGGTGGAGGTCGTGCTGAGGAAGTCTGCTTCCCAGTTGTCCACTCCCGGAATGAATACTATTGACAGTGCTATCACATGATTTTCCGCCCAGCGAAGAATCCTTGCAGCTTCTGCCATTGCCCTCCTGCTTCTTGTGCCACCCTGTCTGTTTACGTGGGTGACTGCCATGATGTTGTCCGACTGGATCAACACCGGCTGACCTTGAAGCAGAGGTCTTGCTAAGCTTAGAGCATTGTAAATGGCCCTTAGCTTCAGGATATTTATGTGAAGTGATGTATCCCGGCTTGACCCTAAGCCCTGGATATTCCTTCCCTGTGTGACTGCTCCCCAGCCTCGCAGGCTGGCATCCGTGGTCACCAGGACCCAGTCCTGAATGCCGAATCTGCGGCCCTCTAGAAGATGAGCACTCTGCAACCACCACAGGATGGATACCCTTGTCCTTGGTGACAGGGTTATCCGCTGATGCATCTGAAAATGCGACCCGGACCATTTGTCCAGTAGGTTTCACTGGAAAGTTCTTGCGTGGAATCTAACGAATGGGATTGCTTCGTATGAAGCCATCATTTTTTCCCAGAACCCTTGTGCATTGATGCACTGAGACTTGGTTCGGTTTTAGGAGGTTCCTGATTAGCTCGGATAACTCCCTGGCTTTCTCTTCCGGGAGAAACACCTTTTTTCTGGACTGTGTCCAGGATCATCCCTAGGAAACAGAAGACAAGTCGTCGGAACCAGCTGCGATTTTGGAATATTGAGAATCCAATCGTGCTGCCGCAACACTACCTGAGATAGTGCTACACCGACCTCCAACTGTTCCCTGGATCTTACCCTTATCAGGGAATCGTCCAAGTAAGGGATAACTAAAATTCCCTTCCTTCGAAGGGATATCATTTCGTCCATTACCTTGGTAAAGACCCGGGGTGCCGTGGACCATCCCTATGGCAGCGTCTGAACTGATAGTGACAGTTCTGTACCATAACCTGAGGTACCCTTGGTGAGAAGGGTAAATTTTGACATGAAGGTAAGCATCCTTGATGTCCCGAGACATCATGTAGTCCCCTTCTTCCAGGTTCGCAATCACTACTCTGAGTGACTCAATCTTGAATTTGAACCTCTGTATGTAAGTGTTCAAAAATTTTAGATTTTAGATTTAGAATCGGTCTCACCGAGCCGTCTGGCTTCGGTACCACAATAGTGTGGAATAATACCCCGTTCCCTGTTGCAGGAGGGGTACCTTGATTATCACCTGCTGGGAATACAGCTTGTGAATGGCTTCCAAAACTGCCTCCCTGTCAGAGGGAGACATCGGTAAAGCCAACTTTTGGAAACGGCGAGGGGGAGACGTCTCGAATTCCAATATGTACCCCTGAGATATTACCTGAAGGATCCAGGGGTCTACTTGCGAGTGAGCCCACTGCGCACTGAAATTCATTGAGAATGGGCCCCCACCGTGCCTGAGCTTGTATAGCCCTAGCGTCATACTGAGGGCTTGGCTGAGGCGGGAAAGGGTTTCTGTTCCTGGGAACTGGCTGATCTCTGCAGCCTTTTTCCTCTCCGTCTGTCACGAGCAGAAAAGAGGAACCTTTTGTCCGCTTGCCAACAAAGGACTGCGCCTGATAATACGGCGTCTTATTTTGAGAGGCGACCTGGGGTACAAACGTGGATTTCCCAGCTGTTGCCGTGGCCACCAGGTCTAAAGGACCGACCCCAAATGTCCCCTTTCAAAGGCAATACTTCCAAATGCCGTTTGGAATCCGCATCACCTGACCATTTTACTGGTAGAATTGGACAACGCACTTATACTTGATGCCAGTCGGCAATTATTCCGCTGTGCATCATGCATATATAGAAATGCATCTTTTAAATGCTCTATAGGCAATAATATACTATCCTTATCTAGGATATCAATATTTCCAGTCAGGGAATCCGACCATGCCAACCCAGCACTGCACCTCCAGGCTGAGGCGATAGCTGGTCGCAGTATAACACCAGTATGTGTGTAAATACATTTTTGGATACCCTCCTGCTTTCTATCAGCAGGATCCTTAAGGGCGGCCATCTCATGAGAGGGTAGAGCCCTTGTTCTTACAAGCGTGTGAGCGCCTTATCCCCCCTAGGGGGTGTTTCCCAACACACCCTAACCTCTGGCGGGAAAGGGTATGCAGCCAATACTTTTTAAGAAATTATCAAGTGTTATCGGGGGGAAACCCACGCATCATCACACACCTCATTTTATTTTTCAGATTTAGGAAAACTACAGGTAGTTTTTCCCCCACCGAACATAATACCCCTTTTTGGTGGTACTCGTATTATCAGAAATGTATAAAAACATTTTCCATTGTATCAATCATGTAACGTGTGGCCCTACTGGAAATCACGGTTGTCTCTTCACCGTCGACACAGGAGTCAGTATCCGTGTCGGCGTCTGTATCTGCCATCTGAGGTAACGGCCGCTTTAGAGCCCCTGACGGCCTATGAGACGTCTGGACAGGCACAAGCTGAGTAGCCGGCTGTCTCATGTCAACCACTGTTTTTATATAGAGCTGACACTGTCACGTAATTTTCAACAGTACATCCACTCAGGTGTCGACCCCCTAGGGGGTGACATCACTGTTACAGACACTCTGCTCCGTCTCCACATCATTTTTCTCCTCATATATGTCGACACAAACGTACCGACACACAGCACACACACAGGGAATGCTCTGATAGAGGACAGGACCCCACTAGCCCTTTGGGGAGACAGAGGGAGAGTATGCCAGCACACACCAGAGCGCTATATATATACAGGGATAACCTTATATAAGTGTTTTTCCCCTTATAGCTGCTGTATGTTTTAATACTGCGCCTAATTAGTGCCCCCCTCTCTTTTTTTTAACCCTTTCTGTAGTGTAGTGACTGCAGGGGAGAGCCAGGGGAGCTTCCCTCCAACTGAGCTGTGAGGGAAAATGGCGCCAGTGTGCTGAGGAGATAGGCTCCGCCCCCTTTCCGGCGGCCTTATCTCCCGTTTTTTTGTATATTTTGGCAGGGGTTAAATGCATCCATATAGCCCAGGAGCTATATGTGATGTATTTTTTGCCATGTAAGGTATTTCTGTCGTGTTTTATTGCGTCTCAGGGCGCCCCCCCCAGCGCCCTGCACCCTCAGTGACCGGAGTATGAAGTGTGCTGAGAGCAATGGCGCACAGCTGCAGTGCTGTGCGCTACCTTATTGAAGACAGGAACGTCTTCTGCCGCCGATTTTTCCGGACCTCTTCGCTCTTCTGGCTCTGTAAGGGGGCCGGCGGCGCGGCTCCGGGACCCATCCAGGCTGGACCTGTGATCGTCCCTCTGGAGCTAATGTCCAGTAGCCAAGAAGCCCAATCCACTCTGCACGCAGGTGAGTTCGCTTCTTCTCCCCTTAGTCCCTCGATGCAGTGAGCCTGTTGCCAGCAGGTCTCACTGAAAATAACAAACCTAAACTAAAACTTTCACTAAGAAGCTCAGGAGAGCCCCTAGTGTGCACCCTTCTCGTCGGGCACAGAAATCTAACTGAGGCTTGGAGGAGGGTCATAGGGGGAGGAGCCAGTGCACACCAGCTAGTCCTAAAGCTTTCTTTAGATGTGCCCAGTCTCCTGCGGAGCCGCTATTCCCCATGGTCCTTACGGAGTCCCCAGCATCCACTTAGGACGTTAGAGAAAATAAGGATAAAGTGGACTACAGAAACTGATGCTCTAAACAAAGGAGAGAGAGAGAGAGAGAAAAGCACAAGGGAAAGTGGGCAATCGGAACACCATAGAGAGAGGAGAGATAGAAATGCCTGAAAAAGTAAAGGGGGTTGGGTATGGCATCCGGCGCTCGGGATTCCAGCAGTCACATGATACCTAATCCTAATCCTAACCCTCTGGGGGGGGTGGCGGATAGGGCTAACCCTCAGGGGGTGGCAGCTAGGACTAACCCCCCCCCACCTCCTAGTGCCTTCCCTAACACCCCCTCCCCCGGTCCTAACCCTCCCTCCAATACTCGCCTTCGGGATGTTGGCTGTCTGTGTGCCGGCACCAGTCTCCCAAGTGGTGTCAGGATTCCAACATCGGTCAAATGACCGCCGGTATACCGTCTGCCTGGATGGTAAATGTATCCTGAGGACAGGTAGTGAGTGTGGAGGGATAGGTGGTTCAGTAAAATGTAACAGCTCAAACTGCGATCATTCACTGATAAATTGATTTATAGCTCTCCCTTTTTAACCATTGCAGTCATAAAAGCAATGGCCCTCATTCCGAGTTGATCGGTCGCAAGGCGAATTTAGCAGTTACACACGCTAAGCCGCCGCCTACTGGGAGTGAATCTTAGCTTCTTAAAATTGCGACCGATGTATTCGCAATATTGCGATTACTAACTACTTAGCAGTTTCAGAGTAGCTCCAGACTTACTCTGCCTGTGCGATCATTTCAGTGCTTGTCGTTCCTGGTTGACGTCACAAACACACCCAGCGTTCGCCCAGGCACTCCCACCGTTTCTCCGGCCACTCCTGCGTTTTTTCCGGAAACGGTAGCGTTTTCTGCCACACGCCCCTGAAACGCCGTGTTTCCGCCCAGTAACACCCATTTCCTGTCAATCACATTACGTTCGCCGGAGCGATGAAAAAGCCGTGAGTAAAAATACTTTCTACATAGCAAAGTTACTTGGCGCAGTCGCAGTGCGAACATTGCGCATGCGTACTAAGCGGATTTTCATTGCGATGCGATGAAAAATACAGAGCGAACAACTCGGAATGAGGGCCAATGTTTTTTAAACTTTTAAATAAAGCTTGTTAGCATCCCCAGGTGTGGAGGCGGAGCAATTGCCGGTAATGGTGATGTCACCCCCTAGGGAGTCGACACCGGAATGGATGGCTTTGTTTATGGAATTACGTGATAATGTCAGCACGCTGCAAAAGTCGGTTGACGACATGAGACGGCCGACAAACCAATTAGTACCTGTACAGGCGTCTCAAACACCGTCAGGGGCTGTAAAACGCCCTTTGCCTCAGTCGGTCGACACAGACCCAGACACGGACACCGAATCTAGTGTCGACGGTGAAGAAACGAACGTATTTTCCAGTAGGGCCACACGTTATATGATCACGGCAATGAAGGAGGCTTTGCATATCTCTGATACTGCAAGTACCACAAAAAGGGGTATTATGTGGGGTCTGAAAAAACTACCTGTAGTTTTTCCTGAATCAGAGGAATTGAATGACGTGTGTGATGAAGCGTGGGTTACCCCTGATAAAAAACTGCTAATTTCAAAGAAGTTATTGGCATTATACCCTTTCCCGCCAGAGGTTAGGGCGCGCTGGGAAACACCCCCTAGGGTGGACAAGGCGCTCACACGTTTATCCAAACAAGTGGCGTTACCGTCTCCTGATACGGCCGCCCTCAAGGATCCAGCTGATAGGAGGCTGGAAAATACTCTAAAAAGTATATACACACATACTGGTGTTATACTGCGACCAGCAATCGCCTCAGCCTGGATGTGCAGTGCTGGGGTGGCTTGGTCGGATTCCCTGACTGAAAATATTGATACCCTGGATAGGGACAGTATTTTATTGACTATAGAACAATTAAAGGATGCATTCCTTTATATGCAAGATACACAGAGAGATATCTGCACTCTGGCATCAAGAGTAAGTGCGATGTCCATATCTGCCAGAAGAAGTCTATGGACACGACAGTGGTCAGGCGATGCGGATTCCAAACGGCATATGGAAGTATTGCCGTATAAAGGGGAGGAATTATTTGGGGTCGGTCTATCGGATTTGGTAGCCACGGCAACAGCCGGGTAGTCCACCTTTTTACCTCAAGTCCCCTCCCAACAGAAAAAGACGCAGTCTTTTCAGCCGCAGTCCTTTCGTTCCTATAAGAACAAGCGAGCAAAAGGACATTCATATTTGCCCCGAGGCAAAGGAAAGGGTAAGAGACTGCACCAAGCAGCCCCTTCCCAGGAGCAGAAGTCCTCCCCGGCTTCTGCAAAGGCCTCAGCATGACGCTGGGACCTTACAAGCGGACTCAGGGGCGGTGGGGGGTCGCCTCAAGAATTTCAGCGCACAGTGGGCTCACTCGCAGGTGGACCCCTGGATCCTGCAGGTAGTATCTCAGGGTTACAGGTTGGAATTCGAGAAGTCTCCCCCTCGCCGGTTCCTAAAGTCTGCTTTGCCAACGTCTCCCTCCGACAGGGCGACGGTATTGGAAGCCATTCACAAGCTGTATTCTCAGCAGGTGATAGTCAAGGTACCCCTTCTACAACAGGGAAAGGGGTATTACTCCACGCTATTTGTGGTACCGAAGCCGGACGGCTCGGTAAGACCTATTTTAAATCTGAAATCTCTGAACCTGTACATACAAAAATTCAAGTTCAAGATGGAGTCACTCAGAGCAGTGATAGCGAATCTGGAAGAAGGGGATTTTATGGTGTCCTTGGACATCAAGGATGCTTACCTTCATGTCCCAATTTGCCCTTCACACCAAGGGTACCTCAGGTTCATGGTACAAAACTGTCATTATCAGTTTCAAACGCTGCCGTTTGGATTGTCCACGGCACCCAGGGTCTTTACCAAGGTGATGGCCGAAATTATGATCCTTCTTCGAAGAGAAGGCGTATTAATTATCCCTTACTTGGACGATCTCCTGATAAGGGCAAGATCCAGAGAACAGCTGGAGGTCGGAGTAGCACTAACTCAAGTAGTGCTCCAACAGCACGGGTGGATTCTGAATTTTCCAAAATCCCAACTGATCCCGACGACACGTCTGCTGTTCCTAGGGATGATTCTGGACACTGTTCAGAAAAAGGTATTTCTTCCAGAGGAGAAAGCCAGGGAGTTATCCGAACTAGTCAGGAACCTCCTAAAACCAGGGACAGTGTCTGTGCATCAATGCACAAGAGTCCTGGGAAAAATGGTGGCTTCTTACGAAGCGATTCCATTCGGCAGATTCCATGCACGAATTTTTCAGTGGGATCTGCTAGACAAATGGTCCGGATCGCATCTGCAGATGCATCAGCGGATAAAATTGTCGACAAGGACAAGGGTCTCTCTGCTATGGTGGTTGCAGAGTGCTCATCTGTTGGAGGGCCGCAGATTCGGCATACAGAACTGGGTCCTAGTGACCACGGATGCCAGCCTGAGAGGCTGGGGAGCGGTCACACAAGGAAGAAACTTCCAGGGCGTGTGGTCAAGCCTGGAAACGTCTCTTCACATAAATATACTGGAACTAAGAGCAATCTACAATGCTCTAAGCCTGGCAAAACCTCTGCTTCAGGGTCAGCCGGTGTTGATCCAGTCGGACAACATCACGGCAGTCGCCCACGTAAACAAACAAAAAACTGGACAGGTATTGCGCCAGGTCAAGAGATCCTCAGGCAATAGCTGTGGACGCTCTGGTAACACCATGGGTGTACCAGTCAGTGTATGTGTTTCCTCCTCTGCCTCTCATACCCAAGGTACTGAGAATTATACGGCAAAGGGGAGTAAGAACGATACTAGTGGCTCCGGACTGGCCAAGAAGGACTTGGTACCCGGAACTTCAGGAGATGCTCACGGAAGATCCGTGGCCTCTACCTCTAAGAAGGGATCTGCTTCAGCAGGGACCGTGTCTATTCCAAGACTTACCGCGGCTGCATTTGACGGCATGGCGGTTGAACGCCGGATCCTAAAGGAAAAAGGCATTCCGGAAGAGGTCATCCCTACCCTGGTCAAAGCCAGGAAGGAGGTGACTGCACAACATTATCACCGCATTTGGAGAAAATATGTTGCATGGTGTGAGGCCAGGAAGGCCCCGACAGAGGAATTTCAACTGGGTCGATTCCTACATTTCCTGCAAACAGGATTATCTATGGGCCTCAAATTAGGGTCCATTAAGGTTCAAATTTCGGCCCTGTCGATTTTCTTCCAGAAAGAATTGGCTTCAGTTCCTGAAGTCCAGACTTTTGTAAAAGGAGTACTACATATACAGCCCCCGGTTGTGCCCCCAGTGGCACCGTGGGATCTCAATGTAGTTTTGGATTTTCTCAAATCCCATTGGTTTGAGCCACTCAAATCGGTAGATTTGAAATATCTTACATGGAAAGTAACCATGCTACTGGCTCTGGCTTCAGCCAGGAGAGTGTCAGAATTGGCGGCTTTGTCGTATAAAAGCCCATATCTGATTTTCCATTCGGACAGGGCAGAATTGAGGACGCGTCCTCATTTTCTGCCTAAGGTGGTATCAGCGTTTCACCTGAACCAGCCTATTGTGGTGCCTGCGGCTACTAGCGATTTGGAGGATTCCAAGTTGCTGGACGTTGTCAGAGCATTGAAAATATATATTTCAAGGACGGCTGGAGTCAGAAAATCTGACTCGCTGTTTATACTATATGCACCCAACAAGCTGGGTGCTCCTGCTTCGAAGCAGACGATTGCTCGTTGGATTTGTAGCACAATTCAACTGGCACATTCTGTGGCAGGCCTGCCACAGCCTAAATCTGTCAATGCCCACTCCACAAGGAAGGTGGGCTCATCTTGGGCGGCTGCCCGAGGGGTCTCGGCATTACAACTCTGCCGAGCAGCTACGTGGTCAGGGGAGAACACGTTTGTAAAATTCTACAAATTTGATACCCTGGCTAAGGAGGACCTGGAGTTCTCTCATTCGGTGCTGCAGAGTCATCCACACTCTCCCGCCCGTTTGGGAGCTTTGGTATAATCCCCATGGTCCTGACGGAGTCCCAGCATCCACTAGGACGTCAGAGAAAATAAGATTTTACTTACCGATAAATCTATTTCTCATAGTCCGTAGTGGATGCTGGGCGCCCATCCCAAGTGCGGATTGTCTGCAATACTTGTACATAGTTATTGTTACAAAAAAATCGGGTTGTTTATTGTTGTGAGCCATCTTTTCAGAGGCTCCTACGTTATCATACTGTTAACTGGGTTCAGATCACAAGTTGTACGGTGTGATTGGTGTGGCTGGTATGAGTCTTACCCGGGATTCAAAATCCTTCCTTATTGTGTACGCTCGTCCGGGCACAGTATCCTAACTGAGGCTTGGAGGAGGGTCATAGGGGGAGGAGCCAGTACACACCACCTAGTGGTCAAACTTTTAAATTTTGTGCCCTGTCTCCTGCGGAGCCGCTATTCCCCATGGTCCTGACGGAGTCCCAGCATCCACTACGGACTATGAGAAATAGATTTATCGGTAAGTAAAATCTTATTTTTATTTTCAGGTACCCGTGGATTCTACTTGGAGAAGAGGACCGACTGCTTCGTGTCAACATAGGTAAGTATGTGTGTGTCGGCAGGTGTGAAATAAAGTTATACTTTCACGGTGTCTGTGTCCTGTTTTTATTTGGGTATTTTTTCCCCAGTAGAACTACAGGTACCAGCGGGCCCGTTTTTCTCCCGCATGCTGGTACTTGTGGTTCTCAAAGTACCAGATTGCGAGGGAGGCTTGCTGGGACTTGTAGTACTACTGGAATAAAAACAATATTCTTTCAATTTTCTCAAGGCTATCAGCCTCCCATCCGCAGCCCTTGGATGGGGGGGACAGCCCCGGGCTTCACCCCTGGCCCTTGGGTGGCTGGGGGGGACCCCTTGATTGAAGGGGTCCCCACTCCCCCAGGGTACCCCGGCCAGGGGTGACTAGTTGGATATTTAATGCCACGGCCGCAGGGCACTGTATAAAAGTGACCCCCGGCTGTGGCATTATCTGTCCAGCTAGTGGAGCCTGATGCTGGTGTAAAAATAATGGGGGACCCTACTCTTTTTGTCCCCCGTATTTTTTGCACCAGCACCAGGCGCAGAGCCCGGAGCTGGTTTTAAAAATACGGGGGATCCCCTGTCCGTTTTTCCCCCGGATTTTTAGAACCAGGACCGGCTCGAAGAGCCCGAGGCTGGTTATGCTTTGGAGGGGGGACCGCACGCAATTTTTCTTTTCCGGGTTTTTCACATTCCATTTAAAAAAAAAAAAATAATAATAATCTTTTAAAAAATATATAAATAATACTTGTGCCTCCAAAAAAGACAAACCAAGTACCTAATCCCTTCTAATATAAATAGATATGCTATTACCCCAAAAAAAACATGTTTTAAATTTTTTTTATTAGATTCCGCCTGCAAAGTGTGGCGGATTGAAAATGACGAATTTACTGTTTAAAAGCACTGTTGTCGAATTTACAAACTTCAATTGAATATACTTTTGTTGAATTGCCGCATTTGTACCATTGCAGAAAAGTCGAATTTGTCAAATGTCGAATTTTGAAAGGATGCAAGAATAGGCCCCGCCCCCTTCTTCACATCAGCCGTCCCCTTCTACCCCTGTACCTTGCTCTCTCCTGTCTGTGCTCTCTCCCGTCTGTAGGACTAGGCCCCGCCCCCTTCTTACCCTCCAGTGACTGCTCTCTCCTGACAAGTGGACCAGGCCTGCCCCCTACACGCTGCTGGTGTCTTCATTGTTACTTGGTCTGGAGCTCCGTTGGGGAGAGAACTCACGTGAGCTCATTAAGAATGAGGAACTGGGATGTTTTAATTTTATTGTGAGTAGTGTAGTGTGGTGATGTAGTATGTTGTATGGGGGGTATAGTGTAACTATGAAGTGCAGCATATGGGAGGGCTATAGCATAGTGATGTAGTGTGGCATATGGGGGGTGGTAGCGCATAGGCGTGCGTACAGGGGGTGCCTGGTGCGCACAGGCACTCCCTAATGTCCAGCACCGCTGCACGCCACGCTTGCTGTGGCACAGTGATCGCTGAGTGTGTGATCGGTGGAGCCTAGCCTGTAGCTCATTTCCGTACCTCCCACCACCGCTGCGCCCGCCCCCCTCTGCCTGCTGCTAATACTATGCTGAGTGCATTCGTCGGCGGCCTCACTGGGGGGACTGGTGTCACCTTGCAATGTGACGTGGTGATGTCCGCCTATGCTCTCCTCCCGCCCACCCGTGCTTTCCTCCCGCTGCGGTCTCTCAGTCCTAGTTTGCCGCGGCTGCCACACCACTGGCAGTGTTCCTCTAGGGGGGACTGGGAGCCGCCGGCAGACACATTCTGCTGAGACTTACTTGTCAGTGCGGGTTCCGGATGGCAGGCGGCGGGTGGGAGGGCAGACGGGGAGCAGGTGTCACAAGGAGTGTGTGGGTAACTAATTCACAATACTTCCGCTCAACGTGGCACTGCTGGTCTTTCATCTCCCATGTCTCTTCACCAGGTGGCGGGCGGCCCGGAAATTAAGTGATGTGTTGTGCAGCAGTCAGTGTGAAGTGACTGTGAGTAACACTGATGGTGCTGATGATGCTGCTGCAGAATCGGGAAGCAATTAATTCATAAATATAATGTACTCTATCAGTGTATTATACATACATAAACATGTACATACGTGTATTTGTGTATACATGTATATACATGAGTGTGTGTGCATATATATATATATATATACAGCCAGTTCCCAGGAACAAAAGTCCTCCCCCGCTTCCGCTAAGTCCACAGCATGACGCTGGGGCTCCACTGGTGGAGCCAGGTGCGGTGGGGGCCCGTCTCAAGTGCTTCAGCAATCAGTGGGCTTGCTCACAGGTGGATCCCTGGATTCTACAAGTAGTGTCTCAGGGATTCAAGCTGGAATTCGAGACGTCTCCCCCTCTCCGTTTCCTAAAATCTGCCTTGCCAACATCTCCCTTGGACAGGGAGGCTGTGATAGAGGCAAATTCACAAGCTGTATTTGCAGCAGGTGATAGTCAATGTACCCCTCCTTTCAAAAATCCACTTCATTTTCTTTACCCTATTATTAAAATGGTAATTGACAAAAACAAACTACATTGTCACCAGAAGAGCAATACAAAATGTACAAGTGATATATTAAAATCATCTTTCCAGCTTGAATTTCAATGATGCATTGGGTCAACAAATTTGTGAGAAACATCTTCACCCTTAAATAAAGATTTTCTTAATTCCTTACCTGTGTGCTAATTAGATATCACCTTGTTTTCACATTAAACAGACTTCCACATGAGAAAGCAGCAAGGAAGCAGTGGCGTTAATGTTTCCTGGTGTCAACTTGTATTATTTCAGTAGACATTGAAATGAGGATGCATCTTGCTGCCTTTCCAATGAAGCAAGTTTAATTTAGTAATAGGTGAAAAACCATCCTTACAAAGGTGTTAATCAGAGACTTGGCTTTGTGGACACTTTTCAGAGAACAAATTTGTTAGCATAAAAATAAAGCCAGAAAATGAAGAGCTGATTAATCACTCGATTGGATTTTTCTGCCAGCATATTTTTTTTCTCTGCAACCCACTGCTAAATTGTGCTTCCTAGCTGTTTTTTATAAAATCACTGAATCAAATCTAACTCTGATTACATCAGAGAAGGCCATGTACCCTACACCATAAGAGGGGGTTTGAAATTTTGACTTGTCTACTTAAATATCACCAAAATCTGATCACAAGTTTAATTACGTCCCTGGGTGGGATTGAACCACCAACCTTTTGGTTAATAGCCGAACACACTAACCGATTGCGCCACAGAGACACTTTGCAAAAAGTGCATACTGACAAAGGCTAATAAGCATACATCTAGAACGTTTCCTAGAAAAACATTAAAAAATCAATAATCTGGAGAGTTTTTGTAAGATGTTTCTTCCATCAACCAACGAATAAACACATTGGTACTTTCCCATGATGAGTGAGTGCTTCAGGATCTCTTGCATTTACATGTGCAGCAGAGTACTGCAATGGAAGCATGCTGGACCCATAACCCAGAGGTAGGCAGATTGAAACTATCCTTTGCTATATGCATTTTTTTTGTTAATTAAAGTAATCAAAACTGGGATTGATATTTTTGCTCTTTTATTTTTACTTAAAGTACAATAACTTTTACCATTTTAATTTGTTTTAATAGTATATTGACAGTATAGTTTTCTTTCAAAAATCCACTTAATTTTCTTTACCCTGTTATTAAAATGGTAATTGACAAAAAAAACTACATTGTCACCAGAAGAGCAATACAAAATGTACAAGTGATATATTAAATCATCTTTCCAGCTTGAATTTCAATGATGCATTGGGGCAACAATTTTGTGAGAAACATCTTCACCCTTAAATAAAGATTTTCTTAATTCCTTACCTGTGTGCTAATTAGATATCACCTTGTTTTCACATTAAACAGACTTCCACGTGAGAAAGCAGCAAGGATGCAGTGGCGTTAATGTTTCCTGGTGTCAACCTGTATTATTTCAGTAGACATTGAAATGAGGATGCATCTTGCTGCCTTTCCAATGAAGCAAGTTTAATTTAGTAATAGGTGAAAAACCATCCCTACAAAGGTGTTAATCAGAGACTTGGCTTTGTGGACACTTTTCAGAGAACAAATTTGTTAGCATAAAAATAAAGCAAGAAAATTAAGAGCTGTTTAATCACGCAATTTGATTTTTTTGCCAGCATATTTCTTTTTCTCTGCAACCCACTGCTAAATTGTGCTTCCTAGATGTTTTTATAAAATCACTGAATCAAATCTAACTCTGATTACATCAGAGAAGGCCAGGTACCCTACACCATAACAGGGGGTATGAAATTTGACTTGTCTACTTAAAGATCACCAAAATCTGATAACAAGGTCAATTACGTCCCTGGGTGGGATTGAACCACCAACCTTTTGGTTAATAGCCGTACACACTAACTGATTGCACCACAGAGACACTTTGCAAAAGTACATACTGACAAAGGCTAATAAGCATTCATCTAAAACGTTTCCTAGAAAAACTTAAAAAAGTCAATAATCTGGAGAGTTTTTGTAAGTTGTTTCTTCTATCAACCAACGAAGAAACACATTGGTACTTTCCCATGATGAGTGAGTGCTTCAGGATCTCTTGCACTTACATGTGCAGCAGAGTACTGCAATGGAAGCATGCTGTGCCCATAACCCAGAGGTAGGCAGATTGAAACTATCCTCTGCTATATGCATTTTTTTGTTTGTTAATTAAAGTAATCCAAAACTGGGATTGATATTTTGGCTCTTTTATTTTTACTTAAAGTACAATAACTTTTACCATTTTAATTTGTTTTAATAGTATATTGACAGTATTGTTTTCTTTCAAAAATCCACTTAATTTTCTTTACCCTATTATTAAAATGGTAATTGACAAAAACAAACTACATTGTCACCAGAAGAGCAATACAAAATGTACAAGTGATATATTAAAATCATCTTTCCAGCTTGAATTTCAATGATGCATTGGGGCAACGATTTTGTGAGAAACATCTTCACCCTTAAATAAAGATTTTCTTAATTCCTTACCTGTGTGCTAATTAGATATCACCTTGTTTTCACATTAAACAGACTTCCACATGAGAAAGCAGCAAGGATGCAGTGGCGTTAATGTTTCCTGGTGTCAACCTGTATTATTTCAGTAGACATTGAAATGAGGATGCATCTTGCTGCCTTTCCAATGAAGCAAGTTTAATTTAGTAATAGGTGAAAAACCATCCTTACAAAGGTGTTAATCAGAGACTTGGCTTTGTGGACACTTTTCAGAGAACAAATTTGTTAGCATAAAAATAAAGCCAGAAAATAAAGAGCTGTTTAATCACTCAATTGGATTTTTCTGCCAGCATATTTTTTTTCTCTGCAACCCACTGCTAAATTGTGCTTCCTAGCTGTTTTTATAAAATCACTGAATCAAATCTAACTCTGATTACATCAGAGAAGGCCAGGTACCCTACACAATAAGAGGGGGTTTGAAATTTTGACTTGTCTACTTAAATATCACCAAAATCTGATCACAAGGTCAATTACGTTCCTGGGTGGGATTGAACCACCAACCTTTTGGTTAATAGCCTTACACACTAACCAATTGCACCACAGAGACACTTTGCAAAAAGTACATACTGACAAAGGCTAATAAGCATTCATCAAGAACGTTTCCTAGAAAAACTTTAAAAAGTCAATAATCTGGAGAGTTTTTGTAAGATGTTTCTTCCATCAACCAATGAAGAAACACATTGGTACTTTCCCATGATGAGTGAGTGCTTCAGGATCTCTTGCACTTACATGTGCAGCAGAGTACTGCAATGGAAGCATGCTGGGCCCATAACCCAGAGATAGGCAGATTGAAACTATCCTTTGCTATATGCATTTTTTTTGTTAATTAAAGTAATCCAAAACTGGGATTGATATTTTTGCTCTTTTATTTTTACTTAAAGTACAATAACTTTTACCATTTTAATTTGTTTTAATAGTATATTGACAGTATTGTTTTCTTTCAAAAATCCACTTAATTTTCTTTACCCTATTATTAAAATGGTAATTGACAAAAACAAACTACATTGTCACCAGAAGAGCAATACAAAATGTACAAGTGATATATTAAAATCATCTTTCCAGCTTGAATTTCAATGATGCATTGGGGCAACGATTTTGTGAGAAACATCTTCACCCTTAAATAAAGATTTTCTTAATTCCTTACCTGTGTGCTAATTAGATATCACCTTGTTTTCACATTAAACAGACTTCCACATGAGAAAGCAGCAAGGATGCAGTGGCGTTAATGTTTCCTGGTGTCAACCTGTATTATTTCAGTAGACATTGAAATGAGGATGCATCTTGCTGCCTTTCCAATGAAGCAAGTTTAATTTAGTAATAGGTGAAAAACCATCCCTACAAAGGTGTTAATCAGAGACTTGGCTTTGTGGACACTTTTCAGAGAACAAATTTGTTAGCATAAAAATAAAGCCAGAAAATGAAGAGCTGTTTAATCACTCAATTGGATTTTTTTGCCAGCATATTTCTTTTTCTCTGCAACCCACTGCTAAATTGTGCTTCCTAGCTGTTTTTTATAAAATCACTGAATCAAATCTAACTCTGATTACATCAGAGAAGGCCAGGTACCCTACACAATAAGAGGGGGTTTGAAATTTTGACTTGTCTACTTAAAGATCACCAAAATCTGATCACAAGGTCAATTACGTCCCTGGGTGTGATTGAACCACCAACCTTTTGGTTAGTAGCCGTACACACTAACTGATTGCGCCACAGAGACACTTTGCAGAACTAAATACTGACAAAGGCTAATAAGCATTCATCTAAAACGTTTCCTAGAAAAACTTTAAAAAGTCAATAATCTGGAGAGTTTTTGTAAGATGTTTCTTCCATCAACCAACGAAGAAACACATTGGTACTTTCCCATGATGAGTGAGTGCTTCAGGATCTCTTGCACTTACATGTGCAGCAGAGTACTGCAATGGAAGCATGCTGGGCCCATAACCCAGAGGTAGGCAGATTGAAACTATCCTTTGCTATATGCATTTTTTTTTTGTTAATTAAAGTAATCCAAAACTGGGATTGATATTTTTGCTCTTTTATTTTTACTTAAAGTACAATAACTTTTACCATTTTAATTTGTTTTAATAGTATATTGACAGTATTGTTTTCTTTCAAAAATCCACTTAATTTTCTTTACCCTATTATTAAAATGGTAATTGACAAAAACAAACTACATTGTCACCAGAAGAGCAATACAAAATGTACAAGTGATATATTAAAATCATCTTTCTCTAACGTCCTAGTGGATGCTGGGGACTCCGTCAGGACCATGGGGATTAGCGGCTCCGCAGGAGACAGGGCACAAAAATAAAGCTTTAGGATCAGGTGGTGTGTACTGGCTCCTCCCCCTATGACCCTCCTCCAAGCCTCAGTTAGGTTTTTGTGCCCGTCCGAGCAGGGTGCAATCTAGGTGGCTCTCCTAAAGAGCTGCTTAGAAAAAGTTTTTTAGGTTTTTTATTTTCAGTAAGTCCTGCTGGCAACAGGCTCACTGCATCGAGGGACTTAGGGGAGAGAAGTGAACTCACCTGCGTGCAGGATGGATTGGCTTCTTAGGCTACTGGACACCATTAGCTCCAGAGGGAGTCGGAACACAGGTCTCACCCTGGGGTTCGTCCTGGAGCCGCGCCGCCGACCCCCCTTGCAGATGCCGAAGTTGGAAGAGGTCCAGAAGCAGGCGGCAGAAGACTTTTCAGTCTTCCTGAGGTAGCGCACAGCACTGCAGCTGTGCGCCATTGTTGTCAGCACACTTCACACAGCGGTCACGGAGGGTGCAGGGCGTTGGGGGGGCGCCCTGGGCAGCAATGTATAATACCTTTTTTATGGCTAAAAATACATCACATATAGCCCTTGAGGCTATATGGATGTATTTAACCCCTGCCAGATCTTACAGTCTCCGGAGAAGAGCCCGCCGAAATAGGGGGCGGGGCTTATTCTCCTCAGCACACAGCGCCATTTTCCTGCTCAGCTCCGCTGTGAGGAAGGCTCCCAGGACTCTCCCCTGCACTGTACTACAGAAACAGGGTAAAACAGAGAGGGGGGGCACTTTTTTGGCGATATTACTATATTTAAGCTGCTATAAGGATACAACACTTATATAGGGTTGTTCCCATATATATTATAGCGCTTGGGTGTGTGCTGGCAAACTCTCCCTCTGTCTCCCCAAAGGGCTAGTGGGGTCCTGTCTTCAATAGAGCATTCCCTGTGTGTCTGCTGTGTGTCGGTACGTGTGTGTCGACATGTATGAGGACGATGTTGGTGTGGAGGCAGAGCAATTGCCGGTAATGGTGATGTCACCCCCTAGGGAGTCGACACCGGAATGGATGGCTTTGTTTATGGAATTACGTGATAATGTCAGCACATTACAAAAATCAGTTGACGACATGAAACGGCCGTCAAACCAGTTGGTACCTGCCCAGGCGTCTCAGACACCGTCAGGGGCTGTAAAACGCCCTTTACCTCAGTCGGTCGACACAGACCCAGACACGGACACTGAATCTAGTGTCGACGGTGAAGAAACAAACGTATTTTCCAGTAGGGCCACACGTTATATGATCACGGCAATGAAGGAGGCTTTGCATATCTCTGATACTACTAGTACCACAAAAAGGGGTATTATGTGGGGGGTGAAAAAACTACCTGTAGTTTTTCCTGAATCAGAGGAATTGAATGATGTATGTGATGAAGCGTGGGTTAACCCAGATAGAAAAGGGCTAATTTCAAAAAAGTTATTGGCATTATACCCTTTCCCGCCAGAGGTTAGGGCGCGCTGGGAAACACCCCCTAAGGTGGATAAGGCGCTCACACGCTTATCAAAACAAGTGGCGTTACCGTCTCCTGATACGGCCGCCCTCAAGGATCCAGCTGATAGGAGGCTGGAAACTACTCTAAAAAGTATATACACACATACTGGTGTTATACTGCGACCAGCCATCGCCTCAGCCTGGATGTGCAGTGCTGGAGTGGTCTGGACGGATTCCCTGACTGAAAATATTGATACCCTGGATAGGGACAGTATTTTACAGACTTTAGAGCAATTAAAGGATGCTTTTCTTTATATGCGAGATGCTCAGAGGGATATTTGCACTCTGGCATCGAGAGTAAGTGCGATGTCCATATCTGCCAGAAGAAGTTTATGGACACGACAGTGGTCAGGTGATGCGGATTCCAAACGGCATATGGAAGTATTGCCGTATAAAGGGGAGGAATTATTTGGCGTCGGTCTATCGGATTTGGTGGCCACGGCAACTGCCGGGAAATCCACTTTTTTACCTCAGACCCCCTCCCAACAGAAAAAGACACCGTCTTTTCAGCCGCAGTCCTTTCGGTCCTATAAGAACAAGCGGGCAAAAGGACAGTCATATCTGCCCCGAGGCAGAGGAAAGGGTAAGAGAGGGCAGCAAGCAGCTCCTTCCCAGGAACAGAAGCCCTCCGCGGGTTCTGCAAAGCCCTCAGCATGACGCTGGGGCTTTACAAGCGGACTAGGGAACGGTGGGGGGTCGACTCAAGAATTTCAGCGCGCAGTGGGCTTGCTCACAGGTGGACCCCTGGATCCTGCAGGTAGTATCTCAGGGTTACAGGTTGGAATTCGAGAAGTCTCCCCCTCGCCGGTTCCTAAAGTCGGCTTTGCCAACGTCTCCCTCAGACAGGGCGACGGTATTGGAAGCCATTCACAAGCTGTTTTCTCAGCAGGTGATAGTCAAGGTACCCCTCCTACAACAGGGAAAGGGGTATTACTCCACGCTATTTGTGGTACCGAAGCCGGACGGCTCGGTAAGACCTATTCTAAATCTGAAATCTTTGAACCTGTACATACAAAAATTCAAGTTCAAGATGGAATCACTCAGAGCAGTGATAGCGAATCTGGAAGAAGGGGACTTTATGGTGTCCCTGGACATAAAAGATGCTTACCTGCATGTCCCAATTTGCCCTTCACATCAAGGGTACCTCAGGTTCGTGGTGCAAAACTGTCATTATCAGTTTCAGACGCTGCCGTTTGGATTGTCCACGGCACCTCGGGTCTTTACCAAGGTAATGGCCGAAATGATGATTCTTCTGCGAAGAAGAGGCGTATTAATTATCCCTTACTTGGACAATCTCCTGATAAGGGCAAGGTCCAGAGAACAGCTAGAGGATGGAGTAGCACTAACCCAAGTAGTGCTGCAACAACACGGGTGGATTCTGAATTTTCCAAAATCTCAGTTGACCCCGACAACACGTCTGCTGTTCCTGGGAATGATTCTGGACACGGTTCAGAAAAAGGTGTTTCTTCCGGAGGAGAAAGCCAAGGAGTTATCCGAACTTGTCAGGAACCTCCTAAAACCAGGAAAAGTGTCTGTGCATCAATGCACAAGAGTCCTGGGAAAGATGGTGGCTTCTTACGAAGCAATCCCATTCGGCAGATTCCACGCACGAACTTTTCAGTGGGATCTGCTGGACAAATGGTCCGGGTCGCATCTGCAGATGCATCAGCGGATAACCTTATCGCCACGGACAAGGGTGTCTCTTCTGTGGTGGTTGCAGAGTGCTCATCTGTTAGAAGGCCGCAGATTCGGCATACAGGACTGGGTCCTGGTGACCACGGATGCCAGTCTGAGAGGCTGGGGAGCGGTCACACAGGGAAGAAACTTCCAGGGAGTATGGTCAAGCCTGGAGATGTCTCTTCACATAAATATACTGGAGCTAAGAGCGATTTACAATGCTCTAAGCCTGGCAAAACCCCTGCTTCAGGGTCAGCCGGTGTTGATCCAGTCGGACAACATCACGGCAGTCGCCCACGTAAACAGACAGGGCGGCACAAGAAGCAGGAGAGCAATGGCAGAAGCTGCAAGGATTCTTCGCTGGGCGGAAGATCATGTGATAGCACTGTCAGCAGTGTTCATTCCGGGAGTGAACAACTGGGAAGCAGACATCCTCAGCAGACACGATCTACACCCGGGAGAGTGGGGACTTCATCCAGAAGTCTTCCACATGATTGTGAACCGTTGGGAAAAACCAAAGGTGGATATGATGGCGTCTCGCCTCAACAAAAAACTGGACAGGTATTGCGCCAGGTCAAGAGACCCTCAGGCAATAGCTGTGGACGCTCTGGTAACACCGTGGGTGTTCCAGTCAGTGTATGTGTTTCCTCCTCTGCCTCTCATACCCAAAGTACTGAGAATTATACGGCAAAGGGGAGCGAGAACGATACTCGTGGCTCCGGATTGGCCAAGAAGAACTTGGTACCCGGAACTTCAGGAGATGCTCACGGAAAATCCGTGGCCTCTACCTCTAAGACGGGACCTGATTCAGCAGGGACCGTAAAGGCTCTGGAGATCCAGAGTCTGGTCAAACAAATTCTGAAACCAGCAAGAGTGTTAATCCATCATTGCATTCAGTTGCTGGGGAAGATGGTTGCGGCCTACGAGGCCATTCAGTTTGGCAGGTTCCATGCCAGAGTGTTCCAGTGGGACCTGTTGGACAAGTGGTCCGGATCCCACCTACACATGCACCGGAGGATAATCCTGTCTTCCAAGACCAGAATCTCACTCCATTGGTGGCTGCACAGTTCTCACCACCTAGAGGGGCGATGGTTCGGGATCCAGGACGGGATCCTAGGGACCACGGATGCAACCCTCTGAGGCTGAAGAGCAGTCACACAGGGGGAAAACATCCAAGGAAGATGGTCAAGTCTTCCTTGGATGTTTTCATCTCCACATAAATGTTCTGGAGTTAAGGGCCATTTAATAACTGCAGACACAGTACGCACTGGGACGGGTGCCCAGCATCCTCTACGGACTAAGAGAAAAGGATTTACCGGTAGGTATTAAAATCCTATTTTCTCTAACGTCCTAGAGGATGCTGGGGACTCCGTAAGGACCATGGGGATAGACGGGCTCCGCAGGAGACATGGGCACTTTAAGAAAGACTTTAGTTCTGGGTGTGCACTGGCTCCTCCCTCTATGCCCCTCCTCCAGACCTCAGTTTGATACTGTACCCAGTGGAGACTGGGTGCTTTTCAGGAGCTCTCCTGAGCTTTCTGACAGAAAGTATTTTGTTAGGTTTTTCATTTTCAGGGAGCACTGCTGGCAACAGACTCCCTCATCGAGGGACTGAGGGGAGAGAAGCAGCCCTACTCTCTGAGTTGCAAGGTCCTGCTTCTTAGGCTACTGGACACCATTAGCTCCAGTGGGATTGGTACGCAGGATCTCACCCTCGCCGTCCGTCCCAGAGCCGCGCCGCCGTCCCCCTCGCAGAGCCGGAAGATAGAAGCCGGGTGAGTATGAGAAGAAAAGAAGACTTCAGAGGCGGCAGAAGACTTCATGATCTTCACTGAGGTAACGCACAGCACTGCAGCTGTGCGCCTTTGCTCCCATACACCTCACATACTCCGGTCACTGTAAGGGTGCAGGGCGCAGGGGGGGCGCCCTGGGCAGCAATATAAACCTCTTTCGCAAAAATATAACATATATACAGCTGGGCACTTTATATATGTATAAGCCCCCACCAATTTTACAGTTTAAGCGGGACAGAAGCCCGCCTCCGAGGGGGCGGGGCTTCTCCCTCAGCACTCACCAGCGCCATTTTTTCTCCACAGCACCGCTGAAAGGAAGCTCCCCGGACTCTACCCTGCTTATACCACGTTAGACAAGAGGGTTGAAAAGAGGGGTGGGGGGGGCACATAATTCGCAAATTACATACAGCAGCACTACTGGGCAAACATTAAGTTACTGTTTTATTCCTGGGTTATATAGCGCTGGGGGGTGTGCTGGCATACTCTCTCTCTGTCTCTCCAAAGGGCCTTGTGGGGAAACTGTCTTCAGAAAAAGCATTCCCTGTGTGTGTAGTGTGTTGGTACACGTGTCGACATGTCTGAGGAAGAAGGTTATATTAGAGAGGAGCGGGAGCAAATGAATGTGGTGTCTCCGCCGACAGCTGATTGGATGGATATGTGGAATGTTTTAAATGCTAGTGTAAACTCATTGCACAAAAGATTAGACAAGGCAGAAGCTTTGGGACAGTCAGGGTTTAAACCCATGCCTGATCCTATGTTGCAGGGACTGTCAGGGTCTCATAAGCGCCCACTATCCCAGATTGTTGACACAGATACCGACACGGATTCTGACTCCAGTGTCGATTACGATGATGCAAAGTTACAGCCAAAATTGGCAAAATCCATTCGATTTATGATTATGGCAATAAAAGATGTTTTGCACATCACAGAGGAACCCCCTGTAGCTGACAAGAGGGTACATATGTACAAGGGAAAGAAGCCTGAGGTAACCTTTCCCCCCTCACACGAGCTGAACGAGTTATGTGAAAAAGCTTGGGAATCTCCAGATAAAAGACTGCAGATTTCCAAAAGGATTCTTATGGCGTATCCTTTCCCATCAACGGATAGGTTACGATGGGAATCCTCCCCTAGGGTGGACAAAGCATTAACACGCTTATCCAAGAAGGTAGCCCTCCCGTCCCAGGATACGGCTACCCTCAAAGAGTGTGCTGACCGCAAACAGGAGATTACCCTGAAGTCCATTTATACACATTCAGGTACCTTACTCAGACCGGCAATTGCGTCGGCCTGGGTGTGTAGTGCTGTAGCGGCATGGACAAATACCTTATCTGAGGGGATGGATAGCCTAGACAAGGATACTATTTTATTGACCATGGGGCATATAAGAGATGCTGTCCTATATATGTGTGTATGCAAACTACAGGTGGTGCTGCAATATTGGCAAGGAAAAGCTGTCAGGTACCTTTGCATTTTTCTCCCAAACGAGAAAATGCAAAGTTTGAAAAGACTGTGTCTTTTTCTGCTGATGTGAAGTGACCTGGGGTAAAAAGGTGGATTTCCCAGCCGTTGCCGTGGCCACCAGGTCCGATAGACCAGCCCCAAATAACTCCTCCCCTTTATACGGCAATACTTCCATGTGCCGTTTGGAATCTGCATCCCCTGACCACTGTCGCGTCCATAATGCTCTTCTGGCAGAGATGGACATTGCACTTACTCTTGATGCCAGGGTGCAAATATCCCTCTGTGCATCACGCATATATAGCAATGCATCCTTTAAATGTTCTATAGTTAACAAAATATTGTCCCTATCCAGGGTATCAATATTCTCAGTCAGGGAATCCGCCCATGCGACTCCAGCACTGCACATCCAGGCTGAGGCGATTGCTGGTCGCAGTATAACACCAGTATGTGTGTATATACTTTTTAGGATATTTTTCAGCCTCCTATCAGCTGGTTCTTTGAGGGTGGCCGTATCAGGGGACGGTAACGCTACTTGTTTAGATAAACGTGTGAGCGCCTTATCTACCCTAGGGGGTGTTTCCCACCGCGCCCTAACCTCTGGCGGGAAAGGATATAGTGCTAATAATTTATTAGAAATTAGCTGTTTTTTATCGGGGGAAACCCACGCTTTATCACACACCTCATTAATTTCATCTGACTCAGGAAAAACTATTGGCAGTTTTTTCACACCCCACATAATACCCTTCTTTGTGGTACTTGTAGTGTCAGAAAGGTTCAATGCCTCTTTCATTGCCGTGATCATGTAACGTGTGGCCCTACTGGACATTACGTTTGTCTCGTCACCGTCAACACTAGACTCAGTATCTGTGTCTGGGTCTGTGTCGACCCACTGAGGTAACGGCCGTTTTAGGGCCCCTGACGGTGTCTGAAACGCCTGAACAGGCACTAATTGATTTGCCGGCTGTCTCATGTCGTCAACAGTTTTTTGCAAATTGCTGACATTATCACTTAATTGTTTAAACACAATCATCCAGTCAGGTGTCGACTCCCTAGGGGGTGACATCACTAACCCAGGCAACTGCTCCGCCTCCACTTCATTTTCCTCCTCATACATGTCGACACACGCGTACCGACACACAGCACACACACCGGGAATGCTCTGATAGAGGACAGGACCCCACTTAGCCCTTTGGAGAGACAGAGGGAGAGTCTGCCAGCACACACCCAGTGCTATATATATATACAGGGATAACCTTATATAAGTGTTATTCCCTTATAGCTGCCGTTATTATCGTTATTTGCTGCCAAAAATGCCCCCCCTTCTCTTTTTTACCCTGATTCTGAAGCAGGACTGCAGGGGAGAGTCAGGGAGCCGTCCTTCCAGCGGAGCTGTGAGGGAAAATGGCGCTTGTGTGCTGAGGAGATAGGCTCCGCCCCTTCACGACGTCCTTATCTCCCGCTTTTTAGTGTAAAAATGGCAGGGGTTAAAATACATCCATATAGCCCAGGAGCTATATGTGATGTATTCTTTTTGCCACCTAAGGTATATATAGAGATGAGCGGGTTCGGTTTCTCTGAATCCGAACCCGCCCGAACTTCATGTTTTTTTTCACGGGTCCGAGCGACTCGGATCTTCCCGCCTTGCTCGGTTAACCCGAGCGCGCCCGAACGTCATCATGACGCTGTCGGATTCTCGCGAGGCTCGGATTCTATATAAGGAGCCGCGCGTCGCCGCCATTTTCACACGTGCATTGAGATTGATAGGGAGAGGACGTGGCTGGCGTCCTCTCCATTTAGATTAGGGTTGAGAGAGAGAGAGAGAGATTGACCTGAGGCTGTGATACTGTAGAAGAGAGTGCAGAGTTTAGTGACTGACGACCACAGTGACCACCAGACACAGACAGTGCAGTTGTTTGTTTTATTTAATATATCCGTTCTCTGCCTGAAAAAAACGATACACACAGTGACTCAGTCACATACCATATCTGTGTGCACTGCTCAGCCCAGTGTGCTGCATCAATGTATATATATATCTGACTGTGCTCAGCTCACACAGCTTATAATTGTGGGGGAGACTGGGGAGCACTGCAGTGCCAGTTATAGGTTATAGCAGGAGCCAGGAGTACATAATATTATATTAAAATTAAACAGTGCACACTTTTGCTGCAGGAGTGCCACTGCCAGTGTGACTAGTGACCAGTGACCTGACCACCAGTATATATAATATTAGTAGTATACTATCTCTTTATCAACCAGTCTATATTAGCAGCAGACACAGTACAGTGCGGTAGTTCACGGCTGTGGCTACCTCTGTGTCGGCACTCGGCAGCCCGTCCATAATTGTATATACCACCTAACCGTGGTTTTTTTTTCTTTCTTTATACATACATACTAGTTACGAGTATACTATCTCTTTATCAACCAGTCTATATATTAGCAGCAGACACAGTACAGTGCGGTAGTTCACGGCTGTGGCTACCTCTGTGTCGGCACTCGGCAGCCCGTCCATAATTGTATATACCACCTAACCGTGGTTTTTTTTTCTTTCTTTATACATACATACTAGTTACGAGTATACTATCTCTTTATCAACCAGTCTATATATTAGCAGCAGACACAGTACAGTGCGGTAGTTCACGGCTGTGGCTACCTCTGTGTCGGCACTCGGCAGCCCGTCCATAATTGTATATACCACCTAACCGTGGTTTTTTTTTCTTTCTTTATACATACATACTAGTTACGAGTATACTATCTCTTTATCAACCAGTCTATATTAGCAGCAGACACAGTACAGTGCGGTAGTTCACGGCTGTGGCTACCTCTGTGTCGGCACTCGGCAGCCCGTCCATAATTGTATATACCACCTAACCGTGTTTTTTTTTTCTTTCTTTATACATACATACTAGTTACGAGTATACTATCTCTTTATCAACCAGTCTATATATTAGCAGCAGACACAGTACAGTGCGGTAGTTCACGGCTGTGGCTACCTCTGTGTCGGCACTCGGCAGCCCGTCCATAATTGTATATACCACCTAACCGTGGTTTTTTTTTCTTTCTTTATACATACATACTAGTTACGAGTATACTATCTCTTTATCAACCAGTCTATATATTAGCAGCAGACACAGTACAGTGCGGTAGTTCACGGCTGTGGCTACCTCTGTGTCGGCACTCGGCAGCCCGTCCATAATTGTATATACCACCTAACCGTGGTTTTTTTTTCTTTCTTTATACATACATACTAGTTACGAGTATACTATCTCTTTATCAACCAGTCTATATATTAGCAGCAGACACAGTACAGTGCGGTAGTTCACGGCTGTGGCTACCTCTGTGTCGGCACTCGGCAGCCCGTCCATAATTGTATATACCACCTAACCGTGTTTTTTTTTTCTTTCTTTATAGTCATACTAGTTACGAGTATACTATCTCTTTATCAACCAGTCTATATTAGCAGCAGACACAGTACAGTGCGGTAGTTCACGGCTGTGGCTACCTCTGTGTCGGCACTCGGCAGCCCGTCCATAATTGTATATACCACCTAACCGTGGTTTTTTTTTCTTTCTTTATACATACATACTAGTTACGAGTATACTATCTCTTTATCAACCAGTCTATATTAGCAGCAGACACAGTACAGTGCGGTAGTTCACGGCTGTGGCTACCTCTGTGTCGGCACTCGGCAGCCCGTCCATAATTGTATATACCACCTAACCGTGTTTTTTTTTTCTTTCTTTATACATACATACTAGTTACGAGTATACTATCTCTTTATCAACCAGTCTATATATTAGCAGCAGACACAGTACAGTGCGGTAGTTCACGGCTGTGGCTACCTCTGTGTCGGCACTCGGCAGCCCGTCCATAATTGTATATACCACCTAACCGTGGTTTTTTTTCTTTCTTTATACATACATACTAGTTGCGAGTATACTATCTCTTTATCAACCAGTCTATATATTAGCAGCAGACACAGTACAGTGCGGTAGTTCACGGCTGTGGCTACCTCTGTGTCGGCACTCGGCAGGCAGTCCGTCCATAATTGTATACCACCTAACCGTGGTTTTTTTTTCTTTCTTCTTTATACATACATAGTTACATAGACATCTCTTTATCAACCAGTCTATATTAGCAGCAGACACAGTACAGTACGGTAGTTCACGGCTGTGGCTACCTCTGTGTCTGCACTCGGCAGGCAGTCCATAATTGTATACTAGTATCCATCTCCATTGTTTACCTGAGGTGCCTTTTAGTTGTGCCTATTAAAATATGGAGAACAAAAATGTTGAGGTTCCAAAATTAGGGAAAGATCAAGATCCACTTCCACCTCGTGCTGAAGCTGCTGCCACTAGTCATGGCCGAGACGATGAAATGCCAGCAACGTCGTCTGCCAAGGCCGATGCCCAATGTCATAGTACAGAGCATGTCAAATCCAAAACACCAAATATCAGAAAAAAAAGGACTGCAAAACCTAAAATAAAATTGTCGGAGGAGAAGCGTAAACTTGCCAATATGCCATTTACGACACGGAGTGGCAAGGAACGGCTGAGGCCCTGGCCTATGTTCATGGCTAGTGGTTCAGCTTCACATGAGGATGGAAGCACTCAGCCTCTCGCTAGAAAAATGAAAAGACTCAAGCTGGCAAAAGCAGCACAGCAAAGAACTGTGCATTCTTCGAAATCCCAAATCCACAAGGAGAGTCCAATTGTGTCGGTTGCGATGCCTGACCTTCCCAACACTGGACGTGAAGAGCATGCGCCTTCCACCATTTGCACGCCCCCTGCAAGTGCTGGAAGGAGCACCCGCAGTCCAGTTCCTGATAGTCAGATTGAAGATGTCAGTGTTGAAGTACACCAGGATGAGGAGGATATGGGTGTTGCTGGCGCTGGGGAGGAAATTGACCAGGAGGATTCTGATGGTGAGGTGGTTTGTTTAAGTCAGGCACCCGGGGAGACACCTGTTGTCCGTGGGAGGAATATGGCCGTTGACATGCCAGGTGAAAATACCCAAAAAATCAGCTCTTCGGTGTGGAGGTATTTCACCAGAAATGCGGACAACAGGTGTCAAGCCGTGTGTTCCCTTTGTCAAGCTGTAATAAGTAGGGGTAAGGACGTTAACCACCTCGGAACATCCTCCCTTATACGTCACCTGCAGCGCATTCATAATAAGTCAGTGACAAGTTCAAAAGCTTTGGGTGACAGCGGAAGCAGTCCACTGACCAGTAAATCCCTTCCTCTTGTAACCAAGCTCACGCAAACCACCCCACCAACTCCCTCAGTGTCAATTTCCTCCTTCCCCAGGAATGCCAATAGTCCTGCAGGCCATGTCACTGGCAATTCTGACGAGTCCTCTCCTGACGCTTCTCCTCCGACAATTTTATTTTAGGTTTTGGAGTCCTTTTTTTACTGATATTTGGTGTTTTGGATTTGACATGCTCTGTACTATGACATTGGGCATCGGCCTTGGCAGACGACGTTGCTGGCATTTCATCGTCTCGGCCATGACTAGTGGCAGCAGCTTCAGCACGAGGTGGAAGTGGATCTTGATCTTTCCCTAATTTTGGAACCTCAACATTTTTGTTCTCCATATTTTAATAGGCACAACTAAAAGGCACCTCAGGTAAACAATGGAGATGGATGGATACTAGTATACAATTATGGATGGACTGCCGAGTGCCGACACAGAGGTAGCTACAGCCGTGGACTACCGTACTGTACTGTGTCTGCTGCTAATATAGACTGGTTGATAAAGAGATGTAGTATGTATGTATAAAGAAGAAAGAAAAAAAAACCACGGGTAGGTGGTATACAATTATGGACGGACTGCCGAGTGCCGACACAGAGGTAGCTACAGCCGTGGACTACCGTACTGTGTCTGCTGCTAATATAGACTGGTTGATAAAGAGATGTAGTATGTATGTATAAAGAAGAAAGAAAAAAAAACCACGGGTAGGTGGTATACAATTATGGACGGACTGCCGAGTGCCGACACAGAGGTAGCTACAGCCGTGGACTACCGTACTGTGTCTGCTGCTAATATAGACTGGTTGATAAAGAGATGTAGTATGTATGTATAAAGAAGAAAGAAAAAAAAACCACGGGTAGGTGGTATACAATTATGGACGGACTGCCGAGTGCCGACACAGAGGTAGCTACAGCCGTGGACTACCGTACTGTGTCTGCTGCTAATATAGACTGGTTGATAAAGAGATGTAGTATGTATGTATAAAGAAGAAAGAAAAAAAAACCACGGGTAGGTGGTATACAATTATGGACGGACTGCCGAGTGCCGACACAGAGGTAGCTACAGCCGTGGACTACCGTACTGTACTGTGTCTGCTGCTAATATAGACTGGATGATAATGAGATGTAGTATGTATAAAGAAGCAAGAAAAAAAAACCACGGGTAGGTGGTATACAATTATGGATGGACTGCCGAGTGCCGACACAGAGGTAGCTACAGCTGTGGACTACCATACTGTACTGTGTCTGCTGCTAATATAGACTGGATGATAATGAGATGTAGTATGTATAAAGAAGAAGAAAAAAAACCACGGGTAGGTGGTATACAATTATGGATGGACTGCCGAGTGCCGACACAGAGGTAGCTACAGCCGTGGACTACCGTACTGTACTGTGTCTGCTGCTAATATAGACTGGATGATAATGATATGTAGTATGTATAAAGAAGAAAGAAAAAAAAACCACGGGTAGGTGGTATACAATTATGGATGGACTGCCGAGTGCCGACACAGAAGTAGCTACAGCCGTGGACTACCGTACTGTACTGTGTCTGCTGCTAATATAGACTGGATGATAATGAGATGTAGTATGTATATAGAAGAAAGAAAAAAAAACCACGGGTAGGTGGTATACAATTATGGATGGACTGCCGAGTGCCGACACAGAGGTAGCTACAGCCGTGGACTACCGTACTGTACTGTGTCTGCTGCTAATATAGACTGGATGATAATGAGATGTAGTATGTATAAAGAAGAAAGAAAAAAAAACCACGGGTAGGTGGTATACAATTATGGATGGACTGCCGAGTGCCGACACAGAGGTAGCTACAGCCGTGGACTACCGTACTGTACTGTGTCTGCTGCTAATATAGACTGGATGATAATGAGATGTAGTATGTATAAAGAAGAAAAAAAAAACCACGGGTAGGTGGTATACAATTATGGATGGACTGCCGAGTGCCGACACAGAGGTAGCTACAGCCGTGGACTACCGTACTGTACTGTGTCTGCTGCTAATATAGACTGGATGATAATGAGATGTAGTATGTATAAAGAAGAAAGAAAAAAAAACCACGGGTAGGTGGTATACAATTATGGACGGACTGCCGAGTGCCGACACAGAGGTAGCTACAGCCGTGGACTACCGTACTGTACTGTGTCTGCTGCTAATATAAACTGGTTGATAATGAGATGTAGTATGTATAAAGAAGAAAGAAAAAATTGACACATAACAGCAGCGTTCAATCAGCGTTAGTGGGACTTGTGGATGGAGCCCTTAATTCGCTTAACCAGGATTCAATCTGTTGAAATCAGAGCAATAAATTTTGGCCACCGTGCTCGATCCTAGATTTAAAACCTACATTGTATCTCTCTTTCCTGCAGACACAAGTCTGCAGAGGTTCAAAGACCTGCTGGTGAGAAAATTGTCAAGTCAAGCGGAACGTGACCCGTCAACAGCTCCTCCTGGTTTTAGTACTTGGATGGGAGACCACCAGGAAATAACAGGAGCTGTGTGTATTTTTACAATACCAACAACGTTCTCTTGATGCATTCCATTTTGAAACATTGGGGCAGATCTATTAAGCCTGGTGAACTGATAAAGTGCAAGGTGATAAAGTACCAGCCAGTCAGCTCCTAACTGTCATTTTTCAAACCCAGCCTGTGACATGGCAATTAGGAGCTGATTGGCTGGTACTTTATCACCATGCAAATTATCATTTCACCAGGTTTAATAAATCGTCCGCTTATTCATTTATGTACGAGTAGTTAGAAGTAGAAGAACTCTAACAGAAACCACTAAGCTCATCTACAGCCACACCACACTGTATATGCCCAATATCACCTGATCTTAGGCCTGGTTTGTTCTTGGATGTGAGACCACCTGGGAATACCAGGTGCTGTAGGTAGTTTTATACTACCAACACCGTTCTCTTGATGCATTCTATTTTGAAACTTATTCATTGATGTAGAAGTTAGAAACAGCAAAAATCATCTACAGCCGCATCACACTGGATATGTCCAATCCAGTGGCGTAACTAGAAATTTTTCTCCCCCAAGCCAAGAAATTCTTTGGCGCCCCCCCCCCCCCCTTCATGCTCCATAATTGGGAGCAAGAAAGGGATAAATATGCGCGCGCCTAAATCAAAAAAGGGGCGTGGTTTTGTCGGAGTGGGCGTGGTTTCGCATAAAGGGGCGTGGCATTGCAGGAAAAGACTACCTTATACCCCAGTTTTGCAACCTGCACGCCCATACGTTGGCCACCACAGGAAAGAAAAATAATCCTGATTCATGCCCCTTACATTATTTGTCATTTTTACTCCTTATAGTAATGCCCAGTATACATTATGCCACATACTGCAATGGCCCTTAGACATTATGCCGCACACAATAATGCACGACACAATATGCACACACTGTAATGCCCCCGACACATTATGCCACACACCGTAATGTCTGTGACACATTATGCCACACACCGTAATGCCTGTGACACATTATGACAGGAATCGCAATGCCCGTTATACATTATGCTACACACTGCAATGCCCCTGATACATTATAGCACATACAATGTCTGTGACACATTATGACACACACCGCAATGTCCGTGATACATTATGCCACACACTGCAATGCCCGATACATTATAGCACATACAATGCCTGTGACACATTATGCCACACACTGCAATGACCTTGAGACATTATACCACAATGCCCGTGATATAGTATACCATACACCGTAATGCCTGTGCCACATACCGCAATGCCCTGCCCGTTATACCCTATGCCACACATCGCAATGCCCGTTATGTATTATGCCACACTGCAATGACCCTGAGACATTATACCACATACCACAATGCCCGTGATATAGTATACCACACACCGTAATGCCTGACACATTATGACACACACCGCAATGTCCGTGATACATTATGCCACACACTGCAATGACCCTGAGACATTATACCACATATCACAATGCCCGCGATATAGTATACCATACACCGTAATGCCTGCGACACATTATGACACACACCGCAATGTCCGTGATACATTATGCCACACACCGTAATGCCCATTACACATTAAGTCCTACAGTAAGGCTTCTAATTACTTTTCAATTACCTGCTCGTTGTCAGGGGTTTCATGCACTGGGTGTCATGCTCGTTGCCAGGGGTTTCATGCTCTTGGTTCCATGCACGGTGCCAGGGGTTTTCATGCTCAGGGTGTCATGCTCGTTGCCAGGGGTTTCATGCACTGGGTGTCATGCTCGTTGCCAGGTGTTTCATGCACTGGGTGTCATGCTCGTTGCCAGATGTTTCATGCACTGGGTGTCATGCTCGTTGCTAGGAGGTAGTCCTTGTTGCTAGGGCTGTGCTCACAGTGCCACATATGTCCCCAGTGCCAGATATTCCCCCACGGTGCCAGGTACTTACATGCCCCAGTGCCAAATATAGTCGTCCCCCCCATGTGCCAGGTACACATATGCCCCCAGTGCCAGATATTCCCCCCCAGTGCCATATATGCCCCCAGTGCCAGATATTCCCCCCAGTGCCATATATGCCCCCCGTGCCATATATGCCCCCAGTGCCAGATACCCCCCCAGTGCCATATATGCCCCCAGTGCCAGATATTCCCCCCCAGTGCCATATATGCCCCAGTGCCAGATATCCCCCCCAGTGCCAGATATGCCCCCAGTGCCAGATATTCCCCCCAGTGCCAGAAATGCCCCAGTGCCAGATATTCCTCCCTCCCCCCCCCGTGCCATATATGCCCCCAGTGCCAGATATTTACCCCCCCCCCCCGCCATCGCTTTTTGGAGGGACACGGAGGGCACAGCTCGTCTCTCCTGTGTCCCTCCTGCTGCATCATCTCCGGCGGCCGCGGGTCTAATAGGGGGAAGTGCCGGTTCGTGAGCCAATTAGAGCTCACGGACGGCACTTCCCCCTATTAGACCCGCGGCCGCCGGAGATGATGCAGCAGGAGGGACACAGGGAGGCGCGCTGTGTGCCCTCCGTGTCCCTCCAAAAAGCGGCGGAGGGAAGGAGACTGCAGACTGACATGCGGACGCTCATCCGCATGTCAGTCTGCTGTAAATCAGTGGCGCCCCCGCAGCCCCTCGCCCCCAAGCCACCGCGAGGACTGCGGGGGCAGTAGTTACGCCACTGGTCCAATCTCATCTGATGATGGAAGCTAAGCAGTGTTGTGCCTGGTTTGTTTTTGGATTTCAAGTCCTGCCTTCTGGTTTGGCCACGGCACCTCGGATATTCACCAAGGTCATGGCCGTGATGACGACCCTTCACCATCAGAGAATCAGGATCCTGCCAAATCTGGACGACTTGCTGATCCTGGTGAACTCCCAAGAGGTTCTCCACAGTTATCTGGAACTGGCGGTCCAATTCCTAAAAGTCCACGGGTGGCTCATCAACTGAAAAAAGTCCTCGCTGGTCCCTGCTCGGAACATTGTGCACCTAGGGGCACTGCTGGACACACACAGCCAACAATTGTTTCTGTCTCCAGAGAAAGTCCTGAAAATTCAGGACAGTATCGTCCTCTCTCGCCCAAGAGTGTTGATACACACGGCGATGCAAGTACTAGACCTCATGGTGTCGGCTTTCGATATGGTAGAGTACGCTCAATTTCATTACCGCCCTCTGCAGAGGTTAATCCTCTCCAAGTGGGACGGCCTGCCTCATCGGATGATGTCTCAAATGATCTCCTTGTCTCCGGAGGTTCGTCTGACACTGAGCTGGTGGCTACAGGACCAACAGTTGAGCAGGGGCCATCCCTTCTGGATCTCCAACTGTGTCCTCCTGACAATGGATGCCAGTCTTTTGGGCTGGGCCATGGTGTTGGAGCAACACTTTCTCCAGGGTCGGTGGACCAGGGAGGAATCTCTTCTCCTGATATACATTCTGGAATTGCAGGCAGTGTTCAATTAATTGACACTGGCCCTGCCTCTAGTACAGAACAGGCCTGTTCAAGTACAATCTGACAACGCCACCATGGTAGTGTACACAAATCATCAAGGCGGCACTCGAAACTGCATGGCAAAGCTGGAAGTATCAAAAATCCTCCGTTGGGTAGAAAGTCATCTGACAGCAATATCGGCAGTGTTCATTCCCGGAGTCCTCAACTAGGAAGCGGATTTCCTCAGTCGTCAGGACGTGCACAGAATGCATTTATGTTTCATATACACCTTATACACACAGCCTGAAGGTCATTTTAGCCAATATTTTTTATAACTTTGTGCATTAAACAAAGTGTGTGTACATTCACAGAATTCATTCATGTGTCATATACACCTTATACACACAGTCTGAAGTTCATTTAATACAATATTTTTAATAACTTTGAGTATTAAACAAAGTTTGTGTACACTGAGCCATCAAAAAACAAAGGTTTCACTATCTCAGTCTCACTCAAAAAAGTCCGTATTTCGGAATATTCCGTATTTCGGAATATTTGCATATGGGATACTCAACCTGTATTACTTTTTTCTGCTACTGGTTCTTTAACCTATGCAAACAAGCATCTGACTTGCCTTTCCTATTGCTTTGTTACATTGCTCACCTGAAATAGTAATACTTAGATAGCTTTCCTCTTGCCATTATAATGCCCTTAATATTATAGTTAGCCTTTGCATTTTTGAGACGTGTATGATTTTGCATTTTTTGGCATTAAATGTTGCCATGTTCTTGACCATTCCTCTAGTCCAGGGGCAGAACTGCCAGAGACAACGGAGTCAGTTGCCGCCGGGCTCCAGCCCTGAAGGGGCTCCAGCCCTAAAGGGGCTTCCTCCATTGCCCCCCGGCTGTTACGTGCCCTTCCTACTAAATAGACAAAGGCGCTACCAGCAGGGTCTCGCAGTTTGTACATTCCATGCCATAACACCCTTCTTTCCACCTTTTTCAAGACCCAGCCCAGCAGCCTCGCCGCTGCCACCACCGCTAGCTGCAGCACTGCCAGTGGTGGGGTGCCCCTGCTTTTTCTCACACCACAGATAGCTGGGCAGCACTGCAACTGCCTGCCTGATTGCTCCGCCCCCTTCCGGCTCCCAAGCACCTCTGCTGCCCAGTGATCCAGGAGCCTGCTGCTAGGAAGAAGTGGCCGAGCTTCAGCAAGCGAGTCTGGACACTGGCGGAGGAAGCCATGATAACCAGATAATGGGGAGTGGAGAGCCAGTTCCAAGGTAATACTTTATACAGCTGGTTGAGATCCTGGTCGGTGGATATGGATTCCAAGAAAACCCTGGAGGTGCTTCCTTTCAAGGGAGACACTCTCTTTGGAGAAGACCTCAATAAGATTGTAGCTGATCTGGCTACTGCTAAAACAGCTTGCCTACCTCGTATGACTCCTACCACGCAGAAGGCTAAAAGTACTTTCCCTTGGCCCTTTCATCCCTCAGGTAAAGCGTACCCAAGGTCAGGCATACCCAAAGCAAGCTCATGCTTCCAGACCTGCCAAGCCCAGACTGAAGCAAGCCTGGGCTGCCCATCAGCCTGCTTCCAAAACGGACAAGCCTGCCGCATGACGGTGCAGGCCTCCCTCTGGGGGATCCCAGGGTGGGGGGCCCGACTTCTAGGTTTGGCATAGAAAGGTATAATTCTAAGCTAGAGAATTCTGTTTGGAGCTCACCTTGTACTTTGTGAAGAAATAATCAGCATTGTGGCTGAGCAGATACATGTAGTGTGTGGCTGCAAACTGCATGGATCTGCTGCGTTGTAATGCTGATACTTTTTTTTTGCAAAGTACCAATAGCTTCATATAATGTTCAGGATTTTTATGCAGGATCAAATAGCTCAATAGGTAGGGTGTTTGATTAGAATTCAACAGGTTATAGGTTTGAATCCTGGGTATGGTAGTTTGAGATGTGTTATTTAATAAAGTATGTTGTTCTGACTGCTGGGATATCATACTAAATAAATGGAGTTGATCAATTTTTTTTTTATTTTTTTTTTTAAACTAGGGACAATTTCCAGATACTTTTCTTTATAACTGAGATTGCCCCCTGGAACTTCACATCAGTTGACAACTATGCATGAGTGGGCAGTGCTTGCTCTGGATCTGCCCACCCATTTATGTGCCGTCATAAAAGAAAGCACAACTGACAGTTATCCTGGGCGTACACTACACAATTACCTGTCAGGCTATCTATCCAGTCTGGATGGATGGAATGAAAATCTGGTAATGTATAGTAGCAAATGTCAATTAACCATTTGCTCCCAAACACTAGAAAAGTGGTCAAAAATGGTCATTACACAAATTGGTTAAACCCAAAATTTAACCAATTTGTTTAGGGGACCATGTTTGTCCATTTTCTAGTGTTTGAGAGTAAATCGTTGATGGTCATTTGCTCATATAGATAACCGGATTTCTATTCCAACCAGCCAGTGTTGGAGATATGGTCTGCCAGATTACATAATGCATACCAGAGCCATAACTAGACTTTTTGGTGCCCTGTGACAGAGAATTATATGCCCCCCCCCTCCCCTCCCCATTTTTGCAATATGGACAAAAGGCGCATGCCTTGTGGGGAAGGGGCATAACAAGATTGGTCTCAGAGAAAGCACATGAGATATGAAGATATATCTAGTATACTTGACACTCAATGGTTTGTGGTATTGCCGGGGTGCCCTCCTTAAATGCATATACAGTCACACATGGCGTGTTTGTGCAAATGGCATATCAGCAGTCAGCACTAACTGGTGACATGCCATTTGTACAAGTAAGCCATGTGTGACTAATATATAAACATACTTTATTAAATAACACCTCAAACTATCATACCCAGGATTCAAATCTATAACCTGTTGAATTCTAATCAAACACCCTACCCATTGAGCTACTTGATCCTGCATCTATTCTAACCTCCAAAAACAGATTCAGTTGCATTTTCCAGCGTGTTTTGTTTGCGCCTTTGCAAATGTCTTACATCGACAAACTTATTTAGTACTATTTTGCAAATAGGGTTACATTGTCGCAACATTGTGTGAAAACAAGGTGATATCTAATTAGCACACAGGTAAGGAATTAAGAAAATCTTTATTTAAGGGTGAAGATGTTTCTCACAAAATCGTTGCCCCAATGCATCATTGAAATTCAAGCTGGAAAGATGATTTTAATATATCACTTGTACATTTTGTATTGCTCTTCTGGTGACAATGTAGTTTGTTTTTGTCAATTACCATTTTAATAATAGGGTAAAGAAAATTAAGTGGATTTTTGAAAGAAAACAATACTGTCAATATACTATTAAAACAAATTAAAATGGTAAAAGTTATTGTACTTTAAGTAAAAATAAAAGAGCAAAAATATCAATCCCAGTTTTGGATTACTTTAATTAACAAAAAAAATGCATATAGCAAAGGATAGTTTCAATCTGCCGATCTCTAGGTTATGGGCCCAGCATGCTTCCATTGCAGTACTCTGCTGCACATGTAAGTGCAAGAGATCCTGGAGCACTCACTCATCATGGGAAAGTACCAATGTGTTTCTTCATTGGTTGATGGAAGAAACATCTTACAAAAACTCTCCAGATTATTGACTTTTTAAAGTTTTTCTAGGAAACGTTCTTGATGAATGCTTATTAGCCTTTGTCAGTATGTACTTCTTGCAAAGTGTCTCTGTGGTGCAATTGGTTAGTGTGTAAGGTTATTAACCAAAAGGTTGGTGGTTCAATCCCACCCAGGAATGTAATTGACCTTGTGATCAGATTTTGGTGATATTTAAGTAGACAAGTCAAAATTTCAAACCCCCTCTTATTGTGTAGGGTACCTGGCCTTCTCTGATGTAATCAGAGTTAGATTTGATTCAGTGATTTTATTAAAACAGCTAGGAAGCACAATTTAGCAGTGGGTTGCAGAGAAAAAAAATATGCTGGCAGAAAAATCCAATTGAGTGATTAAACAGCTCTTTATTTTCTGGCTTTATTTTTATGCTAACAAATTTGTTCTCTGAAAAGTGTCCACAAAGCCAAGTCTCTGATTAACACCTTTGTAAGGATGGTTTTTCACCTATTACTAAATTAAACTTGCTTCATTGGAAAGGCAGCAAGATGCATCCTCATTTCAATGTCTACTGAAATAATACAGGTTGACACCAGGAAACATTAACGCCACTGCATCCTTGCTGCTTTCTCATGTGGAAGTCTGTTTAATGTGAAAACAAGGTGATATCTAATTAGCACACAGGTAAGGAATTAAGAAAATCTTTATTTAAGGGTGAAGATGTTTCTCACAAAATCGTTGCCCCAATGCATCATTGAAATTCAAGCTGGAAAGATGATTTTAATATATCACTTGTACATTTTGTATTGCTCTTCTGGTGACAATGTAGTTTGTTTTTGTCAATTACCATTTTAATAATAGGGTAAAGAAAATTAAGTGGATTTTTGAAAGAAAACAATACTGTCAATATACTATTAAAACAAATTAAATGGTAAAAGTTATTGTACTTTAAGTAAAAATAAAAGAGACAAAATATCAATCCCAGTTTTGGATTACTTTAATTAACAAAAAAAAAAGCATACAGCAGAGGATAGTTTCAATCTGCCTACCTCTGGGTTATGAGCCCAGCATGCTTCCATTGCTGTACTCTGCTGCACATGTAAGTGCAAGAGATCCTGAAGCACTCACTCATCATGGGAAAGTACCAATGTGTTTCTTCGTTGGTTGATGGAAGAAACATCTTACAAAAACTCTCCAGATTATTGACTTTTTAAAGTTTTTCTAGGAAACGTTTTAGATGAATGCTTATTAGCCCTTGTCAGTATACACTTTCGCAATGTGTCTCTGTGGCGCAATCAGTTAGTGTGTACGGCTATTAACCAAAAGGTTGGTGGTTCAATCCCACCCAGGTACGTAATTGACATTGTTATCAGATTTTGGTGATCTTTAAGTAGACAAGTCAAAATTTCAAACCCCCTGTTATGGTGTAGGGTACCTGGCCTTCTCTGATGTAATCAGAGTTAGATTTGATTCAGTGATTTTATAAAAACAGATAGGAAGCACAATTTAGCAGTGGGTTGCAGAGAAAAAGAAATATGCTGGCAAAAAAATCCATTTGAGTGATTAAACAGCTCTTCATTTTCTGGCTTTATTTTTATGCTAACAAATTTGTTCTCTGAAAAGTGTCCACAAAGCCAAGTCTCTGATTAACACCTTTGTAGGGATGGTTTTTCACCTATTACTAAATTAAACTTGCTTCATTGGAAAGGCAGCAAGATGCATCCTCATTTCAATGTCTACTGAAATAATACAGGTTGACACCAGGAAACATTAACGCCACTGCATCCTTGCTGCTTTCTCATGTGGAAGTCTGTTTAATGTGAAAACAGGGTGATATCTAATTAGCACTCAGGTAAGGAATTAAGAAAATCTTTATTTAAGGGTGAAGATGTTTCTCACAAAATCGTTGCCCCAATGCATCATTGAAATTCAAGCTGGAAAGATGATTTTAATATATCACTTGTACATTTTGTATTGCTCTTCTGGTGACAATGTATTTTGTTTTTGTCAATTACCATTTTAATAATAGGGTAAAGAAAATGAAGTGGATTTTTGAAAGAAAACAATACTGTCAATATACTATTAAAACAAAATAAATGGTAAAAGTTATTGTACTTTAAGTAAAAATAAAAGAGCCAAAATATCAATCCCAGTTTTGGATTACTTTAATTAACAAAAAAAAATGCATATAGCAGAGGATAGTTTCAATCTGCCTACCTCTGGGTTATGGGCCCAGCATGCTTCCATTGCAGTACTCTGCTGCACATGTAAGTGCAAGAGATCCTGAAGCACTCACTCATCATGGGAAAGTACCAATGTGTTTCTTCGTTGGTTGATGGAAGAAACATCTTACAAAAACTCTCCAGATTATTGACTTTTTAAAGTTTTTCTAGGAAACGTTTTAGATGAATGCTTATTAGCCCTTGTCAGTATGAACTTTTGCAAAGTGTCTCTGTGGCGCAATCAGTTAGTATGTATGGCTATTAACCAAAAGGTTGGTGGTTCAATCCCACCCAGGGACCTAACTGACCTTGTTATCAGATTTTGGTGATCTTTAAGTAGACAAGTCAAATTTCATACCCCCTGTTATGGTGTAGGGTACCTGGCCTTCTCTGATGTAATCAGAGTTAGATTTGATTCAGTGATTTTATAAAAACATCTAGGAAGCACAATTTAGCAGTGGGTTGCAGAGAAAAAGAAATATGCTGGCAAAAAAATCAAATTGCGTGATTAAACAGCTCTTCATTTTCTGGCTTTATTTTTATGCTAACAAATTTGTTCTCTGAAAAGTGTCCACAAAGCCAAGTCTCTGATTAACACCTTTGTAGGGATGGTTTTTCACCTATTACTAAATTAAACTTGCTTCATTGGAAAGGCAGCAAGATGCATCCTCATTTCAATGTCTACTGAAATAATACAGGTTGACACCAGGAAACATTAACGCCACTGCATCCTTGCTGCTTTCTCATGTGGAAGTCTGTTTAATGTGAAAACAAGGTGATATCTAATTAGCACACAGGTAAGGAATTAAGAAAATCTTTATTTAAGGGTGAAGATGTTTCTCACAAAATCGTTGCCCCAATGCATCATTGAAATTCAAGCTGGAAAGATGATTTTAATATATCACTTGTACATTTTGTATTGCTCTTCTGGTGACAATGTAGTTTGTTTTTGTCAATTACCATTTTAATAATAGGGTAAAGAAAATGAAGTGGATTTTTGAAAGAAAACAATACTGTCAATATACTATTAAAACAAATTAAAATGGTAAAAGTTATTGTACTTTAAGTAAAAATAAAAGAGCCAAAATATCAATCCCAGTTTTGGATTACTTTAATTAACAAACAAAAAAATGCATATAGCAGAGGATAGTTTCAATCTGCCTACCTCTGGGTTATGGGCCCAGCATGCTTCCATTGCTGTACTCTGCTGCACATGTAAGTGCAAGAGATCCTGAAGCACTCACTCATCATGGGAAAGTACCAATGTGTTTCTTCGTTGGTTGATAGAAGAAACATCTTACAAAAACTCCAGATTATTGACTTTTTAAAGTTTTTCTAGGAAACGTTTTAGATGAATGCTTATTAGCCTTTGTCAGTATTTAGTTCTGCAAAGTGTCTCTGTGGCGCAATCAGTTAGTGTGTAAGACTATTAACCAAAAGGTTGGTGGTTCAATCCCACCCAGGGACGTAATTGACCTTGTTATCAGATTTTGGTGATCTTTAAGTAGACAAGTCAAATTTCATACCCCCTGTTATGGTGTAGGGTACCTGGCCTTCTCTGATGTAATCAGAGTTAGATTTGATTCAGTAATTTTATAAAAACATCTAGGAAGCACAATTTAGCAGTAAGTTGCAGAGAAAAAGAAATATGCTGGCAAAAAAATCAAATTGCGTGATTAAACAGCTCTTCATTTTCTGGCTTTATTTTTATGCTAACAAATTTGTTCTCTGAAAAGTGTCCACAAAGCCAAGTCTCTGATTAACACCTTTGTAGGGATGGTTTTTCACCTATTACTAAATTAAACTTGCTTCATTGGAAAGGCAGCAAGATGCATCCTCATTTCAATGTCTACTGAAATAATACAGGTTGACACCAGGAAACATTAACGCCACTGCATCCTTGCTGCTTTCTCATGTGGAAGTCTGTTTAATGTGAAAACAAGGTGATATCTAATTAGCACACAGGTAAGGAATTAAGAAAATCTTTATTTAAGGGTGAAGATGTTTCTCACAAAATCGTTGCCCCAATGCATCATTGAAATTCAAGCTGGAAAGATGATTTTAATATATCACTTGTACATTTTGTATTGCTCTTCTGGTGACAATGTAGTTAGTTTTTGTCAATTACCATTTTAATAATAGGGTAAAGAAAATTAAGTGGATTTTTGAAAGAAAACAATACTGTCAATATACTATTAAAACAAATTAAAATGGTAAAAGTTATTGTACTTTAAGTAAAAATAAAAGAGCCAAAATATCAATCCCAGTTTTGGATTACTTTAATTAACAAAAAAAACAAAGCATACAGCAGAGGATAGTTTCAATCTGCCTACCTCTGGGTTATGAGCCCAGCATGCTTCCATTGCTGTACTCTGCTGCACATGTAAGTGCAAGAGATCCTGAAGCACTCACTCATCATGGGAAAGTACCAATGTGTTTCTTCGTTGGTTGATGGAAGAAACATCTTACAAAAACTCTCCAGATTATTGACTTTTTAAAGTTTTTCTAGGAAACGTTTTAGATGAATGCTTATTAGCCCTTGTCAGTATATACTTTCACAATGTGTCTCTGTGGCGCAATCAGTTAGTGTGTACGGCTATTAACCAAAAGGTTGGTGGTTCAATCCCACCCAGGTACGTAATTGACCTTGTTATCAGATTTTGGTGATCTTTAAGTAGACAAGTCAAAATTTCAAACCCCCTGTTATGGTGTAGTGTACCTGGCCTTCTCTGATGTAATCAGAGTTAGATTTGAATCACTGATTTTATAAAAACAGCTAGGAAGCACAATTTAGCAGTGGGTTGCAGAGAAAAAGAAATATGCTGGCAAAAAAATCCATTTGAGTGATTAAACAGCTCTTCATTTTCTGGCTTTATTTTTATGCTAACAAATTTGTTCTCTGAAAAGTGTCCACAAAGCCAAGTCTCTGATTAACACCTTTGTAGGGATGGTTTTTCACCTATTACTAAATTAAACTTGCTTCATTGGAAAGGCAGCAAGATGCATCCTCATTTCAATGTCTACTGAAATAATACAGGTTGACACCAGGAAACATTAACGCCACTGCATCCTTGCTGCTTTCTCATGTGGAAGTCTGTTTAATGTGAAAACAAGGTGATATCTAATTAGCACACAGGTAAGGAATTAAGAAAATCTTTATTTAAGGGTGAAGATGTTTCTCACAAAATCGTTGCCCCAATGCATCATTGAAATTCAAGCTGGAAAGATGATTTTAATATATCACTTGTACATTTTGTATTGCTCTTCTGGTGACAATGTAGTTTGTTTTTGTCAATTACCATTTTAATAATAGGGTAAAGAAAATGAAGTGGATTTTTGAAAGAAAACAATACTGTCAATATACTATTAAAACAAATTAAAATGGTAAAAGTTATTGTACTTTAAGTAAAAATAAAAGAGCCAAAATATCAATCCCAGTTTTGGATTACTTTAATTAACAAAAAAAAATGCATATAGCAGAGGATAGTTTCAATCTGCCTACCTCTGGGTTATGGGCCCAGCATGCTTCCATTGCAGTACTCTGCTGCACATGTAAGTGCAAGAGATCCTGAAGCACTCACTCATCATGGGAAAGTACCAATGTGTTTCTTTGTTGGTTGATGGAAGAAACATTTTACAAAAACTCTCCAGATTATTGACTTTTTAAAGTTTTTCTAGGAAACGTTTTAGATGAATGCTTATTAGCCTTTGTCAGTAGGAACTTTTGCAAAGTGTCTCTGTGGCGCAATCAGTTAGTATGTATGGCTATTAACCAAAAGGTTGGTGGTTTAATCCCACCCAGGTACCTAATTGACCTTGTTATCAGATTTTGGTGATCTTTAAGTAGACAAGTCAAATTTCATACCCCCTGTTATGGTGTAGGGTACCTGGCCTTCTCTGATGTAATCAGAGTTAGATTTGATTCAGTGATTTTATAAAAACACCTAGGAAGCACAATTTAGCAGTGGGTTGCAGAGAAAAAGAAATATGCTGGCAAAAAAATCAAATTGCGTGATTAAACAGCTCTTCATTTTCTCGCTTTATTTTTATGCTAACAAATTTGTTCTCTGAAAAGTGTCCACAAAGCCAAGTCTCTGATTAACACCTTTGTAGGGATGGTTTTTCACCTATTACTAAATTAAACTTGCTTCATTGGAAAGGCAGCAAGATGCATCCTCATTTCAATGTCTACTGAAATAATACAGGTTGACACCAGGAAACATTAACGCCACTGCATCCTTGCTGCTTTCTCATGTGGAAGTCTGTTTAATGTGAAAACAAGGTGATATCTAATTAGCACACAGGTAAGAAATTACGAAAATCTTTATTTAAGGGTGAAGATGTTTCTCACAAAATCGTTGCCCCAATGCATCATTGAAATTCAAGCTGGAAAGATGATTTTAATATATCACTTGTACATTTGTATTGCTCTTCTGGTGACAATGTAGTTTGTTTTTGTCAATTACCATTTTAATAATAGGGTAAAGAAAATGAAGTGGATTTTTGAAAGAAAACAATACTGTCAATATACTATTAAAACAAAATAAATGGTAAAAGTTATTGTACTTTAAGTAAAAATAAAAGAGCCAAAATATCAATCCCAGTTTTGGATTACTTTAATTAACAAAAAAAAATGCATATAGCAGAGGATAGTTTCAATCTGCCTACCTCTGGGTTATGAGCCCAGCATGCTTCCATTGCTGTACTCTGCTGCACATGTAAGTGCAAGAGATCCTGAAGCACTCACTCATCATGGGAAAGTACCAATGTGTTTCTTCGTTGGTTGATAGAAGAAACATCTTACAAAAACTCTCCAGATTATTGACTTTTTTAAGTTTTTCTAGGAAACGTTTTAGATGAATGCTTATTAGCATTTGTCAGTATGTACTTTTGCAAAGTGTCTCTGTGGCGCAATCAGTTAGTGTGTAAGGCTATTAACCAAAAGGTTGGTGGTTCAATCCCACCCAGGGACGTAATTGACCTTGTTATCAGATTTTGGTGATCTTTAAGTAGACAAGTCAAATTTCATACCCCCTGTTATGGTGTGGGGTACCTGGCCTTCTCTGATGTAATCAGAGTTAGATTTGATTCAGTGATTTTATAAAAACAGCTAGGAAGCACAATTTAGCAGTGGGTTGCAGAGAAAAAGAAAAATGCTGGCAAAAAAATCCATTTGAGTGATTAAACAGCTCTTCATTTTCTGGCTTTATTTTTATGCTAACAAATTTGTTCTCTGAAAAGTGTCCACAAAGCCAAGTCTCTGATTAACACCTTTGTAGGGATGGTTTTTCACCTATTACTAAATTAAACTTGCTTCATTGGAAAGGCAGCAAGATGCATCCTCATTTCAATGTCTACTGAAATAATACAGGTTGACACCAGGAAACATTAACGCCACTGCATCCTTGCTGCTTTCTCATGTGGAAGTCTGTTTAATGTGAAAACAAGGTGATATCTAATTAGCACACAGGTAAGGAATTAAGAAAATCTTTATTTAAGGGTGAAGATGTTTCTCACAAAATCGTTGCCCCAATGCATCATTGAAATTCAAGCTGGAAAGATGATTTTAATATATCACTTGTACATTTTGTATTGCTCTTCTGGTGACAATGTAGTTAGTTTTTGTCAATTACCATTTTAATAATAGGGTAAAGAAAATGAAGTGGATTTTTGAAAGAAAACAATACTGTCAATATACTATTAAAACAAATTAAAATGGTAAAAGTTATTGTACTTTAAGTAAAAATAAAAGAGCCAAAATATCAATCCCAGTTTTGGATTACTTTAATTAACAAAAAAAACAAAGCATACAGCAGAGGATAGTTTCAATCTGCCTACCTCTGGGTTATGAGCCCAGCATGCTTCCATTGCTGTACTCTGCTGCACATGTAAGTGCAAGAGATCCTGAAGCACTCACTCATCATGGGAAAGTACCAATGTGTTTCTTCGTTGGTTGATGGAAGAAACATCTTACAAAAACTCTCCAGATTATTGACTTTTTAAAGTTTTTCTAGGAAACGTTTTAGATGAATGCTTATTAGCCCTTGTCAGTATATACTTTCGCAATGTGTCTCTGTGGCGCAATCAGTTAGTGTGTACGGCTATTAACCAAAAGGTTGGTGGTTCAATCCCACCCAGGTACGTAATTGACCTTGTTATCAGATTTTGGTGATCTTTAAGTAGACAAGTCAAAATTTCAAACCCCCTGTTATGGTGTAGGGTACCTGGCCTTCTCTGATGTAATCAGAGTTAGATTTGATTCACTGATTTTATAAAAACAGCTAGGAAGCACAATTTAGCAGTGGGTTGCAGAGAAAAAGAAATATGCTGGCAAAAAAATCCATTTGAGTGATTAAACAGCTCTTCATTTTCTGGCTTTATTTTTATGCTAACAAATTTGTTCTCTGAAAAGTGTCCACAAAGCCAAGTCTCTGATTAACACCTTTGTAGGGATGGTTTTTCACCTATTACTAAATTAAACTTGCTTCATTGGAAAGGCAGCAAGATGCATCCTCATTTCAATGTCTACTGAAATAATACAGGTTGACACCAGGAAACATTAACGCCACTGCATCCTTGCTGCTTTCTCATGTGGAAGTCTGTTTAATGTGAAAACAAGGTGATATCTAATTAGCACACAGGTAAGGAATTAAGAAAATCTTTATTATAGGGTGAATATGTTTCTCACAAAATCGTTGCCCCAATGCATCATTGAAATTCAAGCTGGAAAGATGATTTTAATATATCACTTGTACATTTTGTATTGCTCTTCTGGTGACAATGTAGTTTGTTTTTGTCAATTACCATTTTAATAATAGGGTAAAGAAAATGAAGTGGATTTTTGAAAGAAAACAATACTGTCAATATACTATTAAAACAAATTAAAATGGTAAAAGTTATTGTACTTTAAGTAAAAATAAAAGAGCCAAAATATCAATCCCAGTTTTGGATTACTTTAATTAACAAAAAAAAATGCATATAGCAGAGGATAGTTTCAATCTGCCTACCTCTGGGTTATGGGCCCAGCATGCTTCCATTGCAGTACTCTGCTGCACATGTAAGTGCAAGAGATCCTGAAGCACTCACTCATCATGGGAAAGTACCAATGTGTTTCTTTGTTGGTTGATGGAAGAAACATTTTACAAAAACTCTCCAGATTATTGACTTTTTAAAGTTTTTCTAGGAAACGTTTTAGATGAATGCTTATTAGCCTTTGTCAGTAGGAACTTTTGCAAAGTGTCTCTGTGGCGCAATCAGTTAGTATGTATGGCTATTAACCAAAAGGTTGGTGGTTCAATCCCACCCAGGTACCTAATTGACCTTGTTATCAGATTTTGGTGATCTTTAAGTAGACAAGTCAAATTTCATACCCCCTGTTATGGTGTAGGGTACCTGGCCTTCTCTGATGTAATCAGAGTTAGATTTGATTCAGTGATTTTATAAAAACACCTAGGAAGCACAATTTAGCAGTGGGTTGCAGAGAAAAAGAAATATGCTGGCAAAAAAATCAAATTGCGTGATTAAACAGCTCTTCATTTTCTGGCTTTATTTTTATGCTAACAAATTTGTTCTCTGAAAAGTGTCCACAAAGCCAAGTCTCTGATTAACACCTTTGTAGGGATGGTTTTTCACCTATTACTAAATTAAACTTGCTTCATTGGAAAGGCAGCAAGATGCATCCTCATTTCAATGTCTACTGAAATAATACAGGTTGACACCAGGAAACATTAACGCCACTGCATCCTTGCTGCTTTCTCATGTGGAAGTCTGTTTAATGTGAAAACAAGGTGATATCTAATTAGCACACAGGTAAGAAATTACGAAAATCTTTATTTAAGGGTGAAGATGTTTCTCACAAAATCGTTGCCCCAATGCATCATTGAAATTCAAGCTGGAAAGATGATTTTAATATATCACTTGTACATTTGTATTGCTCTTCTGGTGACAATGTAGTTTGTTTTTGTCAATTACCATTTTAATAATAGGGTAAAGAAAATGAAGTGGATTTTTGAAAGAAAACAATACTGTCAATATACTATTAAAACAAAATAAATGGTAAAAGTTATTGTACTTTAAGTAAAAATAAAAGAGCCAAAATATCAATCCCAGTTTTGGATTACTTTAATTAACAAAAAAAAATGCATATAGCAGAGGATAGTTTCAATCTGCCTACCTCTGGGTTATGAGCCCAGCATGCTTCCATTGCTGTACTCTGCTGCACATGTAAGTGCAAGAGATCCTGAAGCACTCACTCATCATGGGAAAGTACCAATGTGTTTCTTCGTTGGTTGATAGAAGAAACATCTTACAAAAACTCTCCAGATTATTGACTTTTTTAAGTTTTTCTAGGAAACGTTTTAGATGAATGCTTATTAGCATTTGTCAGTATGTACTTTTGCAAAGTGTCTCTGTGGCGCAATCAGTTAGTGTGTAAGGCTATTAACCAAAAGGTTGGTGGTTCAATCCCACCCAGGGACGTAATTGACCTTGTTATCAGATTTTGGTGATCTTTAAGTAGACAAGTCAAATTTCATACCCCCTGTTATGGTGTAGGGTACCTGGCCTTCTCTGATGTAATCAGAGTTAGATTTGATTCAGTGATTTTATAAAAACAGCTAGGAAGCACAATTTAGCAGTGGGTTGCAGAGAAAAAGAAAAATGCTGGCAAAAAAATCCATTTGAGTGATTAAACAGCTCTTCATTTTCTGGCTTTATTTTTATGCTAACAAATTTGTTCTCTGAAAAGTGTCCACAAAGCCAAGTCTCTGATTAACACCTTTGTAGGGATGGTTTTTCACCTATTACTAAATTAAACTTGCTTCATTGGAAAGGCAGCAAGATGCATCCTCATTTCAATGTCTACTGAAATAATACAGGTTGACACCAGGAAACATTAACGCCACTGCATCCTTGCTGCTTTCTCATGTGGAAGTCTGTTTAATGTGAAAACAAGGTGATATCTAATTAGCACACAGGTAAGGAATTAAGAAAATCTTTATTTAAGGGTGAAGATGTTTCTCACAAAATCGTTGCCCCAATGCATCATTGAAATTCAAGCTGGAAAGATGATTTTAATATATCACTTGTACATTTTGTATTGCTCTTCTGGTGACAATGTAGTTAGTTTTTGTCAATTACCATTTTAATAATAGGGTAAAGAAAATGAAGTGGATTTTTGAAAGAAAACAATACTGTCAATATACTATTAAAACAAATTAAAATGGTAAAAGTTATTGTACTTTAAGTAAAAATAAAAGAGCCAAAATATCAATCCCAGTTTTGGATTACTTTAATTAACAAATAAAAAAAAAGCATACAGCAGAGGATAGTTTCAATCTGCCTACCTCTGGGTTATGAGCCCAGCATGCTTCCATTGCTGTACTCTGCTGCACATGTAAGTGCAAGAGATCCTGAAGCACTCACTCATCATGGGAAAGTACCAATGTGTTTCTTCGTTGGTTGATGGAAGAAACATCTTACAAAAACTCTCCAGATTATTGACTTTTTAAAGTTTTTCTAGGAAACGTTTTAGATGAATGCTTATTAGCCCTTGTCAGTATATACTTTCGCAATGTGTCTCTGTGGCGCAATCAGTTAGTGTGTACGGCTATTAACCAAAAGGTTGGTGGTTCAATCCCACCCAGGTACGTAATTGACCTTGTTATCAGATTTTGGTGATCTTTAAGTAGACAAGTCAAAATTTCAAACCCCCTGTTATGGTGTAGGGTACCTGGCCTTCTCTGATGTAATCAGAGTTAGATTTGATTCACTGATTTTATAAAAACAGCTAGGAAGCACAATTTAGCAGTGGGTTGCAGAGAAAAAGAAATATGCTGGCAAAAAAATCCATTTGAGTGATTAAACAGCTCTTCATTTTCTGGCTTTATTTTTATGCTAACAAATTTGTTCTCTGAAAAGTGTCCACAAAGCCAAGTCTCTGATTAACACCTTTGTAGGGATGGTTTTTCACCTATTACTAAATTAAACTTGCTTCATTGGAAAGGCAGCAAGATGCATCCTCATTTCAATGTCTACTGAAATAATACAGGTTGACACCAGGAAACATTAACGCCACTGCATCCTTGCTGCTTTCTCATGTGGAAGTCTGTTTAATGTGAAAACAAGGTGATATCTAATTAGCACACAGGTAAGGAATTAAGAAAATCTTTATTATAGGGTGAATATGTTTCTCACAAAATCGTTGCCCCAATGCATCATTGAAATTCAAGCTGGAAAGATGATTTTAATATATCACTTGTACATTTTGTATTGCTCTTCTGGTGACAATGTAGTTTGTTTTTGTCAATTACCATTTTAATAATAGGGTAAAGAAAATGAAGTGGATTTTTGAAAGAAAACAATACTGTCAATATACTATTAAAACAAATTAAAATGGTAAAAGTTATTGTACTTTAAGTAAAAATAAAAGAGCCAAAATATCAATCCCAGTTTTGGATTACTTTAATTAACAAAAAAAAATGCATATAGCAGAGGATAGTTTCAATCTGCCTACCTCTGGCTTATGGGCCCAGCATGCTTCCATTGCAGTACTCTGCTGCACATGTAAGTGCAAGAGATCCTGAAGCACTCACTCATCATGGGAAAGTACCAATGTGTTTCTTTGTTGGTTGATGGAAGAAACATCTTACAAAAACTCTCCAGATTATTGACTTTTTAAAGTTTTTCTAGGAAACGTTTTAGATGAATGCTTATTAGCCTTTGTCAGTAGGAACTTTTGCAAAGTGTCTCTGTGGCGCAATCAGTTAGTATGTATGGCTATTAACCAAAAGGTTGGTGGTTCAATCCCACCCAGGTACCTAATTGACCTTGTTATCAGATTTTGGTGATCTTTAAGTAGACAAGTCAAATTTCATACCCCCTGTTATGGTGTAGGGTACCTGGCCTTCTCTGATGTAATCAGAGTTAGATTTGATTCAGTGATTTTATAAAAACACCTAGGAAGCACAATTTAGCAGTGGGTTGCAGAGAAAAAGAAAAATGCTGGCAAAAAAATCCATTTGAGTGATTAAACAGCTCTTCATTTTCTGGCTTTATTTTTATGCTAACAAATTTGTTCTCTGAAAAGTGTCCACAAAGCCAAGTCTCTGATTAACACCTTTGTAGGGATGGTTTTTCACCTATTACTAAATTAAACTTGCTTCATTGGAAAGGCAGCAAGATGCATCCTCATTTCAATGTCTACTGAAATAATACAGGTTGACACCAGGAAACATTAACGCCACTGCATCCTTGCTGCTTTCTCATATGGAAGTCTGTTTAATGTGAAAACAAGGTGATATCTAATTAGCACACAGGTAAGGAATTAAGAAAATCTTTATTTAAGGGTGAAGATGTTTCTCACAAAATCGTTGCCCCAATGCATCATTGAAATTCAAGCTGGAAAGATGATTTTAATATATCACTTGTACATTTTGTATTGCTCTTCTGGTGACAATGTAGTTTGTTTTGGTCAATTACCATTTTAATAATAGGGTAAAGAAAATGAAGTGGATTTTTGAAAGAAAACAATACTGTCAATATACTATTAAAACAAATTAAAATGGTAAAAGTTATTGTACTTTAAGTAAAAATAAAAGAGCCAAAATATCAATCCCAGTTTTGGATTACTTTAATTAACAAAAAAAATGCATATAGCAGAGGATAGTTTCAATCTGCCTACCTCTGGCTTATGGGCCCAGCATGCTTCCATTGCAGTACTCTGCTGCACATGTAAGTGCAAGAGATCCTGAAGCACTCACTCATCATGGGAAAGTACCAATGTGTTTTTTCGTTGGTTGATGGAAGAAACATCTTACAAAAACTCTCCAGATTATTGACTTTTTAAAGTTTTTCTAGGAAACGTTTTAGATGAATGCTTATTAGCCTTTGTCAGTAGGAACTTTTGCAAAGTGTCTTTGTGGCGCAATCAGTTAGTATGTATGGCTATTAACCAAAAGGTTGGTGGTTCAATCCCACCCAGGGACATAATTGACCTTGTTATCAGATTTTGGTGATCTTTAAGTAGACAAGTCAGATTTCATACCCCCTGTTATGGTGTAGGGTACCTGGCCTTCTCTGATGTAATCAGAGTTAGATTTGATTCAGTGATTTTATAAAAACATCTAGGAAGCACAATTTAGCAGTGGGTTGCAGAGAAAAAGAAATATGCTGGCAAAAAAATCAAATTGCGTGATTAAACAGCTCTTCATTTTCTGGCTTTATTTTTATGCTAACAAATTTGTTCTCTGAAAAGTGTCCACAAAGCCAAGTCTCTGATTTACACCTTTGTAGGGATGGTTTTTCACCTATTACTAAATTAAACTTGCTTCATTGGAAAGGCAGCAAGATGCATCCTCATTTCAATGTCTACTGAAATAATACAGGTTGACACCAGGAAACATTAACGCCACTGCTTCCTTGCTGCTTTCTCATGTGGAAGTCTGTTTAATGTGAAAACAAGGTGATATCTAATTAGCACACAGGTAAGGAATTAAGAAAATCTTTATTTAAGGGTGAAGATGTTTCTCACAAAATCGTTGCCCCAATGCATCATTGAAATTCAAGCTGGAAAGATGATTTTAATATATCACTTGTACATTTTGTATTGCTCTTCTGGTGACAATGTAGTTAGTTTTTGTCAATTACCATTTTAATAATAGGGTAAAGAAAATTAAGTGGATTTTTGAAAGAAAACAATACTGTCAATATACTATTAAAACAAATTAAAATGGTAAAAGTTATTGTACTTTAAGTAAAAATAAAAGAGCCAAAATATCAATCCCAGTTTTGGATCACTTTAATTAACAAAAAAAAAAAGCATACAGCAGAGGATAGTTTCAATTTGCCTACCTCTGGGTTATGAGCCCAGCATGCTTCCATTGCTGTACTCTGCTGCACATGTAAGTGCAAGAGATCCTGAAGCACTCACTCATCATGGGAAAGTACCAATGTGTTTCTTCGTTGGTTGATGGAAGAAACATCTTACAAAAACTCTCCAGATTATTGACTTTTTAAAGTTTTTCTAGGAAACGTTTTAGATGAATGCTTATTAGCCCTTGTCAGTACATACTTTTGCAATGTGTCTCTGTGGCGCAATTAGTTAGTGTATACGGCTATTAACCAAAAGGTTGGTGGTTCAATCCCACCCAGGTACGTAATTGACCTTGTTATCAGATTTTGGTGATCTTTAAGTAGACAAGTCAAAATTTCAAACCCCCTGTTATGGTGTAGGGTACCTGGCCTTCTCTGATGTAATCAGAGTTAGATTTGATTCAGTGATTTTATAAAAACAGCTAGGAAGCACAATTTAGCATTGGGTTGCAGAGAAAAAGAAATATGCTGGCAAAAAAATCCATTTGAGTGATTAAACAGCTCTTCATTTTCTGGCTTTATTTTTATGCTAACAAATTTGTTCTCTGAAAAGTGTCCACAAAGCCAAGTCTCTGATTAACACCTTTGTAGGGATGGTTTTTCACCTATTACTAAATTAAACTTGCTTCATTGGAAAGGCAGCAAGATGCATCCTCATTTCAATGTCTACTGAAATAATACAGGTTGACACCAGGAAACATTAACGCCACTGCATCCTAATCACTCAAATGGTTTTTTTTGCCAGCATATTTCTTTTTCTCTGCAACCCACTGCTAAATTGTGCTTCCTAGCTGTTTTTATAAAATCACTGAATCAAATCTAACTCTGATTACATCAGAGAAGGCCAGGTACCCTACACCATAACAGGGGGTTTGAAATTTTGACTTGTCTACTTAAAGATCACCAAAATCTGATAACAAGGTCAATTACGTACCTGGGTGGGATTGAACCACCAACCTTTTGGTTAATAGCCGTACACACTAACTGATTGCGCCACAGAGACACATTGTGAAAGTATATACTGACAAGGGCTAATAAGCATTCATCTAAAACGTTTCCTAGAAAAACTTTAAAAAGTCAATAATCTGGAGAGTTTTTGTAAGATGTTTCTTCCATCAACCAACGAAGAAACACATTGGTACTTTCCCATGATGAGTGAGTGCTTCAGGATCTCTTGCACTTACATGTGCAGCAGAGTACAGCAATGGAAGCATGCTGGGCCCATAACCCAGAGGTAGGCAGATTGAAACTATTCTCTGCTATATGCATTTTTTTGTTTGTTAATTAAAGTAATCCAAAACTGGGATTGATATTTTGGCTCTTTTATTTTTACTTAAAGTACAATAACTTTTACCATTTTAATTTGTTTTAATAGTATATTGACAGTATTGTTTTCTTTCAAAAATCCACTTAATTTTCTTTACCCTATTATTTAAATGGTAATTGACAAAAACAAACTACATTGTCACCAGAAGAGCAATTCAAAATGTACAAGTGATATATTAAAATCATCTTTCCAGCTTGAATTTCAATGATGCATTGGGGCAACGATTTTGTGAGAAACATCTTCACCCTTAAATAAAGATTTTCTTAATTCCTTACCTGTGTGCTAATTAGATATCACCTTGTTTTCATATTAAACAGACTTCCACATGAGAAAGCAGCAAGGATGCAGTGGCGTTAATGTTTCCTGGTGTCAACCTGTATTATTTCAGTAGACATTGAAATGAGGATGCATCTTGCTGCCTTTCCAATGAAGCAAGTTTAATTTAGTAATAGGTGAAAAACCATCCCTACAAAGGTGTTAATCAGAGACTTGGCTTTGTGGACACTTTTCAGAGAACAAATTTGTTAGCATAAAAATAAAGCCAGAAAATGAAGAGCTGTTTAATCACGCAATTTGATTTTTTTGCCAGCATATTTCTTTTTCTCTGCAACCCACTGCTAAATTGTGCTTCCTAGATGTTTTTATAAAATCACTGAATCAAATCTAACTCTGATTACATCAGAGAAGGCCAGGTACCCTACACCATAACAGGGGGTATGAAATTTGACTTGTCTACTTAAAGATCACCAAAATCTGATAACAAGGTCAATTACGTCCCTGGGTGGGATTGAACCACCAACCTTTTGGTTAATAGCCATACATGCTAACTGATTGCGCCACAGAGATACTTTTCAAAAGTTCATACTGACAAAGGCTAATAAGCATTCATCTAAAACGTTTCCTAGAAAAACTTTAAAAAGTCAATAATCTGGAGAGTTTTTGTAAGATGTTTCTTCCATCAACCAACGAAGAAACACATTGGTACTTTCCCATGATGAGTGAGTGCTTCAGGATCTCTTGCACTTACATATGCAGCAGAGTACTGCAATGGAAGCATGCTGGGCCCATAAGCCAGAGGTAGGCAGATTGAAACTATCCTCTGCTATATGCATTTTTTTTTGTTAATTAAAGTAATCCAAAACTGGGATTGATATTTTGTCTCTTTTATTTTTACTTAAAGTACAATAACTTTTACCATTTATTATGTTTTAATAGTATATTGACAGTATTGTTTTCTTTCAAAAATCCACTTCATTTTCTTTACCCTATTATTAAAATGGTAATTGACAAAAACAAACTACATTGTCACCAGAAGAGCAATACAAAATGTACAAGTGATATATTAAAATCATCTTTCCAGCTTGAATTTCAATGATGCATTGGGGCAACGATTTTGTGAGAAACATCTTCACCCTTAAATAAAGATTTTCGTAATTTCTTACCTGTGTGCTAATTAGATATCACCTTGTTTTCACATTAAACAGACTTCCACATGAGAAAGCAGCAAGGATGCAGTGGCGTTAATGTTTCCTGGTGTCAACCTGTATTATTTCAGTAGACATTGAAATGAGGATGCATCTTGCTGCCTTTCCAATGAAGCAAGTTTAATTTAGTAATAGGTGAAAAACCATCCATACAAAGGTGTTAATCAGAGACTTGGCTTTGTGGACACTTTTCAGAGAACAAATTTGTTAGCATAAAAATAAAGCCAGAAAATGAAGAGCTGTTTAATCACGCAATTTGATTTTTTTGCCAGCATATTTCTTTTTCTCTGCAACCCACTGCTAAATTGTGCTTCCTAGATGTTTTTATAAAATCACTGAATCAAATCTAACTCTGATTACATCAGAGAAGGCCAGGTACCCTACACCATAACAGGGGGTATGAAATTTGACTTGTCTACTTAAAGATCACCAAAATCTGATAACAAGGTCAATTAGGTCCCTGGGTGGGATTGAACCACCAACCTTTTGGTTAATAGCCGTACATACTAACTGATTGCGCCACAGAGACACTTTGCAAAAGTTCATACTGACAAAGGCTAATAAGCATTCATCTAAAACGTTTCCTAGAAAAACTTTAAAAAGTCAATAATCTGGAGAGTTTTTGTAAGATGTTTCTTCCATCAACCAACGAAGAAACACATTGGTACTTTCCCATGAAGAGTGAGTGCTTCAGGATCTCTTGCACTTACATGTGCAGCAGAGTACTGCAATGGAAGCATGCTGGGCCCATAACCCAGAGGTAGGCAGATTGAAACTATCCTCTGCTATATGCATTTTTTTTTTGTTAATTAAAGTAATCCAAAACTGGGATTGATATTTTGGCTCTTTTATTTTTACTTAAAGTACAATAACTTTTACCATTTTAATTTGTTTTAATAGTATATTGACAGTATTGTTTTCTTTCAGAAATCCACTTCATTTTCTTTACCCTATTATTAAAATGGTAATTGACAAAAACAAACTACATTGTCACCAGAAGAGCAATACAAAATGTACAAGTGATATATTAAAATCATCTTTCCAGCTTGAATTTCAATGATGCATTGGGGCAACGATTTTGTGAGAAACATCTTCACCCTTAAATAAAGATTTTCGTAATTTCTTAACTGTGTGCTAATTAGATATCACCTTGTTTTCACATTAAACAGACTTCCACATGAGAAAGCAGCAAGGATGCAGTGGCGTTAATGTTTCCTGGTGTCAACCTGTATTATTTCAGTAGACATTGAAATGAGGATGCATCTTGCTGCCTTTCCAATGAAGCAATTTTAATTTAGTAATAGGTGAAAAACCATCCCTACAAAGGTGTTAATCAGAGACTTGGCTTTGTGGACACTTTTCAGAGAACAAATTTGTTAGCATAAAAATAAAGCCAGAAAATGAAGAGCTGTTTAATCACGCAATTTGATTTTTTTGCCAGCATATTTCTTTTTCTCTGCAACCCACTGCTAAATTGTGCTTCCTAGATGTTTTTATAAAATCACTGAATCAAATCTAACTCTGATTACATCAGAGAAGGCCAGGTACCCTACACCATAACAGTGGGTATGAAATTTGACTTGTCTACTTAAAGATCACCAAAATCTGATAACAAGGTCAATTAGGTCCCTGGGTGGGATTGAACCACCAACCTTTTGGTTAATAGCCGTACATACTAACTGATTGCGCCACAGAGACACTTTGCAAAAGTTTATACTGACAAAGGCTAATAAGCATTCATCTAAAACGTGTCCTAGAAAAACTTTAAAAAGTCAATAATCTGGAGAGTTTTTGTAAGATGTTTCTTCCATCAACCAACGAAGAAACACATTGGTACTTTCCCATGATGAGTGAGTGCTTCAGGATCTCTTGCACTTACATGTGCAGCAGAGTACTGCAATGGAAGCATGCTGGGCCCATAAGCCAGAGGTAGGCAGATTGAAACTATCCCCTGCTATATGCATTTTTTTTTGTTAATTAAAGTAATCCAAAACTGGGATTGATATTTTGGCTCTTTTATTTTTACTTAAAGTACAATAACTTTTACCATTTTAATTTGTTTTAATAGTATATTGACAGTATTGTTTTCTTTCAGAAATCCACTTCATTTTCTTTACCCTATTATTAAAATGGTAATTGACAAAAACAAACTACATTGTCACCAGAAGAGCAATACAAAATGTACAAGTGATATATTAAAATCATCTTTCCAGCTTGAATTTCAATGATGCATTGGGGCAACGATTTTGTGGGAAACATCTTCACCCTTAAATAAAGATTTTCTTAATTCCTTACCTGTGTGCTAATTAGATATCACCTTGTTTTCACATTAAACAGACTTCCACATGAGAAAGCAGCAAGGATGCAGTGGCGTTAATGTTTCCTGGTGTCAACCTGTATTATTTCAGTAGACATTGAAATGAGGATGCATCTTGCTGCCTTTCCAATGAAGCAAGTTTAATTTAGTAATAGGTGAAAAACCATCCCTACAAAGGTGTTAATCAGAGACTTGGCTTTGTGGACACTTTTCAGAGAACAAATTTGTTAGCATAAAAATAAAGCCAGAAAATGAAGAGCTGTTTAATCACTCAAATGGATTTTTTTGCCAGCATATTTCTTTTTCTCTGCAACCCACTGCTAAATTGTGCTTCCTAGCTGTTTTTATAAAATCACTGAATCAAATCTAACTCTGATTACATCAGAGAAGGCCAGGTACCCTACACCATAACAGGGGGTTTGAAATTTTGACTTGTCTACTTAAAGATCACCAAAATCTGATAACAAGGTCAATTACGTACCTGGGTGGGATTGAACCACCAACCTTTTGGTTAATAGCCGTACACACTAACTGATTGCGCCACAGAGACACATTGCGAAAGTATATACTGACAAGGGCTAATAAGCATTCATCTAAAACGTTTCCTAGAAAAACTTTAAAAAGTCAATAATCTGGAGAGTTTTTGTAAGATGTTTCTTCCATCAACCAACGAAGAAACACATTGGTACTTTCCCATGATGAGTGAGTGCTTCAGGATCTCTTGCACTTACATGTGCAGCAGAGTACAGCAATGGAAGCATGCTGGGCTCATAACCCAGAGGTAGGCAGATTGAAACTATCCTCTGCTGTATGCTTTTTTTTTTTGTTAATTAAAGTGATCCAAAACTGGGATTGATATTTTGGCTCTTTTATTTTTACTTAAAGTACAATAACTTTTACCATTTTAATTTGTTTTAATAGTATATTGACAGTATTGTTTTCTTTCAAAAATCCACTTCATTTTCTTTACCCTATTATTAAAATGGTAATTGACAAAAACAAACTACATTGTCACCAGAAGAGCAATACAAAATGTACAAGTGATATATTAAAATCATCTTTCCAGCTTGAATTTCAATGATGCATTGGGGCAACGATTTTGTGAGAAACATCTTCACCCTTAAATAAAGATTTTCTTAATTCCTTACCTGTGTGCTAATTAGATATCACCTTGTTTTCACATTAAACAGACTTCCACATGAGAAAGCAGCAAGGATGCAGTGGCGTTAATGTTTCCTGGTGTCAACCTGTATTATTTCAGTAGACATTGAAATGAGGATGCATCTTGCTGCCTTTCCAATGAAGCAAGTTTAATTTAGTAATAGGTGAAAAACCATCCCTACAAAGGTGTTAATCAGAGACTTGGCTTTGTGGACACTTTTCAGAGAACAAATTTGTTAGCATAAAAATAAAGCCAGAAAATGAAGAGCTGTTTAATCACTCAAATGGATTTTTTTGCCAGCATATTTCTTTTTCTCTGCAACCCACTGCTAAATTGTGCTTCCTAGCTGTTTTTATAAAATCACTGAATCAAATCTAACTCTGATTACATCAGAGAAGGCCAGGTACCCTACACCATAACAGGGGGTTTGAAATTTTGACTTGTCTACTTAAAGATCACCAAAATCTGATAACAAGGTCAATTACGTACCTGGGTGGGATTGAACCACCAACCTTTTGGTTAATAGCCGTACACACTAACTGATTGCGCCACAGAGACACATTGCGAAAGTATATACTGACAAGGGCTAATAAGCATTCATCTAAAACGTTTCCTAGAAAAACTTTAAAAAGTCAATAATCTGGAGAGTTTTTGTAAGATGTTTCTTCCATCAACCAACGAAGAAACACATTGGTACTTTCCCATGATGAGTGAGTGCTTCAGGATCTCTTGCACTTACATGTGCAGCAGAGTACAGCAATGGAAGCATGCTGGGCTCATAACCCAGAGGTAGGCAGATTGAAACTATCCTCTGCTGTATGCTTTTTTTTTTGTTAATTAAAGTGATCCAAAACTGGGATTGATATTTTGGCTCTTTTATTTTTACTTAAAGTACAATAACTTTTACCATTTTAATTTGTTTTAATAGTATATTGACAGTATTGTTTTCTTTCAAAAATCCACTTCATTTTCTTTACCCTATTATTAAAATGGTAATTGACAAAAACAAACTACATTGTCACCAGAAGAGCAATACAAAATGTACAAGTGATATATTAAAATCATCTTTCCAGCTTGAATTTCAATGATGCATTGGGGCAACGATTTTGTGAGAAACATCTTCACCCTTAAATAAAGATTTTCTTAATTCCTTACCTGTGTGCTAATTAGATATCACCTTGTTTTCACATTAAACAGACTTCCACATGAGAAAGCAGCAAGGATGCAGTGGCGTTAATGTTTCCTGGTGTCAACCTGTATTATTTCAGTAGACATTGAAATGAGGATGCATCTTGCTGCCTTTCCAATGAAGCAAGTTTAATTTAGTAATAGGTGAAAAACCATCCCTACAAAGGTGTTAATCAGAGACTTGGCTTTGTGGACACTTTTCAGAGAACAAATTTGTTAGCATAAAAATAAAGCCAGAAAATGAAGAGCTGTTTAATCACTCAAATGGATTTTTTTGCCAGCATATTTCTTTTTCTCTGCAACCCACTGCTAAATTGTGCTTCCTAGCTGTTTTTATAAAATCACTGAATCAAATCTAACTCTGATTACATCAGAGAAGGCCAGGTACCCTACACCATAACAGGGGGTTTGAAATTTTGACTTGTCTACTTAAAGATCACCAAAATCTGATAACAAGGTCAATTACGTACCTGGGTGGGATTGAACCACCAACCTTTTGGTTAATAGCCGTACACACTAACTGATTGCGCCACAGAGACACATTGCGAAAGTATATACTGACAAGGGCTAATAAGCATTCATCTAAAACGTTTCCTAGAAAAACTTTAAAAAGTCAATAATCTGGAGAGTTTTTGTAAGATGTTTCTTCCATCAACCAACGAAGAAACACATTGGTACTTTCCCATGATGAGTGAGTGCTTCAGGATCTCTTGCACTTACATGTGCAGCAGAGTACAGCAATGGAAGCATGCTGGGCTCATAACCCAGAGGTAGGCAGATTGAAACTATCCTCTGCTGTATGCTTTTTTTTTTGTTAATTAAAGTGATCCAAAACTGGGATTGATATTTTGGCTCTTTTATTTTTACTTAAAGTACAATAACTTTTACCATTTTAATTTGTTTTAATAGTATATTGACAGTATTGTTTTCTTTCAAAAATCCACTTCATTTTCTTTACCCTATTATTAAAATGGTAATTGACAAAAACAAACTACATTGTCACCAGAAGAGCAATACAAAATGTACAAGTGATATATTAAAATCATATTTCCAGCTTGAATTTCAATGATGCATTTGGGCAACGATTTTGTGAGAAACATCTTCATCCTTAAATATTTTCGTAATTTCTTACCTGTGTGCTAATTAGATATCACCTTGTTTTCACATTAAACAGACTTCCACATGAGAAAGCAGCAAGGATGCAGTGGCGTTAATGTTTCCTGGTGTCAACCTGTATTATTTCAGTAGACATTGAAATGAGGATGCATCTTGCTGCCTTTCCAATGAAGCAAGTTTAATTTAGTAATAGGTGAAAAACCATCCCTACAAAGGTGTTAATCAGAGACTTGGCTTTGTGGACACTTTTCAGAGAACAAATTTGTTAGCATAAAAATAAAGCCAGAAAATGAAGAGCTGTTTAATCACGCAATTTCATTTTTTTGCCAGCATATTTCTTTTTCTCTGCAACCCACTGCTAAATTGTGCTTCCTAGATGTTTTTATAAAATCACTGAATCAAATCTAACTCTGATTAAATCAGAGAAGGCCAGGTACCCTACACCATAACAGGGGGTATGAAATTTGACTTGCCTACTTAAAGATCACCAAAATCTGATAACAAGGTCAATTAGGTCCCTGGGTGGGATTGAACCACCAACCTTTTGGTTAATAGCCATACATACTAACTGATTGCGCCACAGAGACACTTTGCAAAAGTTCATACTGACAAAGGCTAATAAGCATTCATCTAAAACGTTTCCTAGAAAAACTTTAAAAAGTCAATAATCTGGAGAGTTTTTGTAAGATGTTTCTTCCATCAACCAACGAAGAAACACATTGGTACTTTCCCATGATGAGTGAGTGCTTCAGGATCTCTTGCACTTACATGTGCAGCAGAGTACTGCAATGGAAGCATGCTGGGCCCATAAGCCAGAGGTAGGCAGATTGAAACTATCCTCTGCTATATGCATTTTTTTTGTTAATTAAAGTAATCCAAAACTGGGATTGATATTTTGGCTCTTTTATTTTTACTTAAAGTACAATAACTTTTACAATTTTAATTTGTTTTAATAGTATATTGACAGTATTGTTTTCTTTCAGAAATCCACTTCATTTTCTTTACCCTATTATTAAAATGGTAATTGACAAAAACAAACTACATTGTCACCAGAAGAGCAATACAAAATGTACAAGTGATATATTAAAATCATCTTTCCAGCTTGAATTTCAATGATGCATTGGGGCAACGATTTTGTGAGAAACATCTTCACCCTTAAATAAAGATTTTCTTAATTCCTTACCTGTGTGCTAATTAGATATCACCTTGTTTTCACATTAAACAGACTTCCACATGAGAAAGCAGCTTAAACAGCTCTTCATTTTCTGGCTTTATTTTTATGCTAACAAATTTGTTCTCTGAAAAGTGTCCACAAAGCCAAGTCTCTGATTAACACCTTTGTAGGGATGGTTTTTCACCTATTACTAAATTAAACTTGCTTCATTGGAAAGGCAGCAAGATGCATCCTCATTTCAATGTCTACTGAAATAATACAGGTTGACACCAGGAAACATTAACGCCACTGCATCCTTGCTGCTTTCTCATGTGGAAGTCTGTTTAATGTGAAAACAAGGTGATATCTAATTAGCACACAGGTAAGGAATTAAGAAAATCTTTATTTAAGGGTGAAGATGTTTCTCACAAAATCGTTGCCCCAATGCATCATTGAAATTCAAGCTGGAAAGATGATTTTAATATATCACTTGTACATTTTGTATTGCTCTTCTGGTGACAATGTAGTTTGTTTTTGTCAATTACCATTTTAATAATAGGGTAAAGAAAATGAAGTGGATTTCTGAAAGAAAACAATACTGTCAATATACTATTAAAACAAATTAAAATGGTAAAAGTTATTGTACTTTAAGTAAAAATAAAAGAGCCAAAATATCAATCCCAGTTTTGGATTACTTTAATTAACAAAAAAAAATGCATATAGCAGAGGATAGTTTCAATCTGCCTACCTCTGGGTTATGGGCCCAGCATGCTTCCATTGCAGTACTCTGCTGCACATGTAAGAGATCCTGAAGCACTCACTCATCATGGGAAAGTACCAATGTGTTTCTTCGTTGGTTGATGGAAGAAACATCTTACAAAAACTCTCCAGATTATTGACTTTTTAAAGTTTTTCTAGGAAACGTTTTAGATGAATGCTTATTAGCCTTTGTCAGTATGAACTTTTGCAAAGTGTCTCTGTGGCGCAATCAGTTAGTATGTACGGCTATTAACCAAAACGTTGGTGGTTCAATCCCACCCAGTGACCTAATTGACCTTGTTATCAGATTTTGGTGATCTTTAAGTAGACAAGTCAAATTTCATACCCCCTGTTATGGTGTAGGGTACCTGGCCTTCTCTGATGTAATCAGAGTTAGATTTGATTCAGTGATTTTATAAAAACATCTAGGAAGCACAATTTAGCAGTGGGTTGCAGAGAAAAAGAAATATGCTGGCAAAAAAATCAAATTGCGTGATTAAACAGCTCTTCATTTTCTTGCTTTATTTTTATGCTAACAAATTTGTTCTCTGAAAAGTGTCCACAAAGCCAAGTCTCTGATTAACACCTTTGTAGGGATGGTTTTTCACCTATTACTAAATTAAACTTGCTTCATTGGAAAGGCAGCAAGATGCATCCTCATTTCAATGTCTACTGAAATAATACAGGTTGACACCAGGAAACATTAACGCCACTGCATCCTTGCTGCTTTCTCATGTGGAAGTCTGTTTAATGTGAAAACAAGGTGATATCTAATTAGCACACAGGTAAGAAATTACGAAAATCTTTATTTAAGGGTGAAGATGTTTCTCACAAAATCGTTGCCCCAATGCATCATTGAAATTCAAGCTGGAAAGATGATTTTAATATATCACTTGTACATTTTGTATTGCTCTTCTGGTGACAATGTAGTTTGTTTTTGTCAATTACCATTTTAATAATAGGGTAAAGAAAATGAAGTGGATTTTTGAAAGAAAACAATACTGTCAATATACTATTAAAACAAAATAAATGGTAAAAGTTATTGTACTTTAAGTAAAAATAAAAGAGACAAAATATCAATCCCAGTTTTGGATTACTTTAATTAACAAAAAAAATGCATATAGCAGAGGATAGTTTCAATCTGCCTACCTCTGGCTTATGGGCCCAGCATGCTTCCATTGCAGTACTCTGCTGCACATGTAAGTGCAAGAGATCCTGAAGCACTCACTCATCATGGGAAAGTACCAATGTGTTTCTTCGTTGATTGATGGAAGAAACATCTTACAAAAACTCTCCAGATTATTGACTTTTTAAAGTTTTTCTAGGAAACGTTTTAGATGAATGCTTATTAGCCTTTGTCAGTATGAACTTTTGCAAAGTGTCTCTGTGGCGCAATCAGTTAGTATGTATGGCTATTAACCAAAAGGTTGGTGGTTCAATCCCACCCAGGGACGTAATTGACCTTGTTATCAGATTTTGGTGATCTTTAAGTAGACAAGTCAAATTTCATACCCCCTGTTATGGTGTAGGGTACCTGGCCTTCTCTGATGTAATCAGAGTTAGATTTGATTCAGTGATTTTATAAAAACATCTAGGAAGCACAATTTAGCAGTGGGTTGCAGAGAAAAAGAAATATGCTGGCAAAAAAATCAAATTGCGTGATTAAACAGCTCTTCATTTTCTGGCTTTATTTTTATGCTAACAAATTTGTTCTCTGAAAAGTGTCCACAAAGCCAAGTCTCTGATTAACACCTTTGTAGGGATGGTTTTTCACCTATTACTAAATTAAACTTGCTTCATTGGAAAGGCAGCAAGATGCATCCTCATTTCAATGTCTACTGAAATAATACAGGTTGACACCAGGAAACATTAACGCCACTGCATCCTTGCTGCTTTCTCATGTGGAAGTCTGTTTAATATGAAAACAAGGTGATATCTAATTAGCACACAGGTAAGGAATTAAGAAAATCTTTATTTAAGGGTGAAGATGTTTCTCACAAAATCGTTGCCCCAATGCATCATTGAAATTCAAGCTGGAAAGATGATTTTAATATATCACTTGTACATTTTGAATTGCTCTTCTGGTGACAATGTAGTTTGTTTTTGTCAATTACCATTTAAATAATAGGGTAAAGAAAATTAAGTGGATTTTTGAAAGAAAACAATACTGTCAATATACTATTAAAACAAATTAAAATGGTAAAAGTTATTGTACTTTAAGTAAAAATAAAAGAGCCAAAATATCAATCCCAGTTTTGGATTACTTTAATTAACAAACAAAAAAAAATGCATATAGCAGAGAATAGTTTCAATCTGCCTACCTCTGGGTTATGGGCCCAGCATGCTTCCATTGCTGTACTCTGCTGCACATGTAAGTGCAAGAGATCCTGAAGCACTCACTCATCATGGGAAAGTACCAATGTGTTTCTTCTTTGGTTGATGGAAGAAACATCTTACAAAAACTCTCCAGATTATTGACTTTTTAAAGTTTTTCTAGGAAACGTTTTAGATGAATGCTTATTAGCCCTTGTCAGTATATACTTTCACAATGTGTCTCTGTGGCGCAATCAGTTAGTGTGTACGGCTATTAACCAAAAGGTTGGTGGTTCCAATCCCACCCAGGTACGTAATTGACCTTGTTATCAGATTTTGGTGATCTTTAAGTAGACAAGTCAAAATTTCAAACCCCCTGTTATGGTGTAGGGTACCTGGCCTTCTCTGATGTAATCAGAGTTAGATTTGATTCAGTGATTTTATAAAAACAGCTAGGAAGCACAATTTAGCAGTGGGTTGCAGAGAAAAAGAAATATGCTGGCAAAAAAATCCATTTGAGTGATTAAACAGCTCTTCATTTTCTGGCTTTATTTTTATGCTAACAAATTTGTTCTCTGAAAAGTGTCCACAAAGCCAAGTCTCTGATTAACACCTTTGTAGGGATGGTTTTTCACCTATTACTAAATTAAACTTGCTTCATTGGAAAGGCAGCAAGATGCATCCTCATTTCAATGTCTACTGAAATAATACAGGTTGACACCAGGAAACATTAACGCCACTGCATCCTTGCTGCTTTCTCATGTGGAAGTCTGTTTAATGTGAAAACAAGGTGATATCTAATTAGCACACAGGTAAGGAATTAAGAAAATCTTTATTTAAGGGTGAAGATGTTTCTCACAAAATCGTTGCCGCAATGCATCATTGAAATTCAAGCTGGAAAGATAATTTTAATATATCACTTGTACATTTTGTATTGCTCTTCTGGTGACAATGTAGTTTGTTTTTGTCAATTACCATTTTAATAATAGGGTAAAGAAAATGAAGTGGATTTTTGAAAGAAAACAATACTGTCAATATACTATTAAAACAAATTAAAATGGTAAAAGTTATTGTACTTTAAGTAAAAATAAAAGAGCCAAAATATCAATCCCAGTTTTGGATCACTTTAATTAACAAAAAAAAAAAAGCATACAGCAGAGGATAGTTTCAATCTGCCTACCTCTGGGTTATGAGCCCAGCATGCTTCCATTGCTGTACTCTGCTGCACATGTAAGTGCAAGAGATCCTGAAGCACTCACGATGAGTGAGTGCTTCAGGATCTCTTGCACTTACATGTGCAGCAGAGTACAGCAATGGAAGCATGCTGGGCTCATAACCCATAGGTAGGCAGATTGAAACTATCCTCTGCTCGTTGGTTGATGGAAGAAACATCTTACAAAAACTCTCCAGATTATTGACTTTTTAAAGTTTTTCTAGGAAACGTTTTAGATGAATGCTTATTAGCCCTTGTCAGTATATACTTTCGCAATGTGTCTCTGTGGCGCAATCAGTTAGTGTGTACGGCTATTAACCAAAAGGTTGGTGGTTCAATCCCACCCAGGTACGTAATTGACCTTGTTATCAGATTTTGGTGATCTTTAAGTAGACAAGTCAAAATTTCAAACCCCCTGTTATGGTGTAGGGTACCTGGCCTTCTCTGATGTAATCAGAGTTAGATTTGATTCAGTGATTTTATAAAAACAGCTAGGAAGCACAATTTAGCAGTGGGTTGCAGAGAAAAAGAAATATGCTGGCAAAAAAATCCATTTGAGTGATTAAACAGCTCTTCATTTTCTGGCTTTATTTTTATGCTAACAAATTTGTTCTCTGAAAAGTGTCCACAAAGCCAAGTCTCTGATTAACACCTTTGTAGGGATGGTTTTTCACCTATTACTAAATTAAACTTGCTTCATTGGAAAGGCAGCAAGATGCATCCTCATTTCAATGTCTACTGAAATAATACAGGTTGACACCAGGAAACATTAACGCCACTGCATCCTTGCTGCTTTCTCATGTGGAAGTCTGTTTAATGTGAAAACAAGGTGATATCTAATTAGCACACAGGTAAGAAATTACGAAAATCTTTATTTAAGGGTGAAGATGTTTCTCACAAAATCGTTGCCCCAATGCATCATTGAAATTCAAGCTGGAAAGATGATTTTAATATATCACTTGTACATTTTGTATTGCTCTTCTGGTGACAATGTAGTTTGTTTTTGTCAATTACCATTTTAATAATAGGGTAAAGAAAATGAAGTGGATTTTTGAAAGAAAACAATACTGTCAATATACTATTAAAACAAAATAAATGGTAAAAGTTATTGTACTTTAAGTAAAAATAAAAGAGACAAAATATCAATCCCAGTTTTGGATTACTTTAATTACCAAAAAAAATGCATATAGCAGAGGATAGTTTCAATCTGCCTACCTCTGGCTTATGGGCCCAGCATGCTTCCATTGCAGTACTCTGCTGCACATGTAAGTGCAAGAGATCCTGAAGCACTCACTCATCATGGGAAAGTACCAATGTGTTTCTTCGTTGATTGATGGAAGAAACATCTTACAAAAACTCTCCAGATTATTGACTTTTTAAAGTTTTTCTAGGAAACGTTTTAGATGAATGCTTATTAGCCTTTGTCAGTATGAACTTTTGCAAAGTGTCTCTGTGGCGCAATCAGTTAGTATGTATGGCTATTAACCAAAAGGTTGGTGGTTCAATCCCACCCAGGGACGTAATTGACCTTGTTATCAGATTTTGGTGATCTTTAAGTAGACAAGTCAAATTTCATACCCCCTGTTATGGTGTAGGGTACCTGGCCTTCTCTGATGTAATCAGAGTTAGATTTGATTCAGTGATTTTATAAAAACATCTAGGAAGCACAATTTAGCAGTGGGTTGCAGAGAAAAAGAAATATGCTGGCAAAAAAATCAAATTGCGTGATTAAACAGCTCTTCATTTTCTGGCTTTATTTTTATGCTAACAAATTTGTTCTCTGAAAAGTGTCCACAAAGCCAAGTCTCTGATTAACACCTTTGTAGGGATGGTTTTTCACCTATTACTAAATTAAACTTGCTTCATTGGAAAGGCAGCAAGATGCATCCTCATTTCAATGTCTACTGAAATAATACAGGTTGACACCAGGAAACATTAACGCCACTGCATCCTTGCTGCTTTCTCATGTGGAAGTCTGTTTAATATGAAAACAAGGTGATATCTAATTAGCACACAGGTAAGGAATTAAGAAAATCTTTATTTAAGGGTGAAGATGTTTCTCACAAAATCGTTGCCCCAATGCATCATTGAAATTCAAGCTGGAAAGATGATTTTAATATATCACTTGTACATTTTGAATTGCTCTTCTGGTGACAATGTAGTTTGTTTTTGTCAATTACCATTTAAATAATAGGGTAAAGAAAATTAAGTGGATTTTTGAAAGAAAACAATACTGTCAATATACTATTAAAACAAATTAAAATGGTAAAAGTTATTGTACTTTAAGTAAAAATAAAAGAGCCAAAATATCAATCCCAGTTTTGGATTACTTTAATTAACAAACAAAAAAAAATGCATATAGCAGAGAATAGTTTCAATCTGCCTACCTCTGGGTTATGGGCCCAGCATGCTTCCATTGCTGTACTCTGCTGCACATGTAAGTGCAAGAGATCCTGAAGCACTCACTCATCATGGGAAAGTACCAATGTGTTTCTTCTTTGGTTGATGGAAGAAACATCTTACAAAAACTCTCCAGATTATTGACTTTTTAAAGTTTTTCTAGGAAACGTTTTAGATGAATGCTTATTAGCCCTTGTCAGTATATACTTTCACAATGTGTCTCTGTGGCGCAATCAGTTAGTGTGTACGGCTATTAACCAAAAGGTTGGTGGTTCCAATCCCACCCAGGTACGTAATTGACCTTGTTATCAGATTTTGGTGATCTTTAAGTAGACAAGTCAAAATTTCAAACCCCCTGTTATGGTGTAGGGTACCTGGCCTTCTCTGATGTAATCAGAGTTAGATTTGATTCAGTGATTTTATAAAAACAGCTAGGAAGCACAATTTAGCAGTGGGTTGCAGAGAAAAAGAAATATGCTGGCAAAAAAATCCATTTGAGTGATTAAACAGCTCTTCATTTTCTGGCTTTATTTTTATGCTAACAAATTTGTTCTCTGAAAAGTGTCCACAAAGCCAAGTCTCTGATTAACACCTTTGTAGGGATGGTTTTTCACCTATTACTAAATTAAACTTGCTTCATTGGAAAGGCAGCAAGATGCATCCTCATTTCAATGTCTACTGAAATAATACAGGTTGACACCAGGAAACATTAACGCCACTGCATCCTTGCTGCTTTCTCATGTGGAAGTCTGTTTAATGTGAAAACAAGGTGATATCTAATTAGCACACAGGTAAGGAATTAAGAAAATCTTTATTTAAGGGTGAAGATGTTTCTCACAAAATCGTTGCCGCAATGCATCATTGAAATTCAAGCTGGAAAGATAATTTTAATATATCACTTGTACATTTTGTATTGCTCTTCTGGTGACAATGTAGTTTGTTTTTGTCAATTACCATTTTAATAATAGGGTAAAGAAAATGAAGTGGATTTTTGAAAGAAAACAATACTGTCAATATACTATTAAAACAAATTAAAATGGTAAAAGTTATTGTACTTTAAGTAAAAATAAAAGAGCCAAAATATCAATCCCAGTTTTGGATCACTTTAATTAACAAAAAAAAAAAGCATACAGCAGAGGATAGTTTCAATCTGCCTACCTCTGGGTTATGAGCCCAGCATGCTTCCATTGCTGTACTCTGCTGCACATGTAAGTGCAAGAGATCCTGAAGCACTCACGATGAGTGAGTGCTTCAGGATCTCTTGCACTTACATGTGCAGCAGAGTACAGCAATGGAAGCATGCTGGGCTCATAACCCAGAGGTAGGCAGATTGAAACTATCCTCTGCTCGTTGGTTGATGGAAGAAACATCTTACAAAAACTCTCCAGATTATTGACTTTTTAAAGTTTTTCTAGGAAACGTTTTAGATGAATGCTTATTAGCCCTTGTCAGTATATACTTTCGCAATGTGTCTCTGTGGCGCAATCAGTTAGTGTGTACGGCTATTAACCAAAAGGTTGGTGGTTCAATCCCACCCAGGTACGTAATTGACCTTGTTATCAGATTTTGGTGATCTTTAAGTAGACAAGTCAAAATTTCAAACCCCCTGTTATGGTGTAGGGTACCTGGCCTTCTCTGATGTAATCAGAGTTAGATTTGATTCAGTGATTTTATAAAAACAGCTAGGAAGCACAATTTAGCAGTGGGTTGCAGAGAAAAAGAAATATGCTGGCAAAAAAATCCATTTGAGTGATTAAACAGCTCTTCATTTTCTGGCTTTATTTTTATGCTAACAAATTTGTTCTCTGAAAAGTGTCCACAAAGCCAAGTCTCTGATTAACACCTTTGTAGGGATGGTTTTTCACCTATTACTAAATTAAACTTGCTTCATTGGAAAGGCAGCAAGATGCATCCTCATTTCAATGTCTACTGAAATAATACAGGTTGACACCAGGAAACATTAACGCCACTGCATCCTTGCTGCTTTCTCATGTGGAAGTCTGTTTAATGTGAAAACAAGGTGATATCTAATTAGCACACAGGTAAGGAATTAAGAAAATCTTTATTTAAGGGTGAAGATGTTTCTCACAAAATCTTTGCCCCAATGCATCATTGAAATTCAAGCTGGAAAGATGATTTTAATATATCACTTGTACATTTTGTATTGTGGTGACAATGTAGTTTGTTTTTGTCAATTACCATTTTAATAATAGGGTAAAGAAAATGAAGTGGATTTTTGAAAGAAAACAATACTGTCAATATACTATTAAAACAAAATAAATGGTAAAAGTTATTGTACTTTAAGTAAAAATAAAAGAGACAAAATATCAATCCCAGTTTTGGATTACTTTAATTAACAAAAAAAATGCATATAGCAGAGGATAGTTTCAATCTGCCTACCTCTGGCTTATGGGCCCAGCATGCTTCCATTGCAGTACTCTGCTGCACATGTAAGTGCAAGAGATCCTGAAGCACTCACTCATCATGGGAAAGTACCAATGTGTTTCTTCGTTGGTTGATGGAAGAAACATCTTACAAAAACTCTCCAGATTATTGACTTTTTAAAGTTTTTCTAGGAAACGTTTTAGATGAATGCTTATTAGCCTTTGTCAGTATGAACTTTTGCAAAGTATCTCTGTGGCGCAATCAGTTAGTATGTATGGCTATTAACCAAAAGGTTGGTGGTTCAATCCCACCCGGGGACGTAATTGACCTTGTTATCAGATTTTGGTGATCTTTAAGTAGACAAGTCAAATTTCATACCCCCTGTTATGGTGTAGGGTACCTGGCCTTCTCTGATGTAATCAGAGTTAGATTTGATTCAGTGATTTTATAAAAACATCTAGGAAGCACAATTTAGCAGTGGGTTGCAGAGAAAAAGAAATATGCTGGCAAAAAAATCAAATTGCGTGATTAAACAGCTCTTCATTTTCTGGCTTTATTTTTATGCTAACAAATTTGTTCTCTGAAAAGTGTCCACAAAGCCAAGTCTCTGATTAACACCTTTGTAGGGATGGTTTTTCACCTATTACTAAATTAAACTTGCTTCATTGGAAAGGCAGCAAGATGCATCCTCATTTCAATGTCTACTGCAATAATACAGGTTGACACCAGGAAACATTAACGCCACTGCATCCTTGCTGCTTTCTCATGTGGAAGTCTGTTTAATATGAAAACAAGGTGATATCTAATTAGCACACAGGTAAGGAATTAAGAAAATCTTTATTTAAGGGTGAAGATGTTTCTCACAAAATCGTTGCCCCAATGCATCATTGAAATTCAAGCTGGAAAGATGATTTTAATATATCACTTGTACATTTTGAATTGCTCTTCTGGTGACAATGTAGTTTGTTTTTGTCAATTACCATTTAAATAATAGGGTAAAGAAAATTAAGTGGATTTTTGAAAGAAAACAATACTGTCAATATACTATTAAAACAAATTAAAATGGTAAAAGTTATTGTACTTTAAGTAAAAATAAAAGAGCCAAAATATCAATCCCAGTTTTGGATTACTTTAATTAACAAACAAAAAAATGCATATAGCAGAGGATAGTTTCAATCTGCCTACCTCTGGGTTATGGGCCCAGCATGCTTCCATTGCTGTACTCTGCTGCACATGTAAGTGCAAGAGATCTTGAAGCACTCACTCATCATGGGAAAGTACCAATGTGTTTCTTCGTTGGTTGATGGAAGAAACATCTTACAAAAACTCTCCAGATTATTGACTTTTTAAAGTTTTTCTAGGAAACGTTTTAGATGAATGCTTATTAGCCCTTGTCAGTATATACTTTCACAATGTGTCTCTGTGGCGCAATCAGTTAGTGTGTATGGCTATTAACCAAAAGGTTGGTGGTTCAATCCCACCCAGGTCTGTAATTGACCTTGTTATCAGGTTTTGGTGATCCTAAAGTAGACAAGTCAAAATTTCAAACCCCCTGTTATGGTGTAGGGTACCTGGCCTTCTCTGATGTAATCAAAGTTAGATTTGATTCAGTGATTTTATAAAAACAGCTAGGAAGCACAATTTAGCAGTGGGTTGCAGAGAAAAAGAAATATGCTGGCAAAAAAATCCATTTGAGTGATTAAACAGCTCTTCATTTTCTGGCTTTATTTTTATGCTAACAAATTTGTTCTCTGAAAAGTGTCCACAAAGCCAAGTCTCTGATTAACACCTTTGTAGGGATGGTTTTTCACCTATTACTAAATTAAACTTGCTTCATTGGAAAGGCAGCAAGATGCATCCTCATTTCAATGTCTACTGAAATAATACAGGTTGACACCAGGAAACATTAACGCCACTGCATCCTTGCTGCTTTCTCATGTGGAAGTCTGTTTAATGTGAAAACAAGGTGATATCTAATTAGCACACAGGTAAGGAATTAAGAAAATCTTTATTTAAGGGTGAAGATGTTTCTCACAAAATCGTTGCCCCAATGCATCATTGAAATTCAAGCTGGAAAGATGATTTTAATATATCACTTGTACATTTTGTATTGCTCTTCTGGTGACAATGTAGTTTGTTTTTGTCAATTACCATTTTAATAATAGGGTAAAGAAAATGAAGTGGATTTCTGAAAGAAAACAATACTGTCAATATACTATTAAAACAAATTAAAATGGTAAAAGTTATTGTACTTTAAGTAAAAATAAAAGAGCCAAAATATCAATCCCAGTTTTGGATTACTTTAATTAACAAAAAAAAATGCATATAGCAGAGGATAGTTTCAATCTGCCTACCTCTGGCTTATGGGCCCAGCATGCTTCCATTGCAGTACTCTGCTGCACATGTAAGTGCAAGAGATCCTGAAGCACTCACTCATCATGGGAAAGTACCAATGTGTTTCTTCGTTGGTTGATGGAAGAAACATCTTACAAAAACTCTCCAGATTATTGACTTTTTAAAGTTTTTCTAGGAAACGTTTTAGATGAATGCTTATTAGCCTTTGTCAGTATGAACTTTTGCAAAGTGTCTCTGTGGCGCAATCAGTTAGTATGTACGGCTATTAACCAAAACGTTGTTGGTTCAATCCCACCCAGGGACCTAATTGACCTTGTTATCAGATTTTGGTGATCTTTAAGTAGACAAGTCAAATTTCATACCCCCTGTTATGGTGTAGGGTACCTGGCCTTCTCTGATGTAATCAGAGTTAGATTTGATTCAGTGATTTTATAAAAACATCTAGGAAGCACAATTTAGCAGTGGGTTGCAGAGAAAAAGAAATATGCTGGCAAAAAAATCAAATTGCGTGATTAAACAGCTCTTCATTTTCTGGCTTTATTTTTATGCTAACAAATTTGTTCTCTGAAAAGTGTCCACAAAGCCAAGTCTCTGATTAACACCTTTGTAGGGATGGTTTTTCACCTATTACTAAATTAAACTTGCTTCATTGGAAAGGCAGCAAGATGCATCCTCATTTCAATGTCTACTGAAATAATACAGGTTGACACCAGGAAACATTAACGCCACTGCATCCTTGCTGCTTTCTCATGTGGAAGTCTGTTTAATGTGAAAACAAGGTGATATCTAATTAGCACACAGGTAAGAAATTACGAAAATCTTTATTTAAGGGTGAAGATGTTTCTCACAAAATCGTTGCCCCAATGCATCATTGAAATTCAAGCTGGAAAGATGATTTTAATATATCACTTGTACATTTTGTATTGCTCTTCTGGTGACAATGTAGTTTGTTTTTGTCAATTACCATTTTAATAATAGGGTAAAGAAAATGAAGTGGATTTTTGAAAGAAAACAATACTGTCAATATACTATTAAAACAAAATAAATGGTAAAAGTTATTGTACTTTAAGTAAAAATAAAAGAGACAAAATATCAATCCCAGTTTTGGATTACTTTAATTAACAAAAAAAAATGCATATAGCAGAGGATAGTTTCAATCTGCCTACCTCTGGCTTATGGGCCCAGCATGCTTCCATTGCAGTACTCTGCTGCACATGTAAGTGCAAGAGATCCTGAAGCACTCACTCATCATGGGAAAGTACCAATGTGTTTCTTCGTTGGTTGATGGAAGAAACATCTTACAAAAACTCTCCAGATTATTGACTTTTTAAAGTTTTTCTAGGAAACGTTTTAGATGAATGCTTATTAGCCTTTGTCAGTATAAACTTTTGCAAAGTATCTCTGTGGCGCAATCAGTTAGTATGTATGGCTATTAACCAAAAGGTTGGTGGTTCAATCCCACCCGGGGACGTAATTGACCTTGTTATCAGATTTTGGTGATCTTTAAGTAGACAAGTCAAATTTCATACCCCCTGTTATGGTGTAGGGTACCTGGCCTTCTCTGATGTAATCAGAGTTAGATTTGATTCAGTGATTTTATAAAAATATCTAGGAAGCACAATTTAGCAGTGGGTTGCAGAGAAAAAGAAATATGCTGGCAAAAAAATCAAATTGCGTGATTAAACAGCTCTTCATTTTCTGGCTTTATTTTTATGCTAACAAATTTGTTCTCTGAAAAGTGTCCACAAAGCCAAGTCTCTGATTAACACCTTTGTAGGGATGGTTTTTCACCTATTACTAAATTAAACTTGCTTCATTGGAAAGGCAGCAAGATGCATCCTCATTTCAATGTCTACTGAAATAATACAGGTTGACACCAGGAAACATTAACGCCACTGCATCCTTGCTGCTTTCTCATGTGGAAGTCTGTTTAATGTGAAAACAAGGTGATATCTAATTAGCACACAGGTAAGAAATTACGAAAATCTTTATTTAAGGGTGAAGATGTTTCTCACAAAATCGTTGCCCCAATGCATCATTGAAATTCAAGCTGGAAAGATGATTTTAATATATCACTTGTACATTTTGTATTGCTCTTCTGGTGACAATGTAGTTTGTTTTTGTCAATTACCATTTTAATAATAGGGTAAAGAAAATGAAGTGGATTTTTGAAAGAAAACAATACTGTCAATATACTATTAAAACAAAATAAATGGTAAAAGTTATTGTACTTTAAGTAAAAATAAAAGAGACAAAATATCAATCCCAGTTTTGGATTACTTTAATTAACAAAAAAAAATGCATATAGCAGAGGATAGTTTCAATCTGCCTACCTCTGGCTTATGGGCCCAGCATGCTTCCATTGCAGTACTCTGCTGCACATGTAAGTGCAAGAGATCCTGAAGCACTCACTCATCATGGGAAAGTACCAATGTGTTTCTTCGTTGGTTGATGGAAGAAACATCTTACAAAAACTCTCCAGATTATTGACTTTTTAAAGTTTTTCTAGGAAACGTTTTAGATGAATGCTTATTAGCCTTTGTCAGTATGAACTTTTGCAAAGTGTCTCTGTGGCAAAATCAGTTAGTATGTACGGCTGTTAACCGAAAGGTTGTTGGTTCAATCCCACCCAGGGACCTAATTGACCTTGTTATCAGATTTTGGTGATCTTTAAGTAGACAAGTCAAATTTCATATCCCCTGTTATGGTGTAGGGTACCTGGCCTTCTCTGATGTAATCAGAGTTAGATTTGATTCAGTGATTTTATAAAAACATCTAGGAAGCACAATTTAGCAGTGGGTTGCAGAGAAAAAGAAATATGCTGGCAAAAAAATCAAATTGCGTGATTAAACAGCTCTTCATTTTCTGGCTTTATTTTTATGCTAACAAATTTGTTCTCTGAAAAGTGTCCACAAAGCCAAGTCTCTGATTAACACCTTTGTAGGGATGGTTTTTCACCTATTACTAAATTAAACTTGCTTCATTGGAAAGGCAGCAAGATGCATCCTCATTTCAATGTCTACTGAAATAATACAGGTTGACACCAGGAAACATTAACGCCACTGCATCCTAGCTGCTTTCTCATGTGGAAGTCTGTTTAATGTGAAAACAAGGTGATATCTAATTAGCACACAGGTAAGAAATTACGAAAATCTTTATTTAAGGGTGAAGATGTTTCTCACAAAATTGTTGCCCCAATGCATCATTAAAATTCAAGCTGGAAAGATGATTTTAATATATCACTTGTACATTTTGTATTGCTCTTCTGGTGACAATGTAGTTTTTTTGTCAATTACCATTTTAATAATAGGGTAAAGAAAATTAAGTGGATTTTTGAAAGAAAACAATACTGTCAATATACTATTAAAACAAATTAAAATGGTAAAAGTTATTGTACTTTAAGTAAAAATAAAAGAGCAAAAATATCAATCCCAGTTTTGATTACTTAAATTAACAAAAAAAATGCATATAGCAGAGGATAGTTTCAATCTGCCTACCTCTGGGTTATGGGCCCAGCATGCTTCCATTGCAGTACTCTGCTGCACATGTAAGTGCAAGAGATCCTGAAGCACTCACTCATCATGGGAAAGTACCAATGTGTTTCTTTGTTGGTTGATGGAAGAAACATCTTACAAAAACTCTCCAGATTATTGACTTTTTAAAGTTTTGCTAGGAAATGTTTAAGATGAATGCTTATTAGCCTTTGTCAGTATGGACTTTTGCAAAGTGTCTCTCTGGCGCAATCAGTTAGTATGTATGGCTATTAACCAAAAGGTTGGTGGTTCAATCCCACCCAGGGACCTAATTGACCTTGTTATCAGATTTTGGTGATCTTTAAGTAGACAAGTCAAAATTTCAAACCCCCTGTTATGGTGTAGGGTACCTGGCCTTCTCTGATGTAATCAGAGTTAGATTTGATTCAGTGATTTTATAAAAACAGCTAGGAAGCACAATTTAGCAGTGGGTTGCAGAGAAAAAAAAATATGCTGGCAGAAAAATCCAATTGAGTGATTAAACAGCTCTTTATTTTCTGGCTTTATTTTTATGCTAACAAATTTGTTCTCTGAAAAGTGTCCACAAAGCCAAGTCTCTGATTAACACCTTTGTAAGGATGGTTTTTCACCTATTACTAAATTAAACTTGCTTCATTGGAAAGGCAGCAAGATGCATCCTCATTTCAATGTCTACTGAAATATTACAAGTTGACACCAGGAAACATTAACGCCAATACATCCTTGCTGCTTTCTCATGTGGAAGTCTGTTTAATATGAAAACAAGGTGATATCTAATTAGCACACAGGTAAGGAATTAAGAAAATCTTTATTTAAGGGTGAAGATGTTTCTCACAAAATTGTTGACCCAATGCATCATTGAAATTCAAGCTGGAAAGATGATTTTAATATATCACTTGTACATTTTGTATTGCTCTTCTGGTGACAATGTAGTTTGTTTTTGTCAATTACCATTTTAATAATAGGGTAAAGAAAATGAAGTGGATTTTTGAAAGAAAACAATACTGTCAATATACTATTAAAACAAATTAAAATGGTAAAAGTTATTGTACTTTAAGTAAAAATAAAAGAGCCAAAATATCAATCCCAGTTTTGGATTACTTTAATTAACAAACAAAAAAATGCATATAGCAGAGGATAGTTTCAATCTGCCTACCTCTGGGTTATGGGCCCAGCATGCTTCCATTGCTGTACTCTGCTGCACATGTAAGTGCAAGAGATCCTGAAGCACTCACTCATCATGGGAAAGTACCAATGTGTTTCTTCGTTGGTTGATAGAAGAAACATCTTACAAAAACTCTCCAGATTATTGACTTTTTTAAGTTTTTCTAGGAAACGTTTTAGATGAATGCTTATTAGCATTTGTCAGTATGTACTTTTGCAAAGTGTCTCTGTGGCGCAATCAGTTAGTGTGTAAGGCTATTAACCAAAAGGTTGGTGGTTCAATCCCACCCAGGGACGTAATTGACCTTGTTATCAGATTTTGGTGATCTTTAAGTAGACAAGTCAAATTTCATACCCCCTGTTATGGTGTAGGGTACCTGGCCTTCTCTGATGTAATCACAGTTAGATTTGATTCAGTGATTTTATAAAAACAGCTAGGAAGCACAATTTAGCAGTGGGTTGCAGAGAAAAAGAAATATGCTGGCAAAAAAATCCATTTGAGTGATTAAACAGCTCTTCATTTTCTGGCTTTATTTTTATGCTAACAAATTTGTTCTCTGAAAAGTGTCCACAAAGCCAAGTCTCTGATTAACACCTTTGTAGGGATGGTTTTTCACCTATTACTAAATTAAACTTGCTTCATTGGAAAGGCAGCAAGATGCATCCTCATTTCAATGTCTACTGAAATAATACAGGTTGACACCAGGAAACATTAACGCCACTGCATCCTTGCTGCTTTCTCATGTGGAAGTCTGTTTAATGTGAAAACAAGGTGATATCTAATTAGCACACAGGTAAGGAATTAAGAAAATCTTTATTTAAGGGTGAAGATGTTTCTCACAAAATCGTTGCCCCAATGCATCATTGAAATTCAAGCTGGAAAGATGATTTTAATATATCACTTGTACATTTTGTATTGCTCTTCTGGTGACAATGTAGTTTGTTTTTGTCAATTACCATTTTAATAATAGGGTAAAGAAAATGAAGTGGATTTTTGAAAGAAAACAATACTGTCAATATACTATTAAAACAAATTAAAATGGTAAAAGTTATTGTACTTTAAGTAAAAATAAAAGAGCCAAAATATCAATCCCAGTTTTGGATTACTTTAATTAACAAAAAAAAATGCATATAGCAGAGGATAGTTTCAATCTGCCTACCTCTGGGTTATGGGCCCAGCATGCTTCCATTGCAGTACTCTGCTGCACATGTAAGTGCAAGAGATCCTGAAGCACTCACTCATCATGGGAAAGTACCAATGTGTTTCTTCGTTGGTTGATGGAAGAAACATCTTACAAAAACTCTCCAGATTATTGACTTTTTAAAGTTTTTCTAGGAAACGTTTTAGATGAATGCTTATTAGCCTTTGTCAGTATTAACTTTTGCAAAGTGTCTCTGTGGCGAAATCAGTTAGTATGTATGGCTATTAACCAAAAGGTTGGTGGTTCAATCCCACCCAGGGACCTAATTGACCTTGTTATCAGATTTTGGTGATCTTTAAGTAGACAAGTCAAAATTTCAAACCCCCTGTTATGGTGTAGGGTACCTGGCCTTCTCTGATGTAATTAGATTTGATTCAGTGATTTTATAAAAACAGCTAGGAAGCACAATTTAGCAGTGGGTTGCAGAGAAAAAAAATATGCTGGCAGAAAAATCCAATTGAGTGATTAAACAGCTCTTCATTTTCTGGCTTTATTTTTATGCTAACAAATTTGTTCTCTGAAAAGTGTCCACAAAGCCAAGTCTCTGATTAACACCTTTGTAAGGATGGTTTTTCACCTATTACTAAATTAAACTTGCTTCATTGGAAAGGCAGCAAGATGCATCCTCATTTCAATGGTAAGTCAACCTTCTTGCCCTATGTTCCCTCTCAACGGATGAAGACGCATCATTATCTACCGCAGTCATTTTGGCCCAATAGATATGCAAGAAGTTAAGATTCCCCTTTCTTTGCAGGTAGAGGAAGGAAAAGGAAGAGGTCTGTAGCCTCTTCAAGATCGCAGGACCAGAGATTGTCCTCTGCTTCTGCCAAATCCACTGCATGACACTGGGGCTTTCTTGCAGGAGCCCACACCAGTGGGGGCACGTCTAAAACTCTTCAGTCAGTTCTGGATTCATTCGGACCTGGACTCGTGGGTTTTACAAATAGTGTCCCAAGGGTACAAACTGGGGTTTCAAGACGTTCCCCCTCACCGATTGTTCAAATTGGCCTTAGTCAGCAGGGAGAAGGTTTTTATTCAAGCCTCTTCGTGGTCCCGAAGCCGGACGGCTCAGTCAGACCAATCTTAAATCTGAAATCCCTCAATTTCTTCCTAAAGAAATTCAATTTCAAGATGGAATTTCTCAGGGCAGTGATCTCCAGTCCGGAGGACGGAGATTTCATGGTTTTGGTAGACATTAAGGATGCCTACTTACATGTTCCCATTTAGCCACTGCCTCAAGCTACCTAAGGTTTGCAATTCAGGATTGTCATTACCAATTTCAGACATTGCCGTTTGGTCTGTCCACGGCTCCGATGATTTTCACCAGGGTGATGGCGGAAATTATGGTTCTCCTTCGCAAGCAAGGAGTCACAATTATCCTGTACTTGGATGATCTCCTGATAAAGGCGAGATCCAGGGACCAGTTGGTGCAAAACATTGCACTCTCCCTGACAGTTCTTCAACAACATGGTTGGCTCCTAAACTTGCCAAAATCGCAGTTGGTCCCAATGACGCGGTTGTTGTTTTTGGGAGTCATACTGTTAGGCGCCGGGGTCCGCTTGATGGTCTGCGCGGCCCGGCGCCTAGCAACTAGAGACGCCGTGCACGTACAGCCGCCGGCTCATTAGCAACGCTAGACGCCGGGCGCGCTGAGCCGCACGGACCCTAGCAACGGGGACGCCACTGGCGGACCGCGTTCCCCGTTGCTAGGCTTTAGGAAATTAAGATATTCACCTGCTCTCTTGCCGTGCAGCAAGGCAGCTGCACGGCATTTATTCTAATCAGCCTTTAGCAGCTGATTGGAGGACTCCTTGTTAAATACACTCCCAGGGCTTCTCACAGACGCCGGTAATAGCTTCCTGCATGCTGCCTTTGTTTGCTGAGAGTCTGTTTCCAGTCCTGCTGTATCCGGTCATTCCAGTCCGCAGAAGTCCGGTATTCGGGAGTTGTCATCTCATCCCAAGAGGTCGTTTGGTTCCCTGGAGTCCTGACTGATCACCGTTTTATATCCAGTGGTGTTCGTGAGTTGCGGCTCTGCCGTGTGTTGCGGCTCAGCCGCTTTACCTTTTATATTTTGTGTTTGGAGCATTTGTGGAGGGTTCCGCTTCCACAACTCCTCTCTGGTACTTGGCGGTGCCGGGTAGGAGAATTGGACAAGTGGATATTTTGGTTGTCCTTTTTCCTGGCGGTTTCTCCGCACATATTATAGTTTTGAGTTTGCTTAGCCCCTGGCCTGGTTGTTTAGTTAGAGGGCCTCTTGTTATCACCCTGTCTCGGGTTTCCCTTTGTCTCTCATTAAGACCGGGGGGCATCGAAGTTGGGCAGACATAATCCGCCCTTCAAACGCGGCTGCCAAGGGCTCAAGAAACCATAGTCTCGCAGGGGATTTCTGACAACACGGGTGAGACAACAGAGTTAGGGCGCCAGGGGCTATTTTCCTGTCCTGCTCCCTTCCCCAGCATTCCGTTCCAGTGCTCCAGTCCTTGCCATAAGATCTTCTCTGACCAGAGTGCTGGAATCATAACATTATTACCGGCCATACCAAAACTTAAAATTAAACGGGGTTTAATTTTTTTTCATTCAGTTTTGTGAGAGTTTATCGGCCTCATGAATCCAACAGGTTTAGGGCCAAATCCTGGTCAGCTCTTAGTCAGCCAGATTCAAGAACTTACTCAGATGGTTCAGGATCTTTCTCTTCGGGTGAAGTCGCAGGAAGATCTTTTGCGAGCTTCCCCAAGGGTAGTCCCTGAACCAAAGATGCATTTGCCTGACCGTTTTTCTGGTGATAGAAAAGAGTTTTTTAATTTTAAAGAATCCTGTAAACTTTATTTTCGTTTAAGACCGACTTCCTCGGGTACTGAATCTCAGCGGGTCGGGTTTATTATTTCTTTGCTCCAGGGGGATCCTCAGACCTGGGCATTTGGTTTAAGAGCAGAGGATCCGGCATTGTTGTCAGTTGACGCTTTTTTTGAGTCTTTAGGGCTCTTGTATGATGACCCTGATAGAGAGGCGTCCGCTGAAAGTCAGTTGCGCGCTCTCAGACAGGGTAGAAATCCTGCAGAGGTTTATTGTACGGAGTTTCGCCGTTGGTCGAACGACTGTGGCTGGAATGACCCAGCCCTGCGCAGTCAGTTTCGCCTCGGCTTATCAGAGTCTATAAAAGACAGTCTCCTTCAGTACCCCGCTCCTGAGACTCTCGATAAACTCATGGAGCTTTCTATTAAGATTGATCGTCGTCTCAGAGAGCGGAGGGCTGAAAAAGGAGCACCTGTAAGGTCAAGTCCGTGTGTATATTCCATTCCTGAAGACGTAGAGGAGACCATGCAGATGGGTCTCTCCCGGCTGTCTCCTGAAGAAAGAGCCAGAAGGCAAAATTCTGGTCTTTGTCTGTACTGTGGGGGTAAGGGACATTTTGCTCGTAATTGTCCGAACAAGTCGGGAAATGCTTTGACCAGGTGAATTGTGAGGGGGTTCACCTAGGTCTGCAGCTTATCTCCTCGAATAACTCCCTTTTAGTCCCAGTTAAAGTTTCCTTTGGCAGCATCAGTTCTTCGGTGTCGGCTTTTGTTGACAGTGGAGCTGCAGGAAACTTTATGGATTTAACTTGGGCTAAGGCCTTAGGCATTCCTCAGTTACCTTTGGGTAGGTGTGTCACCATGCATGGCTTAGATGGGAGTCCGCTGTCTAATGGGATTATTTCTCTCCGTACACCCCCTGTACTACTTACAGTAGGAGCTCTACATTCCGAGAAAATCGAGTTCTTTCTTACACATTGCCCAGCAGTTCCAGTTGTTCTGGGTCACCCTTGGCTGGCCTTTCATAATCCCACCATTGATTGGCGGTCGGGGGAGATTTCACATTGGGGTACTTTTTGTGATAAGGGATGTATCACGTTTCCAGTCAGAGTAGCAGCTATCATTCCAGAACTCATTCCGGTGGAATACCAGGAGTTTGCTGATGTTTTCTCCAAAGGCAATGCGGACATTCTGCCTCCCCATCGGCCTTATGATTGTGCTATTGAGTTAATTCCTGGTGCCGCATTATTCGAGGAGATAAGCTGCAGACCTAGGTGAACCCCCTCACAATTCACCTGGTCAAAGCATTTCCCGACTTGTTCGGACAATTACGAGCAAAATGTCCCTTACCCCCACAGTACAGACAAAGACCAGAATTTTGCCTTCTGGCTCTTTCTTCAGGAGACAGCCGGGAGAGACCCATCTGCATGGTCTCCTCTACGTCTTCAGGAATGGAATATACACACGGACTTGACCTTACAGGTGCTCCTTTTTCAGCCCTCCGCTCTCTGAGACGACGATCAATCTTAATAGAAAGCTCCATGAGTTTATCGAGAGTCTCAGGAGCGGGGTACTGAAGGAGACTGTCTTTTATAGACTCTGATAAGCCGAGGCGAAACTGACTGCGCAGGGCTGGGTCATTCCAGCCACAGTCGTTCGACCAACGGCGAAACTCCGTACAATAAACCTCTGCAGGATTTCTACCCTGTCTGAGAGCGCGCAACTGACTTTCAGCGGACGCCTCTCTATCAGGGTCATCATACAAGAGCCCTAAAGACTCAAAAAAAGCGTCAACTGACAACAATGCCGGATCCTCTGCTCTTAAACCAAATGCCCAGGTCTGAGGATCCCCCTGGAGCAAAGAAATAATAAACCCGACCCGCTGAGATTCAGTACCCGAGGAAGTCGGTCTTAAACGAAAATAAAGTTTACAGGATTCTTTAAAATTAAAAAACTCTTTTCTATCACCAGAAAAACGGTCAGGCAAATGCATCTTTGGTTCAGGGACTACCCTTGGGGAAGCTCGCAAAAGATCTTCCTGCGACTTCACCCGAAGAGAAAGATCCTGAACCATCTGAGTAAGTTCTTGAATCTGGCTGACTAAGAGCTGACCAGGATTTGGCCCTAAACCTGTTGGATTCATGAGGCCGATAAACTCTCACAAAACTGAATGAAAAAAAATTAAACCCCGTTTAATTTTAAGTTTTGGTATGGCCGGTAATAATGTTATGATTCCAGCACTCTGGTCAGAGAAGATCTTATGGCAAGGACTGGAGCACTGGAACGGAATGCTGGGGAAGGGAGCAGGACAGGAAAATAGCCCCTGGCGCCCTAACTCTGTTGTCTCACCCGTGTTGTCAGAAATCCCCTGCGAGACTATGGTTTCTTGAGCCCTTGGCAGCCGCGTTTGAAGGGCGGATTATGTCTGCCCAACTTCGATGCCCCCCGGTCTTAATGAGAGACAAAGGGAAACCCGAGACAGGGTGATAACAAGAGGCCCTCTAACTAAACAACCAGGCCAGGGGCTAAGCAAACTCAAAACTATAATATGTGCGGAGAAACCGCCAGGAAAAAGGACAACCAAAATATCCACTTGTCCAATTCTCCTACCCGGCACCGCCAAGTACCAGAGAGGACTTGTGGAAGCGGAACCCACCACAAATGCTCCAAACACAAAATATAAAAGGTAAAGCGGCTGAGCCGCAACACACGGCAGAGCCGCAACTCACGAACACCACTGGATATAAAACGGTGATCAGTCAGGACTCCAGGGAACCAAACGTCCTCTTGGGATGAGATGACAACTCCCGAATACCGGACTTCTGCGGACTGGAATGACCGGATACAGCAGGACTGGAAACAGACTCTCAGCAAACAAAGGCAGCATGCAGGAAGCTATTACCGGCGTCTGTGAGAAGCCCTGGGAGTGTATTTAACAAGGAGTCCTCCAATCAGCTGCTAAAGGCTGATTAGAATAAATGCCGTGCAGCTGCCTTGCTTCACGGCCAGAGAGCAGGTGAATATCTTAATTTCCTAAAGCCTAGCAACGGGGAACGCGGTCCGCCAGTGGCGTCCCCGTTGCTAGGGTCCGTGCGGCTCAGCGCGCCCGGCGTCTAGCGTTGCTAATGAGCCGGCGGCTGTACGTGCACGGCGTCTCTAGTTGCTAGGCGCCGGGCCGCGCAGACCATCAAGCGGACCCCGGCGCCTAACAGTATGACTCCCAAAAACAACAATCGCGTCATTGGGACCAACTGCGATTTTGGCAAGTTTAGGAGCCAACCATGTTGTTGAAGAACTGTCAGGGAGAGTGCAATGTTTTGCACCAACTGGTCCCTGGATCTCGCCTTTATCAGGAGATCATCCAAGTACGGGATAATTGTGACTCCTTGCTTGCGAAGGAGAACCATAATTTCCGCCATCACCCTGGTGAAAATCCTCGGAGCCGTGGACAGACCAAACGGCAATGTCTGAAATTGGTAATGACAATCCTGAATTGCAAACCTTAGGTAGCTTGAGGCAGTGGCTAAATGGGAACATGTAAGTAGGCATCCTTAATGTCTACCAAAACCATGAAATCTCCGTCCTCCGGACTGGAGATCACTGCCCTGAGAAATTCCATCTTGAAATTGAATTTCTTTAGGACGAAATTGAGGGATTTCAGATTTAAGATTGGTCTGACTGAGCCGTCCGGCTTCGGGACCACGAAGAGGCTTGAATAAAAACCTTCTCCCTGCTGACTAAGGCCAATTTGAACAATCGGTGAGGGGGAACGTCTTGAAACCCCAGTTTGTACCCTTGGGACACTATTTGTAAAACCCACGAGTCCAGGTCCGAATGAATCCAGAACTGACTGAAGAGTTTTAGACGTGCCCCCACTGGTGTGGGCTCCTGCAAGAAAGCCCCAGTGTCATGCAGTGGATTTGGCAGAAGCAGAGGACAATCTCTGGTCCTGCGATCTTGAAGAGGCTACAGACCTCTTCCTTTTCCTTCCTCTACCTGCAAAGAAAGGGGAATCTTAACTTCTTGCATATCTATTGGGCCAAAATGACTGCGGTAGATAATGATGCGTCTTCATCCGTTGAGAGGGAACATAGGGCAAGAAGGTTGACTTACCATTGAAATGAGGATGCATCTTGCTGCCTTTCCAATGAAGCAAGTTTAATTTAGTAATAGGTGAAAAACCATCCTTACAAAGGTGTTAATCAGAGACTTGGCTTTGTGGACACTTTTCAGAGAACAAATTTGTTAGCATAAAAATAAAGCCAGAAAATGAAGAGCTGTTTAATCACTCAATTGGATTTTTCTGCCAGCATATTTTTTTTCTCTGCAACCCACTGCTAAATTGTGCTTCCTAGCTGTTTTTATAAAATCACTGAATCAAATCTAATTACATCAGAGAAGGCCAGGTACCCTACACCATAACAGGGGGTTTGAAATTTTGACTTGTCTACTTAAAGATCACCAAAATCTGATAACAAGGTCAATTAGGTCCCTGGGTGGGATTGAACCACCAACCTTATGGTTAATAGCCGTACATACTAACTGATTGCGCCACAGAGACACTTTGCAAAAGTCCATACTGACAAAGGCTAATAAGCATTCATCTAAAACGTTTCCTAGAAAAACTTTAAAAAGTCAATAATCTGGAGAGTTTTTGTAAGATGTTTCTTCCATCAACCAACGAAGAAACACATTGGTACTTTCCCATGATGAGTGAGTGCTTCAGGATCTCTTGCACTTACATGTGCAGCAGAGTACTGCAATGGAAGCATGCTGGGCCCATAACCCAGAGGTAGGCAGATTGAAACTATCCTCTGCTATATGCATTTTTTTTTGTTAATTAAAGTAATCCAAAACTGGGATTGATATTTTGTCTCTTTTATTTTTACTTAAAGTACAATAACTTTTACCATTTTAATTTGTTTTAATAGTATATTGACAGTATTGTTTTCTTTCAAAAATCCACTTCATTTTCTTTACCCTATTATTAAAATGGTAATTGACAAAAACAAACTACATTGTCACCAGAAGAGCAATACAAAATGTACAAGTGATATATTAAAATCATCTTTCCAGCTTGAATTTCAATGATGCATTGGGTCAACAATTTTGTGAGAAACATCTTCACCCTTAAATAAAGATTTTCTTAATTCCTTACCTGTGTGCTAATTAGATATCACCTTGTTTTCACATTAAACAGACTTCCACATGAGAAAGCAGCAAGGATGCAGTGGCGTTAATGTTTCCTGGTGTCAACCTGTATTATTTCAGTAGACATTGAAATGAGGATACATCTTGCTGCCTTTCCAATGAAGCAAGTTTAATTTAGTAATAGGTGAAAAACCATCCCTACAAAGGTGTTAATCAGAGACTTGGCTTTGTGGACACTTTTCAGAGAACAAATTTGTTAGCATAAAAATAAAGCCAGAAAATGAAGAGCTGTTTAATCACGCAATTTGATTTTTTTGCCAGCATATTTCTTTTTCTCTGCAACCCACTGCTAAATTGTGCTTCCTAGATGTTTTTATAAAATCACTGAATCAAATCTAACTCTGATTACATCAGAGAAGGCCAGGTACCCTACACCATAACAGGGGGTATGAAATTTGACTTGTCTACTTAAAGATCACCAAAATCTGATAACAAGGTCAATTACGTCCCTGGGTGGGATTGAACCACCAACCTTTTGGTTAATAGCCGTACACACTAACTGATTGCGCCACAGAGACACTTTGCAAAAGTCCATACTGACAAATGCTAATAAGCATTCATCTAAAACGTTTCCTAGAAAAACTTAAAAAAGTCAATAATCTGGAGAGTTTTTGTAAGATGTTTCTTCTATCAACCAACGAAGAAACACATTGGTACTTTCCCATGATGATTGAGTGCTTCAGGATCTCTTGCACTTACATGTGCAGCAGAGTACAGCAATGGAAGCATGCTGGGCCCATAACCCAGAGGTAGTCCGATTGAAACTATCCTCTGCTATATGCATTTTTTTGTTTGTTAATTAAAGTAATCCAAAACTGGGATTGATATTTTGGCTCTTTTATTTTTACTTAAAGTACAATAACTTTTACCATTTTAATTTGTTTTAATAGTATATTGACAGTATTGTTTTCTTTCAAAAATCCACTTAATTTTCTTTACCCTATTATTAAAATGGTAATTGACAAAAACAAACTACATTGTCACCAGAAGAGCAATACAAAATGTACAAGTGATATATTAAAATCATCTTTCCAGCTTGAATTTCAATGATGTATTGGGGCAACGATTTTGTGAGAAACATCTTCACCCTTAAATAAAAATTTTCTTAATTCCTTACCTGTGTGCTAATTAGATATCACCTTGTTTTCACATTAAACAGACTTCCACATGAGAAAGCAGCAAGGATGCAGTGGCGTTAATGTTTCCTGGTGTCAACCTGTATTATTTCAGTAGACATTGAAATGAGGATGCATCTTGCTGCCTTTCCAATGAAGCAAGTTTAATTTAGTAATAGGTGAAAAACCATCCCTACAAAGGTGTTAATCAGAGACTTGGCTTTGTGGACACTTTTCAGAGAACAAATTTGTTAGCATAAAAATAAAGCCAGAAAATGAAGAGCTGTTTAATCACTCAAATGGATTTTTTTGCCAGCATATTTCTTTTTCTCTGCAACCCACTGCTAAATTGTGCTTCCTAGCTGTTTTTATAAAATCACTGAATCAAATCTAACTCTGATTACATCAGAGAAGGCCAGGTACCCTACACCATAACAGGGGGTATGAAATTTGACTTGTCTACTTAAAGATCACCAAAATCTGATAACAAGGTCAATTACGTCCCTGGGTGGGATTGAACCACCAACCTTTTGGTTAATAGCCTTACACACTAACTGATTGCGCCACAGAGACACTTTGCAAAAGTACATACTGACAAATGCTAATAAGCATTCATCTAAAACGTTTCCTAGAAAAACTTTAAAAAGTCAATAATCTGGAGAGTTTTTGTAAGATGTTTCTTCTATCAACCAACGAAGAAACACATTGGTACTTTCCCATGATGAGTGAGTGCTTCAGGATCTCTTGCACTTACATGTGCAGCAGAGTACAGCAATGGAAACATGCTGGGCCCATAACCCAGAGGTAGGCAGATTGAAACTATCCTCTGCTATATGCATTTTTTTGTTTGTTAATTAAAGTAATCCAAAACTGGGATTGATATTTTGGCTCTTTTATTTTTACTTAAAGTACAATAACTTTTACCATTTTAATTTGTTTTAATAGTATATTGACAGTATTGTTTTCTTTCAAAAATCCACTTAATTTTCTTTACCCTATTATTTAAATGGTAATTGACAAAAACAAACTACATTGTCACCAGAAGAGCAATTCAAAATGTACAAGTGATATATTAAAATCATCTTTCCAGCTTGAATTTCAATGATGCATTGGGGCAACGATTTTGTGAGAAACATCTTCACCCTTAAATAAAGATTTTCTTAATTCCTTAACTGTGTGCTAATTAGATATCACCTTGTTTTCATATTAAACAGACTTCCACATGAGAAAGCAGCAAGGATGAATTGGCGTTAATGTTTCCTGGTGTCAACTTGTAATATTTCAGTAGACATTGAAATGAGGATGCATCTTGCTGCCTTTCCAATGAAGCAAGTTTAATTTAGTAATAGGTGAAAAACCATCCTTACAAAGGTGTTAATCAGAGACTTGGCTTTGTGGACACTTTTCAGAGAACAAATTTGTTAGCATAAAAATAAAGCCAGAAAATAAAGAGCTGTTTAATCACTCAATTGGATTTTTCTGCCAGCATATTTTTTTTCTCTGCAACCCACTGCTAAATTGTGCTTCCTAGCTGTTTTTATAAAATCACTGAATCAAATCTAACTCTGATTACATCAGAGAAGGCCAGGTACCCTACACCATAACAGGGGGTTTGAAATTTTGACTTGTCTACTTAAAGATCACCAAAATCTGATAACAAGGTCAATTAGGTCCCTGGGTGGGATTGAACCACCAACCTTTTGGTTAATAGCCATACATACTAACTGATTTCGCCACAGAGACACTTTGCAAAAGTTAATACTGACAAAGGCTAATAAGCATTCATCTAAAACGTTTCCTAGAAAAACTTTAAAAAGTCAATAATCTGGAGAGTTTTTGTAAGATGTTTCTTCCATCAACCAACGAAGAAACACATTGGTACTTTCCCATGATGAGTGAGTGCTTCAGGATCTCTTGCACTTACATGTGCAGCAGAGTACTGCAATGGAAGCATGCTGGGCCCATAACCCAGAGGTAGGCAGATTGAAACTATCCTCTGCTATATGCATTTTTTTTTGTTAATTAAAGTAATCCAAAACTGGCATTGATATTTTGGCTCTTTTATTTTTACTTAAAGTACAATAACTTTTACCATTTTAATTTGTTTTAATAGTATATTGACAGTATTGTTTTCTTTCAAAAATCCACTTCATTTTCTTTACCCTATTATTAAAATGGTAATTGACAAAAACAAACTACATTGTCACCAGAAGAGCAATACAAAATGTACAAGTGATATATTAAAATCATCTTTCCAGCTTGAATTTCAATGATGCATTGGGGCAACGATTTTGTGAGAAACATCTTCACCCTTAAATAAAGATTTTCTTAATTCCTTACCTGTGTGCTAATTAGATATCACCTTGTTTTCACATTAAACAGACTTCCACATGAGAAAGCAGCAAGGATGAATTGGCGTTAATGTTTCCTGGTGTCAACTTGTAATATTTCAGTAGACATTGAAATGAGGATGCATCTTGCTGCCTTTCCAATGAAGCAAGTTTAATTTAGTAATAGGTGAAAAACCATCCTTACAAAGGTGTTAATCAGAGACTTGGCTTTGTGGACACTTTTCAGAGAACAAATTTGTTAGCATAAAAATAAAGCCAGAAAATAAAGAGCTGTTTAATCACTCAATTGGATTTTTCTGCCAGCATATTTTTTTTCTCTGCAACCCACTGCTAAATTGTGCTTCCTAGCTGTTTTTATAAAATCACTGAATCAAATCTAACTCTGATTACATCAGAGAAGGCCAGGTACCCTACACCATAACAGGGGGTTTGAAATTTTGACTTGTCTACTTAAAGATCACCAAAATCTGATAACAAGGTCAATTAGGTCCCTGGGTGGGATTGAACCACCAACCTTTTGGTTAATAGCCATACATACTAACTGATTGCGCCAGAGAGACACTTTGCAAAAGTCCATACTGACAAAGGCTAATAAGCATTCATCTTAAACGTTTCCTAGCAAAACTTTAAAAAGTCAATAATCTGGAGAGTTTTTGTAAGATGTTTCTTCCATCAACCAACAAAGAAACACATTGGTACTTTCCCATGATGAGTGAGTGCTTCAGGATCTCTTGCACTTACATGTGCAGCAGAGTACTGCAATGGAAGCATGCTGGGCCCATAACCCAGAGGTAGGCAGATTGAAACTATCCTCTGCTATATGCATTTTTTTTGTTAATTTAAGTAATCAAAACTGGGATTGATATTTTTGCTCTTTTATTTTTACTTAAAGTACAATAACTTTTACCATTTTAATTTGTTTTAATAGTATATTGACAGTATTGTTTTCTTTCAAAAATCCACTTAATTTTCTTTACCCTATTATTAAAATGGTAATTGACAAAAAAACTACATTGTCACCAGAAGAGCAATACAAAATGTACAAGTGATATATTAAAATCATCTTTCCAGCTTGAATTTTAATGATGCATTGGGGCAACAATTTTGTGAGAAACATCTTCACCCTTAAATAAAGATTTTCGTAATTTCTTACCTGTGTGCTAATTAGATATCACCTTGTTTTCACATTAAACAGACTTCCACATGAGAAAGCAGCTAGGATGCAGTGGCGTTAATGTTTCCTGGTGTCAACCTGTATTATTTCAGTAGACATTGAAATGAGGATGCATCTTGCTGCCTTTCCAATGAAGCAAGTTTAATTTAGTAATAGGTGAAAAACCATCCCTACAAAGGTGTTAATCAGAGACTTGGCTTTGTGGACACTTTTCAGAGAACAAATTTGTTAGCATAAAAATAAAGCCAGAAAATGAAGAGCTGTTTAATCACGCAATTTGATTTTTTTGCCAGCATATTTCTTTTTCTCTGCAACCCACTGCTAAATTGTGCTTCCTAGATGTTTTTATAAAATCACTGAATCAAATCTAACTCTGATTACATCAGAGAAGGCCAGGTACCCTACACCATAACAGGGGATATGAAATTTGACTTGTCTACTTAAAGATCACCAAAATCTGATAACAAGGTCAATTAGGTCCCTGGGTGGGATTGAACCAACAACCTTTCGGTTAACAGCCGTACATACTAACTGATTTCGCCACAGAGACACTTTGCAAAAGTTCATACTGACAAAGGCTAATAAGCATTCATCTAAAACGTTTCCTAGAAAAACTTTAAAAAGTCAATAATCTGGAGAGTTTTTGTAAGATGTTTCTTCCATCAACCAACGAAGAAACACATTGGTACTTTCCCATGATGAGTGAGTGCTTCAGGATCTCTTGCACTTACATGTGCAGCAGAGTACAGCAATGGAAGCATGCTGGGCCCATAACCCAGAGGTAGGCAGATTGAAACTATTCTCTGCTATATGCATTTTTTTTTGTTAATTAAAGTAATCCAAAACTGGGATTGATATTTTGGCTCTTTTATTTTTACTTAAAGTACAATAACTTTTACCATTTTAATTTGTTTTAATAGTATATTGACAGTATTGTTTTCTTTCAAAAATCCACTTCATTTTCTTTACCCTATTATTAAAATGGTAATTGACAAAAACAAACTACATTGTCACCAGAAGAGCAATACAAAATGTACAAGTGATATATTAAAATCATCTTTCCAGCTTGAATTTCAATGATGCATTGGGGCAACGATTTTGTGAGAAACATCTTCACCCTTAAATAAAGATTTTCTTAATTCCTTACCTGTGTGCTAATTAGATATCACCTTGTTTTCACATTAAACAGACTTCCACATGAGAAAGCAGCAAGGATGCAGTGGCGTTAATGTTTCCTGGTGTCAACCTGTATTATTTCAGTAGACATTGAAATGAGGATGCATCTTGCTGCCTTTCCAATGAAGCAAGTTTAATTTAGTAATAGGTGAAAAACCATCCCTACAAAGGTGTTAATCAGAGACTTGGCTTTGTGGACACTTTTCAGAGAACAAATTTGTTAGCATAAAAATAAAGCCAGAAAATGAAGAGCTGTTTAATCACTCAAATGGATTTTTTTGCCAGCATATTTCTTTTTCTCTGCAACCCACTGCTAAATTGTGCTTCCTAGATGTTTTTATAAAATCACTGAATCAAATCTAACTCTGATTACATCAGAGAAGGCCAGGTACCCTACACCATAACAGGGGGTTTGAAATTTTGACTTGTCTACTTAAAGATCACCAAAATCTGATAACAAGGTCAATTACGTACCTGGGTGGGATTGAACCACCAACCTTTTGGTTAATAGCCGTACACACTAACTGATTGCGCCACAGAGACACATTGTGAAAGTATGCACTGACAAGGGCTAATAAGCATTCATCTAAAACGTTTCCTAGAAAAACTTTAAAAAGTCAATAATCTGGAGAGTTTTTGTAAGATGTTTCTTCCATCAACCAACGAAGAAACACATTGGTACTTTCCCATGATGAGTGAGTGCTTCAGGATCTCTTGCACTTACATGTGCAGCAGAGTACAGCAATGGAAGCATGCTGGGCCCATAACCCAGAGGTAGGCAGATTGAAACTATTCTCTGCTATATGCATTTTTTTTTGTTTGTTAATTAAAGTAATCCAAAACTGGGATTGATATTTTGGCTCTTTTATTTTTACTTAAAGTACAATAACTTTTACCATTTTAATTTGTTTTAATAGTATATTGACAGTATTGTTTTCTTTCAAAAATCCACTTAATTTTCTTTACCCTATTATTTAAATGGTAATTGACAAAAACAAACTACATTGTCACCAGAAGAGCAATTCAAAATGTACAAGTGATATATTAAAATCATTTTTCCAGCTTGAATTTCAATGATGCTTTGGGGCAACGATTTTGTGAGAAACATCTTCACCCTTAAATAAAGATTTTCTTAATTCCTTACCTGTGTGCTAATTAGATATCACCTTGTTTTCATATTAAACAGACTTCCACATGAGAAAGCAGCAAGGATGCAGTGGCGTTAATGTTTCCTGGTGTCAACCTGTATTATTTCAGTAGACATTGAAATGAGGATGCATCTTGCTGCCTTTCCAATGAAGCAAGTTTAATTTAGTAATAGGTGAAAAACCATCCCTACAAAGGTGTTAATCAGAGACTTGGCTTTGTGGACACTTTTCAGAGAACAAATTTGTTAGCATAAAAATAAAGCCAGAAAATGAAGAGCTGTTTAATCACGCAATTTGATTTTTTTGCCAGCATATTTCTTTTTCTCTGCAACCCACTGCTAAATTGTGCTTCCTAGATGTTTTTATAAAATCACTGAATCAAATCTAACTCTGATTACATCAGAGAAGGCCAGGTACCCTACACCATAACAGGGGGTATGAAATTTGACTTGTCTACTTAAAGATCACCAAAATCTGATAACAAGGTCAATTACATCCCCGGGTGGGATTGAACCACCAACCTTTTGGTTAATAGCCATACATACTAACTGATTGCGCCACAGAGATACTTTGCAAAAGTTCATACTGACAAAGGCTAATAAGCATTCATCTAAAACGTTTCCTAGAAAAACTTTAAAAAGTCAATAATCTGGAGAGTTTTTGTAAGATGTTTCTTCCATCAACCAACGAAGAAACACATTGGTACTTTCCCATGATGAGTGAGTGCTTCAGGATCTCTTGCACTTACATGTGCAGCAGAGTACTGCAATGGAAGCATGCTGGGCCCATAAGCCAGAGGTAGGCAGATTGAAACTATCCTCTGCTATATGCATTTTTTTTTGTTAATTAAAGTAATCCAAAACTGGGATTGATATTTTGTCTCTTTTATTTTTACTTAAAGTACAATAACTTTTACCATTTATTTTGTTTTAATAGTATATTGACAGTATTGTTTTCTTTCAAAAATCCACTTCATTTTCTTTACCCTATTATTAAAATGGTAATTGACAAAAACAAACTACATTGTCACCAGAAGAGCAATACAAAATGTACAAGTGATATATTAAAATCATCTTTCCAGCTTGAATTTCAATGATGCATTGGGGCAACGATTTTGTGAGAAACATCTTCACCCTTAAATAAAGATTTTCGTAATTTCTTACCTGTGTGCTAATTAGATATCACCTTGTTTTCACATTAAACAGACTTCCACATGAGAAAGCAGCAAGGATGCAGTGGCGTTAATGTTTCCTGGTGTCAACCTGTATTATTTCAGTAGACATTGAAATAAGGATGCATCTTGCTGCCTTTCCAATGAAGCAAGTTTAATTTAGTAATAGGTGAAAAACCATCCCTACAAAGGTGTTAATCAGAGACTTGGCTTTGTGGACACTTTTCAGAGAACAAATTTGTTAGCATAAAAATAAAGCCAGAAAATGAAGAGCTGTTTAATCACGCAATTTGATTTTTTTGCCAGCATATTTCTTTTTCTCTGCAACCCACTGCTAAATTGTGCTTCCTAGATGTTTTTATAAAATCACTGAATCAAATCTAACTCTGATTACATCAGAGAAGGCCAGGTACCCTACACCATAACAGGGGGTATGAAATTTGACTTGTCTACTTAAAGATCACCAAAATCTGATAACAAGGTCAATTACATCCCCGGGTGGGATTGAACCACCAACCTTTTGGTTAATAGCCATACATACTAACTGATTGCGCCACAGAGATACTTTGCAAAAGTTCATACTGACAAAGGCTAATAAGCATTCATCTAAAACGTTTCCTAGAAAAACTTTAAAAAGTCAATAATCTGGAGAGTTTTTGTAAGATGTTTCTTCCATCAACCAACGAAGAAACACATTGGTACTTTCCCATGATGAGTGAGTGCTTCAGGATCTCTTGCACTTACATGTGCAGCAGAGTACTGCAATGGAAGCATGCTGGGCCCATAAGCCAGAGGTAGGCAGATTGAAACTATCCGCTGCTATATGCATTTTTTTTTGTTAATTAAAGTAATCCAAAACTGGGATTGATATTTTGTCTCTTTTATTTTTACTTAAAGTACAATAACTTTTACCATTTATTTTGTTTTAATAGTATATTGACAGTATTGTTTTCTTTCAAAAATCCACTTCATTTTCTTTACCCTATTATTAAAATGGTAATTGACAAAAACAAACTACATTGTCACCAGAAGAGCAATACAAAATGTACAAGTGATATATTAAAATCATCTTTCCAGCTTGAATTTCAATGATGCATTGGGGCAACGATTTTGTGAGAAACATCTTCACCCTTAAATAAAGATTTTCGTAATTTCTTACCTGTGTGCTAATTAGATATCACCTTGTTTTCACATTAAACAGACTTCCACATGAGAAAGCAGCAAGGATGCAGTGGCGTTAATGTTTCCTGGTGTCAACCTGTATTATTTCAGTAGACATTGAAATGAGGATGCATCTTGCTGCCTTTCCAATGAAGCAAGTTTAATTTAGTAATAGGTGAAAAACCATCCCTACAAAGGTGTTAATCAGAGACTTGGCTTTGTGGACACTTTTCAGAGAACAAATTTGTTAGCATAAAAATAAAGCCAGAAAATGAAGAGCTGTTTAATCACGCAATTTGATTTTTTTGCCAGCATATTTCTTTTTCTCTGCAACCCACTGCTAAATTGTGCTTCCTAGATGTTTTTATAAAATCACTGAATCAAATCTAACTCTGATTACATCAGAGAAGGCCAGGTACCCTACACCATAACAGGGGGTATGAAATTTGACTTGTCTACTTAAAGATCACCAAAATCTGATAACAAGGTCAATTAGGTCCCTGGGTGGGATTGAACCACCAACCTTTTGGTCAATAGCCATACATACTAACTGATTTCGCCACAGAGACACTTTGCAAAAGTTAATACTGACAAAGGCTAATAAGCATTCATCTAAAACGTTTCCTAGAAAAACTTTAAAAAGTCAATAATCTGGAGAGTTTTTGTAAGATGTTTCTTCCATCAACCAACGAAGAAACACATTGGTACTTTCCCATGATGAGTGAGTGCTTCAGGATCTCTTGCACTTACATGTGCAGCAGAGTACTGCAATGGAAGCATGCTGGGCCCATAACCCAGAGGTAGGCAGATTGAAACTATCCTCTGCTATATGCATTTTTTTTTGTTAATTAAAGTAATCCAAAACTGGGATTGATATTTTGGCTCTTTTATTTTTACTTAAAGTACAATAACTTTTACCATTTTAATTTGTTTTAATAGTATATTGACAGTATTGTTTTCTTTCAAAAATCCACTTCATTTTCTTTACCCTATTATTAAAATGGTAATTGACAAAAACAAACTACATTGTCACCAGAAGAGCAATACAAAATGTACAAGTGATATATTAAAATCATCTTTCCAGCTTGAATTTCAATGATGCATTGGGTCAACAATTTTGTGAGAAACATCTTCACCCTTAAATAAAGATTTTCTTAATTCCTTACCTGTGTGCTAATTAGATATCACCTTGTTTTCATATTAAACAGACTTCCACATGAGAAAGCAGCAAGGATGAATTGGCGTTAATGTTTCCTGGTGTCAACTTGTAATATTTCAGTAGACATTGAAATGAGGATGCATCTTGCTGCCTTTCCAATGAAGCAAGTTTAATTTAGTAATAGGTGAAAAACCATCCTTACAAAGGTGTTAATCAGAGACTTGGCTTTGTGGACACTTTTCAGAGAACAAATTTGTTAGCATAAAAATAAAGCCAGAAAATAAAGAGCTGTTTAATCACTCAATTGGATTTTTCTGCCAGCATATTTTTTTTCTCTGCAACCCACTGCTAAATTGTGCTTCCTAGCTGTTTTTATAAAATCACTGAATCAAATCTAACTCTGATTTCATCAGAGAAGGCCAGGTACCCTACACCATAACAGGGGGTTTGAAATTTTGACTTGTCTACTTAAAGATCACCAAAATCTGATAACAAGGTCAATTAGGTCCCTGGGTGGGATTGAACCACCAACCTTTTGGTTAATAGCCATACATACTAACTGATTGCGCCAGAGAGACACTTTGCAAAAGTCCATACTGACAAAGGCTAATAAGCATTCATCTTAAACGTTTCCTAGCAAAACTTTAAAAAGTCAATAATCTGGAGAGTTTTTGTAAGATGTTTCTTCCATCAACCAACAAAGAAACACATTGGTACTTTCCCATGATGAGTGAGTGCTTCAGGATCTCTTGCACTTACATGTGCAGCAGAGTACTGCAATGGAAGCATGCTGGGCCCATAACCCAGAGGTAGGCAGATTGAAACTATCCTCTGCTATATGCATTTTTTTTGTTAATTTAAGTAATCAAAACTGGGATTGATATTTTTGCTCTTTTATTTTTACTTAAAGTACAATAACTTTTACCATTTTAATTTGTTTTAATAGTATATTGACAGTATTGTTTTCTTTCAAAAATCCACTTAATTTTCTTTACCCTATTATTAAAATGGTAATTGACAAAAAAACTACATTGTCACCAGAAGAGCAATACAAAATGTACAAGTGATATATTAAAATCATCTTTCCAGCTTGAATTTTAATGATGCATTGGGGCAACAATTTTGTGAGAAACATCTTCACCCTTAAATAAAGATTTTCGTAATTTCTTACCTGTGTGCTAATTAGATATCACCTTGTTTTCACATTAAACAGACTTCCACATGAGAAAGCAGCTAGGATGCAGTGGCGTTAATGTTTCCTGGTGTCAACCTGTATTATTTCAGTAGACATTGAAATGAGGATGCATCTTGCTGCCTTTCCAATGAAGCAAGTTTAATTTAGTAATAGGTGAAAAACCATCCCTACAAAGGTGTTAATCAGAGACTTGGCTTTGTGGACACTTTTCAGAGAACAAATTTGTTAGCATAAAAATAAAGCCAGAAAATGAAGAGCTGTTTAATCACGCAATTTGATTTTTTTGCCAGCATATTTCTTTTTCTCTGCAACCCACTGCTAAATTGTGCTTCCTAGATGTTTTTATAAAATCACTGAATCAAATCTAACTCTGATTACATCAGAGAAGGCCAGGTACCCTACACCATAACAGGGGATATGAAATTTGACTTGTCTACTTAAAGATCACCAAAATCTGATAACAAGGTCAATTAGGTCCCTGGGTGGGATTGAACCAACAACCTTTCGGTTAACAGCCGTACATACTAACTGATTTCGCCACAGAGACACTTTGCAAAAGTTCATACTGACAAAGGCTAATAAGCATTCATCTAAAACGTTTCCTAGAAAAACTTTAAAAAGTCAATAATCTGGAGAGTTTTTGTAAGATGTTTCTTCCATCAACCAACGAAGAAACACATTGGTACTTTCCCATGATGAGTGAGTGCTTCAGGATCTCTTGCACTTACATGTGCAGCAGAGTACAGCAATGGAAGCATGCTGGGCCCATAACCCAGAGGTAGGCAGATTGAAACTATTCTCTGCTATATGCATTTTTTTTTGTTAATTAAAGTAATCCAAAACTGGGATTGATATTTTGGCTCTTTTATTTTTACTTAAAGTACAATAACTTTTACCATTTTAATTTGTTTTAATAGTATATTGACAGTATTGTTTTCTTTCAAAAATCCACTTCATTTTCTTTACCCTATTATTAAAATGGTAATTGACAAAAACAAACTACATTGTCACCAGAAGAGCAATACAAAATGTACAAGTGATATATTAAAATCATCTTTCCAGCTTGAATTTCAATGATGCATTGGGGCAACGATTTTGTGAGAAACATCTTCACCCTTAAATAAAGATTTTCTTAATTCCTTACCTGTGTGCTAATTAGATATCACCTTGTTTTCACATTAAACAGACTTCCACATGAGAAAGCAGCAAGGATGCAGTGGCGTTAATGTTTCCTGGTGTCAACCTGTATTATTTCAGTAGACATTGAAATGAGGATGCATCTTGCTGCCTTTCCAATGAAGCAAGTTTAATTTAGTAATAGGTGAAAAACCATCCCTACAAAGGTGTTAATCAGAGACTTGGCTTTGTGGACACTTTTCAGAGAACAAATTTGTTAGCATAAAAATAAAGCCAGAAAATGAAGAGCTGTTTAATCACTCAAATGGATTTTTTTGCCAGCATATTTCTTTTTCTCTGCAACCCACTGCTAAATTGTGCTTCCTAGCTGTTTTTATAAAATCACTGAATCAAATCTAACTCTGATTACATCAGAGAAGGCCAGGTACCCTACACCATAACAGGGGGTTTGAAATTTTGACTTGTCTACTTAAAGATCACCAAAATCTGATAACAAGGTCAATTACGTACCTGGGTGGGATTGAACCACCAACCTTTTGGTTAATAGCCGTACACACTAACTGATTGCGCCACAGAGACACATTGTGAAAGTATGTACTGACAAGGGCTAATAAGCATTCATCTAAAACGTTTCCTAGAAAAACTTTAAAAAGTCAATAATCTGGAGAGTTTTTGTAAGATGTTTCTTCCATCAACCAACGAAGAAACACATTGGTACTTTCCCATGATGAGTGAGTGCTTCAGGATCTCTTGCACTTACATGTGCAGCAGAGTACTGCAATGGAAGCATGCTGGGCCCATAAGCCAGAGGTAGGCAGATTGAAACTATCCTCTGCTATATGCATTTTTTTTTGTTAATTAAAGTAATCCAAAACTGGGATTGATATTTTGTCTCTTTTATTTTTACTTAAAGTACAATAACTTTTACCATTTATTTTGTTTTAATAGTATATTGACAGTATTGTTTTCTTTCAAAAATCCACTTCATTTTCTTTACCCTATTATTAAAATGGTAATTGACTAAAACAAACTACATTGTCACCAGAAGAGCAATACAAAATGTACAAGTGATATATTAAAATCATCTTTCCAGCTTGAATTTCAATGATGCATTGGGGCAACGATTTTGTGAGAAACATCTTCACCCTTAAATAAAGATTTTCGTAATTTCTTACCTGTGTGCTAATTAGATATCACCTTGTTTTCACATTAAACAGACTTCCACATGAGAAAGCAGCAAGGATGCAGTGGCGTTAATGTTTCCTGGTGTCAACCTGTATTATTTCAGTAGACATTGAAATGAGGATGCATCTTGCTGCCTTTCCAATGAAGCAAGTTTAATTTAGTAATAGGTGAAAAACCATCCCTACAAAGGTGTTAATCAGAGACTTGGCTTTGTGGACACTTTTCAGAGAACAAATTTGTTAGCATAAAAATAAAGCCAGAAAATGAAGAGCTGTTTAATCACGCAATTTGATTTTTTTGCCAGCATATTTCTTTTTCTCTGCAACCCACTGCTAAATTGTGCTTCCTAGATGTTTTTATAAAATCACTGAATCAAATCTAACTCTGATTACATCAGAGAAGGCCAGGTACCCTACACCATAACAGGGGGTATGAAATTTGACTTGTCTACTTAAAGATCACCAAAATCTGATAACAAGGTCAATTACGTCCCCGGGTGGGATTGAACCACCAACCTTTTGGTTAATAGCCATACATACTAACTGATTGCGCCACAGAGATACTTTGCAAAAGTTCATACTGACAAAGGCTAATAAGCATTCATCTAAAACGTTTCCTAGAAAAACTTTAAAAAGTCAATAATCTGGAGAGTTTTTGTAAGATGTTTCTTCCATCAACCAACGAAGAAACACATTGGTACTTTCCCATGATGAGTGAGTGCTTCAGGATCTCTTGCACTTACATGTGCAGCAGAGTACTGCAATGGAAGCATGCTGGGCCCATAAGCCAGAGGTAGGCAGATTGAAACTATCCTCTGCTATATGCATTTTTTTTTGTTAATTAAAGTAATCCAAAACTGGGATTGATATTTTGTCTCTTTTATTTTTACTTAAAGTACAATAACTTTTACCATTTATTTTGTTTTAATAGTATATTGACAGTATTGTTTTCTTTCAAAAATCCACTTCATTTTCTTTACCCTATTATTAAAATGGTAATTGACAAAAACAAACTACATTGTCACCAGAAGAGCAATACAAAATGTACAAGTGATATATTAAAATCATCTTTCCAGCTTGAATTTCAATGATGCATTGGGGCAACGATTTTGTGAGAAACATCTTCACCCTTAAATAAAGATTTTCGTAATTTCTTACCTGTGTGCTAATTAGATATCACCTTGTTTTCACATTAAACAGACTTCCACATGAGAAAGCAGCAAGGATGCAGTGGCGTTAATGTTTCCTGGTGTCAACCTGTATTATTTCAGTAGACATTGAAATGAGGATGCATCTTGCTGCCTTTCCAATGAAGCAAGTTTAATTTAGTAATAGGTGAAAAACCATCCCTACAAAGGTGTTAATCAGAGACTTGGCTTTGTGGACACTTTTCAGAGAACAAATTTGTTAGCATAAAAATAAAGCCAGAAAATGAAGAGCTGTTTAATCACGCAATTTGATTTTTTTGCCAGCATATTTCTTTTTCTCTGCAACCCACTGCTAAATTGTGCTTCCTAGATGTTTTTATAAAATCACTGAATCAAATCTAACTCTGATTACATCAGAGAAGGCCAGGTACCCTACACCATAACAGGGGGTATGAAATTTGACTTGTCTACTTAAAGATCACCAAAATCTGATAACAAGGTCAATTAGGTCCCTGGGTGGGATTGAACCACCAACGTTTTGGTTAATAGCCGTACATACTAACTGATTGCGCCACAGAGACACTTTGCAAAAGTTCATACTGACAAAGGCTAATAAGCATTCATCTAAAACGTTTCCTAGAAAAACTTTAAAAAGTCAATAATCTGGAGAGTTTTTGTAAAATGTTTCTTCCATCAACCAACGAAGAAACACATTGGTACTTTCCCATGATGAGTGAGTGCTTCAGGATCTCTTGCACTTACATGTGCAGCAGAGTACTGCAATGGAAGCATGCTGGGCCCATAAGCCAGAGGTAGGCAGATTGAAACTATCCTCTGCTATATGCATTTTTTTTTGTTAATTAAAGTAATCCAAAACTGGGATTGATATTTTGGCTCTTTTATTTTTACTTAAAGTACAATAACTTTTACCATTTTAATTTGTTTTAATAGTATATTGACAGTATTGTTTTCTTTCAGAAATCCACTTCATTTTCTTTACCCTATTATTAAAATGGTAATTGACAAAAACAAACTACATTGTCACCAGAAGAGCAATACAAAATGTACAAGTGATATATTAAAATCATCTTTCCAGCTTGAATTTCAATGATGCATTGGGGCAACGATTTTGTGAGAAACATCTTCACCCTTAAATAAAGATTTTCTTAATTCCTTACCTGTGTGCTAATTAGATATCACCTTGTTTTCACATTAAACAGACTTCCACATGAGAAAGCAGCAAGGATGCAGTGGCGTTAATGTTTCCTGGTGTCAACCTGTATTATTTCAGTAGACATTGAAATGAGGATGCATCTTGCTGCCTTTCCAATGAAGCAAGTTTAATTTAGTAATAGGTGAAAAACCATCCCTACAAAGGTGTTAATCAGAGACTTGGCTTTGTGGACACTTTTCAGAGAACAAATTTGTTAGCATAAAAATAAAGCCAGAAAATGAAGAGCTGTTTAATCACTCAAATGGATTTTTTTGCCAGCATATTTCTTTTTCTCTGCAACCCACTGCTAAATTGTGCTTCCTAGCTGTTTTTATAAAATCACTGAATCAAATCTAACTCTGATTACATCAGAGAAGGCCAGGTACCCTACACCATAACAGGGGGTTTGAAATTTTGACTTGTCTACTTAAAGATCACCAAAATCTGATAACAAGGTCAATTACGTACCTGGGTGGGATTGAACCACCAACCTTTTGGTTAATAGCCGTACACACTAACTGATTGCGCCACAGAGACACATTGTGAAAGTATGTACTGACAAGGGCTAATAAGCATTCATCTAAAACGTTTCCTAGAAAAACTTTAAAAAGTCAATAATCTGGAGAGTTTTTGTAAGATGTTTCTTCCATCAACCAACGAAGAAACACATTGGTACTTTCCCATGATGAGTGAGTGCTTCAGGATCTCTTGCACTTACATGTGCAGCAGAGTACTGCAATGGAAGCATGCTGGGCCCATAAGCCAGAGGTAGGCAGATTGAAACTATCCTCTGCTATATGCATTTTTTTTTGTTAATTAAAGTAATCCAAAACTGGGATTGATATTTTGTCTCTTTTATTTTTACTTAAAGTACAATAACTTTTACCATTTATTTTGTTTTAATAGTATATTGACAGTATTGTTTTCTTTCAAAAATCCACTTCATTTTCTTTACCCTATTATTAAAATGGTAATTGACAAAAACAAACTACATTGTCACCAGAAGAGCAATACAAAATGTACAAGTGATATATTAAAATCATCTTTCCAGCTTGAATTTCAATGATGCATTGGGGCAACGATTTTGTGAGAAACATCTTCACCCTTAAATAAAGATTTTCGTAATTTCTTACCTGTGTGCTAATTAGATATCACCTTGTTTTCACATTAAACAGACTTCCACATGAGAAAGCAGCAAGGATGCAGTGGCGTTAATGTTTCCTGGTGTCAACCTGTATTATTTCAGTAGACATTGAAATGAGGATGCATCTTGCTGCCTTTCCAATGAAGCAAGTTTAATTTAGTAATAGGTGAAAAACCATCCCTACAAAGGTGTTAATCAGAGACTTGGCTTTGTGGACACTTTTCAGAGAACAAATTTGTTAGCATAAAAATAAAGCCAGAAAATGAAGAGCTGTTTAATCACGCAATTTGATTTTTTTGCCAGCATATTTCTTTTTCTCTGCAACCCACTGCTAAATTGTGCTTCCTAGATGTTTTTATAAAATCACTGAATCAAATCTAACTCTGATTACATCAGAGAAGGCCAGGTACCCTACACCATAACAGGGGGTATGAAATTTGACTTGTCTACTTAAAGATCACCAAAATCTGATAACAAGGTCAATTACGTCCCCGGGTGGGATTGAACCACCAACCTTTTGGTTAATAGCCATACATACTAACTGATTGCGCCACAGAGATACTTTGCAAAAGTTCATACTGACAAAGGCTAATAAGCATTCATCTAAAACGTTTCCTAGAAAAACTTTAAAAAGTCAATAATCTGGAGAGTTTTTGTAAGATGTTTCTTCCATCAACCAACGAAGAAACACATTGGTACTTTCCCATGATGAGTGAGTGCTTCAGGATCTCTTGCACTTACATGTGCAGCAGAGTACTGCAATGGAAGCATGCTGGGCCCATAAGCCAGAGGTAGGCAGATTGAAACTATCCTCTGCTATATGCATTTTTTTTTGTTAATTAAAGTAATCCAAAACTGGGATTGATATTTTGTCTCTTTTATTTTTACTTAAAGTACAATAACTTTTACCATTTATTTTGTTTTAATAGTATATTGACAGTATTGTTTTCTTTCAAAAATCCACTTCATTTTCTTTACCCTATTATTAAAATGGTAATTGACAAAAACAAACTACATTGTCACCAGAAGAGCAATACAAAATGTACAAGTGATATATTAAAATCATCTTTCCAGCTTGAATTTCAATGATGCATTGGGGCAACGATTTTGTGAGAAACATCTTCACCCTTAAATAAAGATTTTCGTAATTTCTTACCTGTGTGCTAATTAGATATCACCTTGTTTTCACATTAAACAGACTTCCACATGAGAAAGCAGCAAGGATGCAGTGGCGTTAATGTTTCCTGGTGTCAACCTGTATTATTTCAGTAGACATTGAAATGAGGATGCATCTTGCTGCCTTTCCAATGAAGCAAGTTTAATTTAGTAATAGGTGAAAAACCATCCCTACAAAGGTGTTAATCAGAGACTTGGCTTTGTGGACACTTTTCAGAGAACAAATTTGTTAGCATAAAAATAAAGCCAGAAAATGAAGAGCTGTTTAATCACGCAATTTGATTTTTTTGCCAGCATATTTCTTTTTCTCTGCAACCCACTGCTAAATTGTGCTTCCTAGATGTTTTTATAAAATCACTGAATCAAATCTAACTCTGATTACATCAGAGAAGGCCAGGTACCCTACACCATAACAGGGGGTATGAAATTTGACTTGTCTACTTAAAGATCACCAAAATCTGATAACAAGGTCAATTAGGTCCCTGGGTGGGATTGAACCACCAACGTTTTGGTTAATAGCCGTACATACTAACTGATTGCGCCACAGAGACACTTTGCAAAAGTTCATACTGACAAAGGCTAATAAGCATTCATCTAAAACGTTTCCTAGAAAAACTTTAAAAAGTCAATAATCTGGAGAGTTTTTGTAAAATGTTTCTTCCATCAACCAACGAAGAAACACATTGGTACTTTCCCATGATGAGTGAGTGCTTCAGGATCTCTTGCACTTACATGTGCAGCAGAGTACTGCAATGGAAGCATGCTGGGCCCATAAGCCAGAGGTAGGCAGATTGAAACTATCCTCTGCTATATGCATTTTTTTTTTGTTAATTAAAGTAATCCAAAACTGGGATTGATATTTTGGCTCTTTTATTTTTACTTAAAGTACAATAACTTTTACCATTTTAATTTGTTTTAATAGTATATTGACAGTATTGTTTTCTTTCAGAAATCCACTTCATTTTCTTTACCCTATTATTAAAATGGTAATTGACAAAAACAAACTACATTGTCACCAGAAGAGCAATACAAAATGTACAAGTGATATATTAAAATCATCTTTCCAGCTTGAATTTCAATGATGCATTGGGGCAACGATTTTGTGAGAAACATCTTCACCCTTAAATAAAGATTTTCTTAATTCCTTACCTGTGTGCTAATTAGATATCACCTTGTTTTCACATTAAACAGACTTCCACATGAGAAAGCAGCAAGGATGCAGTGGCGTTAATGTTTCCTGGTGTCAACCTGTATTATTTCAGTAGACATTGAAATGAGGATGCATCTTGCTGCCTTTCCAATGAAGCAAGTTTAATTTAGTAATAGGTGAAAAACCATCCCTACAAAGGTGTTAATCAGAGACTTGGCTTTGTGGACACTTTTCAGAGAACAAATTTGTTAGCATAAAAATAAAGCCAGAAAATGAAGAGCTGTTTAATCACTCAAATGGATTTTTTTGCCAGCATATTTCTTTTTCTCTGCAACCCACTGCTAAATTGTGCTTCCTAGCTGTTTTTATAAAATCACTGAATCAAATCTAACTCTGATTACATCAGAGAAGGCCAGGTACCCTACACCATAACAGGGGGTATGAATTTTGACTTGTCTACTTAAAGATCACCAAAATCTGATCACAAGGTCAATTACAGACCTGGGTGGGATTGAACCACCAACCTTTTGGTTAATAGCCGTACACACTAACTGATTGCGCCACAGAGACACATTGTGAAAGTATATACTGACAAGGGCTAATAAGCATTCATCTAAAACGTTTCCTAGAAAAACTTTAAAAAGTCAATAATCTGGAGAGTTTTTGTAAGATGTTTCTTCCATCAACCAACGAAGAAACACATTGGTACTTTCCCATGATGAGTGAGTGCTTCAGGATCTCTTGCACTTACATGTGCAGCAGAGTACAGCAATGGAAGCATGCTGGGCCCATAACCCAGAGGTAGGCAGATTGAAACTATCCTCTACTATATGCATTTTTTTGTTTGTTAATTAAAGTAATCCAAAACTGGGATTGATATTTTGGCTCTTTTATTTTTACTTAAAGTACAATAACTTTTACCATTTTAATTTGTTTTAATAGTATATTGACAGTATTGTTTTCTTTCAAAAATCCACTTAATTTTCTTTACCCTATTATTTAAATGGTAATTGACAAAAACAAACTACATTGTCACCAGAAGAGCAATTCAAAATGTACAAGTGATATATTAAAATCATCTTTCCAGCTTGAATTTCAATGATGCATTGGGGCAACGATTTTGTGAGAAACATCTTCACCCTTAAATAAAGATTTTCTTAATTCCTTACCTGTGTGCTAATTAGATATCACCTTGTTTTCATATTAAACAGACTTCCACATGAGAAAGCAGCAAGGATGCAGTGGCGTTAATGTTTCCTGGTGTCAACCTGTATTATTTCAGTAGACATTGAAATGAGGATGCATCTTGCTGCCTTTCCAATGAAGCAAGTTTAATTTAGTAATAGGTGAAAAACCATCCCTACAAAGGTGTTAATCAGAGACTTGGCTTTGTGGACACTTTTCAGAGAACAAATTTGTTAGCATAAAAATAAAGCCAGAAAATGAAGAGCTGTTTAATCACGCAATTTGATTTTTTTGCCAGCATATTTCTTTTTCTCTGCAACCCACTGCTAAATTGTGCTTCCTAGATGTTTTTATAAAATCACTGAATCAAATCTAACTCTGATTACATCAGAGAAGGCCAGGTACCCTACACCATAACAGGGGGTATGAAATTTGACTTGTCTACTTAAAGATCACCAAAATCTGATAACAAGGTCAATTACGTCCCCGGGTGGGATTGAACCACCAACCTTTTGGTTAATAGCCATACATACTAACTGATTGCGCCACAGAGATACTTTGCAAAAGTTCATACTGACAAAGGCTAATAAGCATTCATCTAAAACGTTTCCTAGAAAAACTTTAAAAAGTCAATAATCTGGAGAGTTTTTGTAAGATGTTTCTTCCATCAACCAACGAAGAAACACATTGGTACTTTCCCATGATGAGTGAGTGCTTCAGGATCTCTTGCACTTACATGTGCAGCAGAGTACTGCAATGGAAGCATGCTGGGCCCATAAGCCAGAGGTAGGCAGATTGAAACTATCCTCTGCTATATGCATTTTTTTTTGTTAATTAAAGTAATCCAAAACTGGGATTGATATTTTGTCTCTTTTATTTTTACTTAAAGTACAATAACTTTTACCATTTATTTTGTTTTAATAGTATATTGACAGTATTGTTTTCTTTCAAAAATCCACTTCATTTTTTTTACCCTATTATTAAAATGGTAATTGACAAAAACAAACTACATTGTCACCAGAAGAGCAATACAAAATGTACAAGTGATATATTAAAATCATCTTTCCAGCTTGAATTTCAATGATGCATTGGGGCAACGATTTTGTGAGAAACATCTTCACCCTTAAATAAAGATTTTCGTAATTTCTTACCTGTGTGCTAATTAGATATCACCTTGTTTTCACATTAAACAGACTTCCACATGAGAAAGCAGCAAGGATGCAGTGGCGTTAATGTTTCCTGGTGTCAACCTGTATTATTTCAGTAGACATTGAAATGAGGATGCATCTTGCTGCCTTTCCAATGAAGCAAGTTTAATTTAGTAATAGGTGAAAAACCATCCCTACAAAGGTGTTAATCAGAGACTTGGCTTTGTGGACACTTTTCAGAGAACAAATTTGTTAGCATAAAAATAAAGCCAGAAAATGAAGAGCTGTTTAATCACGCAATTTGATTTTTTTGCCAGCATATTTCTTTTTCTCTGCAACCCACTGCTAAATTGTGCTTCCTAGCTGTTTTTATAAAATCACTGAATCAAATCTAATTACATCAGAGAAGGCCAGGTACCCTACACCATAACAGGGGGTATGAAATTTGACTTGTCTACTTAAAGATCACCAAAATCTGATAACAAGGTCAATTACGTCCCCGGGTGGGATTGAACCACCAACCTTTTGGTTAATAGCCATACATACTAACTGATTGCGCCACAGAGATACTTTGCAAAAGTTCATACTGACAAAGGCTAATAAGCATTCATCTAAAACGTTTCCTAGAAAAACTTTAAAAAAGTCAATAATCTGGAGAGTTTTTGTAAGATGTTTCTTCCATCAACCAACGAAGAAACACATTGGTACTTTCCCATGATGAGTGAGTGCTTCAGGATCTCTTGCACTTACATGTGCAGCAGAGTACTGCAATGGAAGCATGCTGGGCCCATAAGCCAGAGGTAGGCAGATTGAAACTATCCTCTGCTATATGCATTTTTTTTTGTTAATTAAAGTAATCCAAAACTGGGATTGATATTTTGTCTCTTTTATTTTTACTTAAAGTACAATAACTTTTACCATTTATTTTGTTTTAATAGTATATTGACAGTATTGTTTTCTTTCAAAAATCCACTTCATTTTCTTTACCCTATTATTAAAATGGTAATTGACAAAAACAAACTACATTGTCACCAGAAGAGCAATACAAAATGTACAAGTGATATATTAAAATCATCTTTCCAGCTTGAATTTCAATGATGCATTGGGGCAACGATTTTGTGAGAAACATCTTCACCCTTAAATAAAGATTTTCTTAATTCCTTACCTGTGTGCTAATTAGATATCACCTTGTTTTCACATTAAACAGACTTCCACATGAGAAAGCAGCAAGGATGCAGTGGCGTTAATGTTTCCTGGTGTCAACCTGTATTATTGCAGTAGACATTGAAATGAGGATGCATCTTGCTGCCTTTCCAATGAAGCAAGTTTAATTTAGTAATAGGTGAAAAACCATCCCTACAAAGGTGTTAATCAGAGACTTGGCTTTGTGGACACTTTTCAGAGAACAAATTTGTTAGCATAAAAATAAAGCCAGAAAATGAAGAGCTGTTTAATCACACAATTTGATTTTTTTGCCAGCATATTTCTTTTTCTCTGCAACCCACTGCTAAATTGTGCTTCCTAGATGTTTTTATAAAATCACTGAATCAAATCTAACTCTGATTACATCAGAGAAGGCCAGGTACCCTACACCATAACAGGGGGTATGAAATTTGACTTGTCTACTTAAAGATCACCAAAATCTGATAACAAGGTCAATTACGTCCCTGGGTGGGATTGAACCACCAACCTTTTGGTTAATAGCCATACATACTAACTGATTGCACCACAGAGATACTTTGCAAAAGTTCATACTGACAAAGGCTAATAAGCATTCATCTAAAACGTTTCCTAGAAAAACTTTAAAAAGTCAATAATCTGGAGAGTTTTTGTAAGATGTTTCTTCCATCAACCAACGAGCAGAGGATAGTTTCAATCTGCCTACCTCTGGGTTATGAGCCCAGCATGCTTCCATTGCTGTACTCTGCTGCACATGTAAGTGCAAGAGATCCTGAAGCACTCACTCATCGTGAGTGCTTCAGGATCTCTTGCACTTACATGTGCAGCAGAGTACAGCAATGGAAGCATGCTGGGCTCATAACCCAGAGGTAGGCAGATTGAAACTATCCTCTGCTGTATGCTTTTTTTTTTTGTTAATTAAAGTGATCCAAAACTGGGATTGATATTTTGGCTCTTTTATTTTTACTTAAAGTACAATAACTTTTACCATTTTAATTTGTTTTAATAGTATATTGACAGTATTGTTTTCTTTCAAAAATCCACTTCATTTTCTTTACCCTATTATTAAAATGGTAATTGACAAAAACAAACTACATTGTCACCAGAAGAGCAATACAAAATGTACAAGTGATATATTAAAATTATCTTTCCAGCTTGAATTTCAATGATGCATTGCGGCAACGATTTTGTGAGAAACATCTTCACCCTTAAATAAAGATTTTCTTAATTCCTTACCTGTGTGCTAATTAGATATCACCTTGTTTTCACATTAAACAGACTTCCACATGAGAAAGCAGCAAGGATGCAGTGGCGTTAATGTTTCCTGGTGTCAACCTGTATTATTTCAGTAGACATTGAAATGAGGATGCATCTTGCTGCCTTTCCAATGAAGCAAGTTTAATTTAGTAATAGGTGAAAAACCATCCCTACAAAGGTGTTAATCAGAGACTTGGCTTTGTGGACACTTTTCAGAGAACAAATTTGTTAGCATAAAAATAAAGCCAGAAAATGAAGAGCTGTTTAATCACTCAAATGGATTTTTTTGCCAGCATATTTCTTTTTCTCTGCAACCCACTGCTAAATTGTGCTTCCTAGCTGTTTTTATAAAATCACTGAATCAAATCTAACTCTGATTACATCAGAGAAGGCCAGGTACCCTACACCATAACAGGGGGTTTGAAATTTTGACTTGTCTACTTAAAGATCACCAAAATCTGATAACAAGGTCAATTACGTACCTGGGTGGGATTGGAACCACCAACCTTTTGGTTAATAGCCGTACACACTAACTGATTGCGCCACAGAGACACATTGTGAAATTATATACTGACAAGGGCTAATAAGCATTCATCTAAAACGTTTCCTAGAAAAACTTTAAAAAGTCAATAATCTGGAGAGTTTTTGTAAGATGTTTCTTCCATCAACCAAAGAAGAAACACATTGGTACTTTCCCATGATGAGTGAGTGCTTCAGGATCTCTTGCACTTACATGTGCAGCAGAGTACAGCAATGGAAGCATGCTGGGCCCATAACCCAGAGGTAGGCAGATTGAAACTATTCTCTGCTATATGCATTTTTTTTTGTTTGTTAATTAAAGTAATCCAAAACTGGGATTGATATTTTGGCTCTTTTATTTTTACTTAAAGTACAATAACTTTTACCATTTTAATTTGTTTTAATAGTATATTGACAGTATTGTTTTCTTTCAAAAATCCACTTAATTTTCTTTACCCTATTATTTAAATGGTAATTGACAAAAACAAACTACATTGTCACCAGAAGAGCAATTCAAAATGTACAAGTGATATATTAAAATCATCTTTCCAGCTTGAATTTCAATGATGCATTGGGGCAACGATTTTGTGAGAAACATCTTCACCCTTAAATAAAGATTTTCTTAATTCCTTACCTGTGTGCTAATTAGATATCACCTTGTTTTCATATTAAACAGACTTCCACATGAGAAAGCAGCAAGGATGCAGTGGCGTTAATGTTTCCTGGTGTCAACCTGTATTATTTCAGTAGACATTGAAATGAGGATGCATCTTGCTGCCTTTCCAATGAAGCAAGTTTAATTTAGTAATAGGTGAAAAACCATCCCTACAAAGGTGTTAATCAGAGACTTGGCTTTGTGGACACTTTTCAGAGAACAAATTTGTTAGCATAAAAATAAAGCCAGAAAATGAAGAGCTGTTTAATCACGCAATTTGATTTTTTTGCCAGCATATTTCTTTTTCTCTGCAACCCACTGCTAAATTGTGCTTCCTAGATGTTTTTATAAAATCACTGAATCAAATCTAACTCTGATTACATCAGAGAAGGCCAGGTACCCTACACCATAACAGGGGGTATGAAATTTGACTTGTCTACTTAAAGATCACCAAAATCTGATAACAAGGTCAATTACGTCCCTGGGTGGGATTGAACCACCAACCTTTTGGTTAATAGCCATACATACTAACTGATTGCGCCACAGAGACACTTTGCAAAAGTTCATACTGACAAAGGCTAATAAGCATTCATCTAAAACGTTTCCTAGAAAAACTTTAAAAAGTCAATAATCTGGAGAGTTTTTGTAAGATGTTTCTTCCATCAACCAACGAAGAAACACATTGGTACTTTCCCATGATGAGTGAGTGCTTCAGGATCTCTTACATGTGCAGCAGAGTACTGCAATGGAAGCATGCTGGGCCCATAACCCAGAGGTAGGCAGATTGAAACTATCCTCTGCTATATGCATTTTTTTTTGTTAATTAAAGTAATCCAAAACTGGGATTGATATTTTGGCTCTTTTATTTTTACTTAAAATACAATAACTTTTACCATTTTAATTTGTTTTAATAGTATATTGACAGTATTGTTTTCTTTCAGAAATCCACTTCATTTTCTTTACCCTATTATTAAAATGGTAATTGACAAAAACAAACTACATTGTCACCAGAAGAGCAATACAAAATGTACAAGTGATATATTAAAATCATCTTTCCAGCTTGAATTTCAATGATGCATTGGGGCAACGATTTTGTGAGAAACATCTTCACCCTTAAATAAAGATTTTCTTAATTCCTTACCTGTGTGCTAATTAGATATCACCTTGTTTTCACATTAAACAGACTTCCACATGAGAAAGCAGCAAGGATGCAGTGGCGTTAATGTTTCCTGGTGTCAACCTGTATTATTTCAGTAGACATTGAAATGAGGATGCATCTTGCTGCCTTTCCAATGAAGCAAGTTTAATTTAGTAATAGGTGAAAAACCATCCCTACAAAGGTGTTAATCAGAGACTTGGCTTTGTGGACACTTTTCAGAGAACAAATTTGTTAGCATAAAAATAAAGCCAGAAAATGAAGAGCTGTTTAAGCTGCTTTCTCATGTGGAAGTCTGTTTAATGTGAAAACAAGGTGATATCTAATTAGCACACAGGTAAGGAATTAAGAAAATCTTTATTTAAGGGTGAAGATGTTTCTCACAAAATCGTTGCCCCAATGCATCATTGAAATTCAAGCTGGAAAGATGATTTTAATATATCACTTGTACATTTTGTATTGCTCTTCTGGTGACAATGTAGTTTGTTTTTGTCAATTACCATTTTAATAATAGGGTAAAGAAAATGAAGTGGAATTCTGAAAGAAAACAATACTGTCAATATACTATTAAAACAAATTAAAATTGTAAAAGTTATTGTACTTTAAGTAAAAATAAAAGAGCCAAAATATCAATCCCAGTTTTGGATTACTTTAATTAACAAAAAAAAATGCATATAGCAGAGGATAGTTTCAATCTGCCTACCTCTGGCTTATGGGCCCAGCATGCTTCCATTGCAGTACTCTGCTGCACATGTAAGTGCAAGAGATCCTGAAGCACTCACTCATCATGGGAAAGTACCAATGTGTTTCTTCGTTGGTTGATGGAAGAAACATCTTACAAAAACTCTCCAGATTATTGACTTTTTAAAGTTTTTCTAGGAAACGTTTTAGATGAATGCTTATTAGCCTTTGTCAGTATGAACTTTTGCAAAGTGTCTCTGTGGCGCAATCAGTTAGTATGTATGGCTATTAACCAAAAGGTTGGTGGTTCAATCCCACCCAGGGACCTAATTGACCTTGTTATCAGATTTTGGTGATCTTTAAGTAAGCAAGTCAAATTTCATACCCCCTGTTATGGTGTAGGGTACCTGGCCTTCTCTGATTTAATCAGAGTTAGATTTGATTCAGTGATTTTATAAAAACATCTAGGAAGCACAATTTAGCAGTGGGTTGCAGAGAAAAAGAAATATGCTGGCAAAAAAATCAAATTGCGTGATTAAACAGCTCTTCATTTTCTGGCTTTATTTTTATGCTAACAAATTTGTTCTCTGAAAAGTGTCCACAAAGCCAAGTCTCTGATTAACACCTTTGTAGGGATGGTTTTTCACCTATTACTAAATTAAACTTGCTTCATTGGAAAGGCAGCAAGATGCATCCTCATTTCAATGTCTACTGAAATAATACAGGTTGACACCAGGAAACATTAACGCCACTGCATCCTTGCTGCTTTCTCATGTGGAAGTCTGTTTAATGTGAAAACAAGGTGATATCTAATTAGCACACAGGTAAGAAATTACGAAAATATTTAAGGATGAAGATGTTTCTCACAAAATCGTTGCCCAAATGCATCATTGAAATTCAAGCTGGAAATATGATTTTAATATATCACTTGTACATTTTGTATTGCTCTTCTGGTGACAATGTAGTTTGTTTTTGTCAATTACCATTTTAATAATAGGGTAAAGAAAATGAAGTGGATTTTTGAAAGAAAACAATACTGTCAATATACTATTAAAACAAATTAAAATGGTAAAAGTTATTGTACTTTAAGTAAAAATAAAAGAGCCAAAATATCAATCCCAGTTTTGGATCACTTTAATTAACAAAAAAAAAAGCATACAGCAGAGGATAGTTTCAATCTGCCTACCTCTGGGTTATGAGCCCAGCATGCTTCCATTGCTGTACTCTGCTGCACATGTAAGTGCAAGAGATCCTGAAGCACTCACTCATCATGGGAAAGTACCAATGTGTTTCTTCGTTGGTTGATGGAAGAAACATCTTACAAAAACTCTCCAGATTATTGACTTTTTAAAGTTTTTCTAGGAAACGTTTTAGATGAATGCTTATTAGCCTTTGTCAGTATGAACTTTTGCAAAGTGTCTCTGTGGCGCAATCAGTTAGTATGTACGGCTATTAACCAAAAGGTTGGTGGTTCAATCCCACCCAGGGACCTAATTGACCTTGTTATCAGATTTTGGTGATCTTTAAGTAGACAAGTCAAATTTCATACCCCCTGTTATGGTGTAGGGTACCTGGCCTTCTCTGATGTAATCAGAGTTAGATTTGATTCAGTGATTTTATAAAAACATCTAGGAAGCACAATTTAGCAGTGGGTTGCAGAGAAAAAGAAATATGCTGGCAAAAAAATCAAATTGCGTGATTAAACAGCTCTTCATTTTCTGGCTTTATTTTTATGCTAACAAATTTGTTCTCTGAAAAGTGTCCACAAAGCCAAGTCTCTGATTAACACCTTTGTAGGGATGGTTTTTCACCTATTACTAAATTAAACTTGCTTCATTGGAAAGGCAGCAAGATGCATCCTCATTTCAATGTCTACTGAAATAATACAGGTTGACACCAGGAAACATTAACGCCACTGCATCCTTGCTGCTTTCTCATGTGGAAGTCTGTTTAATGTGAAAACAAGGTGATATCTAATTAGCACACAGGTAAGAAATTACGAAAATCTTTATTTAAGGGTGAAGATGTTTCTCACAAAATCGTTGCCCCAATGCATCATTGAAATTCAAGCTGGAAAGATGATTTTAATATATCACTTGTACATTTTGAATTGCTCTTCTGGTGACAATGTAGTTTGTTTTTGTCAATTACCATTTAAATAATAGGGTAAAGAAAATTAAGTGGATTTTTGAAAGAAAACAATACTGTCAATATACTATTAAAACAAATTAAAATGGTAAAAGTTATTGTACTTTAAGTAAAAATAAAAGAGCCAAAATATCAATCCCAGTTTTGGATTACTTTAATTAACAAACAAAAAAATGCATATAGCAGAGAATAGTTTCAATCTGCCTACCTCTGGGTTATGGGCCCAGCATGCTTCCATTGCTGTACTCTGCTGCACATGTAAGTGCAAGAGATCCTGAAGCACTCACTCATCATGGGAAAGTACCAATGTGTTTCTTCGTTGGTTGATGGAAGAAACATCTTACAAAAACTCTCCAGATTATTGACTTTTTAAAGTTTTTCTAGGAAACGTTTTAGATGAATGCTTATAAGCCCTTGTCAGTATATACTTTCACAATGTGTCTCTGTGGCGCAATCAGTTAGTGTGTACGGCTATTAACCAAAAGGTTGGTGGTTCAATCCCACCCAGGTACGTAATTGACCTTGTTATCAGATTTTGGTGATATTTAAGTAGACAAGTCAAAATTTCAAACCCCCTGTTATGGTGTAGGGTACCTGGCCTTCTCTGATGTAATCAGAGTTAGATTTGATTCAGTGATTTTATAAAAACAGCTAGGAAGCACAATTTAGCAGTGGGTTGCAGAGAAAAAGAAATATGCTGGCAAAAAAAACCATTTGAGTGATTAGGATGCAGTGGCGTTAATGTTTCCTGGTGTCAACCTGTATTATTTCAGTAGACATTGAAATGAGGATGCATCTTGCTGCCTTTCCAATGAAGCAAGTTTAATTTAGTAATAGGTGAAAAACCATCCCTACAAAGGTGTTAATCAGAGACTTGGCTTTGTGGACACTTTTCAGAGAACAAATTTGTTAGCATAAAAATAAAGGCAGAAAATGAAGAGCTGTTTAATCACTCAAATGGATTTTTTTGCCAGCATATTTCTTTTTCTCTGCAACCCAATGCTAAATTGTGCTTCCTAGCTGTTTTTATAAAATCACTGAATCAAATCTAACTCTGATTACATCAGAGAAGGCCAGGTACCCTACACCATAACAGGGGGTTTGAAATTTTGACTTGTCTACTTAAAGATCACCAAAATCTGATAACAAGGTCAATTACGTACCTGGGTGGGATTGAACCACCAACCTTTTGGTTAATAGCCGTATACACTAACTAATTGCGCCACAGAGACACATTGCGAAAGTATATACTGACAAGGGCTAATAAGCATTCATCTAAAACGTTTCCTAGAAAAACTTTAAAAAGTCAATAATCTGGAGAGTTTTTGTAAGATGTTTCTTCCATCAACCAACGAAGAAACACATTGGTACTTTCCCATGATGAGTGAGTGCTTCAGGATCTCTTGCACTTACATGTGCAGCAGAGTACAGCAATGGAAGCATGCTGGGCTCATAACCCAGAGGTAGGCAGATTGAAACTATCCTCTGCTGTATGCTTTTTTTTTTGTTAATTAAAGTGATCCAAAACTGGGATTGATATTTTGGCTCTTTTATTTTTACTTAAAGTACAATAACTTTTACCATTTTAATTTGTTTTAATAGTATATTGACAGTATTGTTTTCTTTCAAAAATCCACTTAATTTTCTTTACCCTATTATTAAAATGGTAATTGACAAAAACTAACTACATTGTCACCAGAAGAGCAATACAAAATGTACAAGTGATATATTAAAATCATCTTTCCAGCTTGAATTTCAATGATGCATTGGGGCAACGATTTTGTGAGAAACATCTTCACCCTTAAATAAAGATTTTCTTAATTCCTTACCTGTGTGCTAATTAGATATCACCTTGTTTTCACATTAAACAGACTTCCACATGAGAAAGCAGCAAGGAAGCAGTGGCGTTAATGTTTCCTGGTGTCAACCTGTATTATTTCAGTAGACATTGAAATGAGGATGCATCTTGCTGCCTTTCCAATGAAGCAAGTTTAATTTAGTAATAGGTGAAAAACCATCCCTACAAAGGTGTTAATCAGAGACTTGGCTTTGTGGACACTTTTCAGAGAACAAATTTGTTAGCATAAAAATAAAGCCAGAAAATGAAGAGCTGTTTAATCACGCAATTTGATTTTTTTGCCAGCATATTTCTTTTTCTCTGCAACCCACTGCTAAATTGTGCTTCCTAGATGTTTTTATAAAATCACTGAATCAAATCTAACTCTGATTACATCAGAGAAGGCCAGGTACCCTACACCATAACAGTGGGTATGAAATTTGACTTGTCTACTTAAAGATCACCAAAATCTGATAACAAGGTCAATTAGGTCCCTGGGTGGGATTGAACCACCAACCTTTTGGTTAATAGCCATACATACTAACTGATTGCGCCACAGAGACACTTTGCGAAAGTTCCTACTGACAAAGGCTAATAAGCATTCATCTAAAACGTTTCCTAGAAAAACTTTAAAAAGTCAATAATCTGGAGAGTTTTTGTAAGATGTTTCTTCCATCAACCAACGAAGAAACACATTGGTACTTTCCCATGATGAGTGAGTGCTTCAGGATCTCTTGCACTTACATGTGCAGCAGAGTACTGCAATGGAAGCATGCTGGGCCCATAAGCCAGAGGTAGGCAGATTGAAACTATCCTCTGCTATATGCATTTTTTTTGTTAATTAAAGTAATCCAAAACTGGGATTGATATTTTGGCTCTTTTATTTTTACTTAAAGTACAATAACTTTTACCATTTTAATTTGTTTTAATAGTATATTGACAGTATTGTTTTCTTTCAAAAATCCACTTCATTTTCTTTACCCTATTATTAAAATGGTAATTGACAAAAACAAACTACATTGTCACCAGAAGAGCAATACAAAATGTACAAGTGATATATTAAAATCATCTTTCCAGCTTGAATTTCAATGATGCATTGGGGCAACGATTTTGTGAGAAACATCTTCACCCTTAAATAAAGATTTTCTTAATTCCTTACCTGTGTGCTAATTAGATATCACCTTGTTTTCACATTAAACAGACTTCCACATGAGAAAGCAGCAAGGATGCAGTGGCGTTAATGTTTCCTGGTGTCAACCTGTATTATTTCAGTAGACATTGAAATGAGGATGCATCTTGCTGCCTTTCCAATGAAGCAAGTTTAATTTAGTAATAGGTGAAAAACCATCCCTACAAAGGTGTTAATCAGAGACTTGGCTTTGTGGACACTTTTCAGAGAACAAATTTGTTAGCATAAAAATAAAGCCAGAAAATGAAGAGCTGTTTAATCACTCAAATGGATTTTTTTGCCAGCATTTTTCTTTTTCTCTGCAACCCACTGCTAAATTGTGCTTCTTAGCTGTTTTTATAAAATCACTGAATCAAATCTAACTCAGATTACATCAGAGAAGGCCAGGTACCCTACACCATAACAGGGGGTATGAAATTTGACTTGTCTACTTAAAGATCACCAAAATCTGATAACAAGGTCAATTACGTCCCTGGGTGGGATTGAACCACCAACCTTTTGGTTAATAGCCTTACACACTAACTGATTGCGCCACAGAGACACTTTGCAAAAGTACATACTGACAAATGCTAATAAGCATTCATCTAAAACGTTTCCTAGAAAAACTTAAAAAAGTCAATAATCTGGAGAGTTTTTGTAAGATGTTTCTTCTATCAACCAACGAAGAAACACATTGGTACTTTCCCATGATGAGTGAGTGCTTCAGGATCTCTTGCACTTACATGTGCAGCAGAGTACAGCAATGGAAGCATGCTGGGCTCATAACCCAGAGGTAGGCAGATTGAAACTATCCTCTGCTGTATGCTTTGTTTTTTTTTGTTAATTAAAGTAATCCAAAACTGGGATTGATATTTTGGCTCTTTTATTTTTACTTAAAGTACAATAACTTTTACCATTTTAATTTGTTTTAATAGTATATTGACAGTATTGTTTTCTTTCAAAAATCCACTTAATTTTCTTTACCCTATTATTAAAATGGTAATTGACAAAAACTAACTACATTGTCACCAGAAGAGCAATACAAAATGTACAAGTGATATATTAAAATCATCTTTCCAGCTTGAATTTCAATGATGCATTGGGGCAACGATTTTGTGAGAAACATCTTCACCCTTAAATAAAGATTTTCTTAATTTCTTACCTGTGTGCTAATTAGATATCACCTTGTTTTCACATTAAACAGACTTCCACATGAGAAAGCAGCAAGGATGCAGTGGCGTTAATGTTTCCTGGTGTCAACCTGTATTATTTCAGTAGACATTGAAATGAGGATGCATCTTGCTGCCTTTCCAATGAAGCAAGTTTAATTTAGTAATAGGTGAAAAACCATCCCTACAAAGGTGTTAATCAGAGACTTGGCTTTGTGGACACTTTTCAGAGAACAAATTTGTTAGCATAAAAATAAAGCCAGAAAATGAAGAGCTGTTTAATCACTCAAATGGATTTTTTTGCCAGCATATTTCTTTTTCTCTGCAACCCACTGCTAAATTGTGCTTCCTAGCTGTTTTTATAAAATCAGTGATTCAAATCTAACTCTGATTACATCAGAGAAGGCCAGGTACCCTACACCATAACAGGGGGTTTGAAATTTTGACTTGTCTACTTAAAGATCACCAAAATCTGATAACAAGGTCAATTACGTACCTGGGTGGGATTGAACCACCAACCTTTTGGTTAATAGCCGTACACACTAACTGATTGCGCCACAGAGACACATTGTGAAAGTATATACTGACAAGGGCTAATAAGCATTCATCTAAAACGTTTCCTAGAAAAACTTTAAAAAGTCAATAATCTGGAGAGTTTTTGTAAGATGTTTCTTCCATCAACCAACGAAGAAACACATTGGTACTTTCCCATGATGAGTGAGTGCTTCAGGATCTCTTGCACTTACATGTGCAGCAGAGTACAGCAATGGAAGCATGCTGGGCTCATAACCCAGAGGTAGGCAGATTGAAACTATCCTCTGCTGTATGCTTTGTTTTTTTTGTTAATTAAAGTAATCCAAAACAGGGATTGATATTTTGGCTCTTTTATTTTTACTTAAAGTACAATAACTTTTACCATTTTAATTTGTTTTAATAGTATATTGACAGTATTGTTTTCTTTCAAAAATCCACTTAATTTTCTTTACCCTATTATTAAAATGGTAATTGACAAAAACTAACTACATTGTCACCAGAAGAGCAATACAAAATGTACAAGTGATATATTAAAATCATCTTTCCAGCTTGAATTTCAATGATGCATTGGGGCAACGATTTTGTGAGAAACATCTTCACCCTTAAATAAAGATTTTCTTAATTCCTTACCTGTGTGCTAATTAGATATCACCTTGTTTTCACATTAAACAGACTTCCACATGAGAAAGCAGCAAGGATGCAGTGGCGTTAATGTTTCCTGGTGTCAACCTGTATTATTTCAGTAGACATTGAAATGAGGATGCATCTTGCTGCCTTTCCAATGAAGCAAGTTTAATTTAGTAATAGGTGAAAAACCATCCCTACAAAGGTGTTAATCAGAGACTTGGCTTTGTGGACACTTTTCAGAGAACAAATTTGTTAGCATAAAAATAAAGCCAGAAAATGAAGAGCTGTTTAATCACGCAATTTGATTTTTTTGCCAGCATATTTTTTTCTCTGCAACTTACTGCTAAATTGTGCTTCCTAGATGTTTTTATAAAATTACTGAATCAAATCTAACTCTGATTACATCAGAGAAGGCCAGGTACCCTACACCATAACAGGGGGTATGAAATTTGACTTGTCTACTTAAAGATCACCAAAATCTGATAACAAGGTCAATTACGTCCCTGGGTGGGATTGAACCACCAACCTTTTGGTTAATAGCCTTACACACTAACTGATTGCGCCACAGAGACACTTTGCAAAAGTACATACTGACAAATGCTAATAAGCATTCATCTAAAACGTTTCCTAGAAAAACTTAAAAAAGTCAATAATCTGGAGAGTTTTTGTAAGATGTTTCTTCTATCAACCAACGAAGAAACACATTGGTACTTTCCCATGATGAGTGAGTGCTTCAGGATCTCTTGCACTTACATGTGCAGCAGAGTACAGCAATGGAAGCATGCTGGGCCCATAACCCAGAGGTAGGCAGATTGAAACTATCCTCTGCTATATGCATTTTTTTGTTTGTTAATTAAAGTAATCCAAAACTGGGATTGATATTTTGGCTCTTTTATTTTTACTTAAAGTACAATAACTTTTACCATTTTAATTTGTTTTAATAGTATATTGACAGTATTGTTTTCTTTCAAAAATCCACTTCATTTTCTTTACCCTATTATTAAAATGGTAATTGACAAAAACAAACTACATTGTCACCAGAAGAGCAATACAAAATGTACAAGTGATATATTAAAATCATCTTTCCAGCTTGAATTTCAATGATGCATTGGGGCAACGATTTTGTGAGAAACATCTTCACCCTTAAATAAAGATTTTCTTAATTCCTTACCTGTGTGCTAATTAGATATCACCTTGTTTTCACATTAAACAGACTTCCACATGAGAAAGCAGCAAGGATGCAGTGGCGTTAATGTTTCCTGGTGTCAACCTGTATTATTTCAGTAGACATTGAAATGAGGATGCATCTTGCTGCCTTTCCAATGAAGCAAGTTTAATTTAGTAATAGGTGAAAAACCATCCCTACAAAGGTGTTAATCAGAGACTTGGCTTTGTGGACACTTTTCAGAGAACAAATTTGTTAGCATAAAAATAAAGCCAGAAAATGAAGAGCTGTTTAATCACGCAATTTTATTTTTTTGCCAGCATATTTCTTTTTCTCTGCAACCCACTGCTAAATTGTGCTTCCTAGATGTTTTTATAAAATCACTGAATCAAATCTAACTCTGATTACATCAGAGAAGGCCAGGTACCCTACACCATAACAGGGGGTATGAAATTTGACTTGTCTACTTAAAGATCACCAAAATCTGATAACAAGGTCAGTTAGGTCCCTGGGTGGGATTGAACCACCAACCTTTTGGTTAATAGCCATACATACTAACTGATTGCGCCACAGAGACACTTTGCAAAAGTTCATACTGACAAAGGCTAATAAGCATTCATCTAAAACGTTTCCTAGAAAAACTTTAAAAAGTCAATAATCTGGAGAGTTTTTGTAAGATGTTTCTTCCATCAACCAACGAAGAAACACATTGGTACTTTCCCATGATGAGTGAGTGCTTCAGGATCTCTTGCACTTACATGTGCAGCAGAGTACTGCAATGGAAGCATGCTGGGCCCAGCATTCAGGGCTATGTCGTGTAGATGATGGCCTAACAGGAGGCTTTAAAATTTTCTTTCTAGTGTCCTTCGTTTGGGAGAAAAATGCAAAGGTACAAGACAGCTTTTCCTTGCCAATATCTCTCTTTTGCAAAGAGCTACGCATTGGAAAATTCAGGGCTATGTCGTGTAGATGATGGCCTAACAGGAGGCTTTAAAATTTTCTTTCTAGTGTCCTTCGTTGGGGAGAAAAATGCAATGGTACAAGACAGCTTTTCCTTGCCAATATCTCTCTTTTGCAAAGAGCTGCGCATTGGAAAATTCAGGGCTATGTCGTGTAGATGATGGCCTAACAGGAGGCTTTAAAATTTTCTTTCTAGTGTCCTTCGTTTGGGAGAAAAATGCAATGGTACAAGACAGCTTTTCCTTGCCAATATCTCTCTTTTGCAAAGAGCTGCGCATTGGAAAATTCAGGGCTATGTCGTGTAGATGATGGCCTAACAGGAGGCTTTAAAATTTCAATTCTAGTGTCCTTCGTTTGGGAGAAAAATGCAAAGGTACAAGACAGCTTTTCCTTGCCAATATCTCTCTTTTGCAAAGAGCTACGCATTGGAAAATTCAGGGCTATGTCGTGTAGATGATGGCCTAACAGGAGGCTTTAAAATTTTCTTTCTAGTGTCCTTCGTTTGGGAGAAAAATGCAAAGGTACAAGACAGCTTTTCCTTGCCAATATCTCTCTTTTGCAAAGAGCTGCGCATTGGAAAATTCAGGGCTATGTCGTGTAGATGATGGCCTAACAGGAGGCTTTAAAATTTTCTTTCTAGTGTCCTTCGTTTGGGAGAAAAATGCAAAGGTACAAGACAGCTTTTCCTTGCCAATATCTCTCTTTTGCAAAGAGCTGCGCATTGGAAAATTCAGGGCTATGTCGTGTAGATGATGGCCTAACAGGAGGCTTTAAAATTTTCTTTCTAGTGTCCTTCGTTTGGGAGAAAAATGCAAAGGTACAAGACAGCTTTTCCTTGCCAATATCTCTCTTTTGCAAAGAGCTGCGCATTGGAAAATTCAGGGCTATGTCGTGTAGATGATGGCCTAACAGGAGGCTTTAAAATTTTCTTTCTAGTGTCCTTCGTTTGGGAGAAAAATGCAATGGTACAAGACAGCTTTTCCTTGCCAATATCTCTCTTTTGCAAAGAGCTGCGCATTGGAAAAATCAGGGCTATGTCGTGTAGATGATGGCCTAACAGGAGGCTTTAAAATTTTCTTTCTAGTGTCCTTCGTTTGGGAGAAAAATGCAAAGGTACAAGACAGCTTTTCCTTGCCAATATCTCTCTTTTGCAAAGAGCTGCGCATTGGAAAATTCAGGGCTATGTCGTGTAGATGATGGCCTAACAGGAGGCTTTAAAATTTTATTTCTAGTGTCCTTCGTTTGGGAGAAAAATGCAAAGGTACAAGACAGCTTTTCCTTGCCAATATCTCTCTTTTGCAAAGAGCTGCGCATTGGAAAATTCAGGGCTATGTCGTGTAGATGATGGCATAACAGGAGGCTTTAAAATTTTAATTCTAGTGTCCTTCGTTTGGGAGAAAAATGCAAAGGTACAAGACAGCTTTTCCTTGCCAATATCTCTCTTTTGCAAAGAGCTGCGCATTGAAAAATTCAGGGCTATGTCGTGTAGATGATGGCATAACAGGAGGCTTTAAAATTTTAATTCTAGTGTCCTTCGTTTGGGAGAAAAATGCAAAGGTACAAGACAGCTTTTCCTTTCCAATATCTCTCTTTTGCAAAGAGCTGCGCATTGGAAAATTCAGGGCTATGTCGTGTAGATGATGGCCTAACAGGAGGCTTTAAAATTTTCTTTCTAGTGTCCTTCGTTTGGGAGAAAAATGCAATGGTACAAGACAGCTTTTCCTTGCCAATATCTCTCTTTTGCAAAGAGCTGCGCATTGGAAAATTCAGGGCTATGTCGTGTAGATGATGGCCTAACAGGAGGCTTTAAAATTTCAATTCTAGTGTCCTTCGTTTGGGAGAAAAATGCAAAGGTACAAGACAGCTTTTCCTTGCCAATATCTCTCTTTTGCAAAGAGCTGCGCATTGGAAAATTCAGGGCTATGTCGTGTAGATGATGGCCTAACAGGAGGCTTTAAAATTTTCTTTCTAGTGTCCTTCGTTTGGGAGAAAAATGCAAAGGTACAAGACAGCTTTTCCTTGCCAATATCTCTCTTTTGCAAAGAGCTGCGCATTGGAAAATTCAGGGCTATGTCGTGTAGATGATGGCCTAACTGGAGGCTTTAAAATTTTCTTTCTAGTGTCCTTCGTTTGGGAGAAAAATGCAAAGGTACAAGACAGCTTTTCCTTGCCAATATCTCTCTTTTGCAAAGAGCTGCGCATTGGAAAATTCAGGGCTATGTCGTGTAGATGATGGCCTAACAGGAGGCTTTAAAATTTTCTTTCTAGTGTCCTTCGTTTGGGAGAAAAATGCAATGGTACAAGACAGCTTTTCCTTGCCAATATCTCTCTTTTGCAAAGAGCTGCGCATTGGAAAAATCAGGGCTATGTCGTGTAGATGATGGCCTAACAGGAGGCTTTAAAATTTTCTTTCTAGTGTCCTTCGTTTGGGAGAAAAATGCAAAGGTACAAGACAGCTTTTCCTTGCCAATATCTCTCTTTTGCAAAGAGCTGCGCATTGGAAAATTCAGGGCTATGTCGTGTAGATGATGGCCTAACAGGAGGCTTTAAAATTTTATTTCTAGTGTCCTTCGTTTGGGAGAAAAATGCAAAGGTACAAGACAGCTTTTCCTTGCCAATATCTCTCTTTTGCAAAGAGCTGCGCATTGGAAAATTCAGGGCTATGTCGTGTAGATGATGGCATAACAGGAGGCTTTAAAATTTTAATTCTAGTGTCCTTCGTTTGGGAGAAAAATGCAAAGGTACAAGACAGCTTTTCCTTGCCAATATCTCTCTTTTGCAAAGAGCTGCGCATTGAAAAATTCAGGGCTATGTCGTGTAGATGATGGCATAACAGGAGGCTTTAAAATTTTAATTCTAGTGTCCTTCGTTTGGGAGAAAAATGCAAAGGTACAAGACAGCTTTTCCTTTCCAATATCTCTCTTTTGCAAAGAGCTGCGCATTGGAAAATTCAGGGCTATGTCGTGTAGATGATGGCCTAACAGGAGGCTTTAAAATTTTCTTTCTAGTGTCCTTCGTTTGGGAGAAAAATGCAATGGTACAAGACAGCTTTTCCTTGCCAATATCTCTCTTTTGCAAAGAGCTGCGCATTGGAAAATTCAGGGCTATGTCGTGTAGATGATGGCCTAACAGGAGGCTTTAAAATTTCAATTCTAGTGTCCTTCGTTTGGGAGAAAAATGCAAAGGTACAAGACAGCTTTTCCTTGCCAATATCTCTCTTTTGCAAAGAGCTGCGCATTGGAAAATTCAGGGCTATGTCGTGTAGATGATGGCCTAACAGGAGGCTTTAAAATTTTCTTTCTAGTGTCCTTCGTTTGGGAGAAAAATGCAAAGGTACAAGACAGCTTTTCCTTGCCAATATCTCTCTTTTGCAAAGAGCTGCGCATTGGAAAATTCAGGGCTATGTCGTGTAGATGATGGCCTAACTGGAGGCTTTAAAATTTTCTTTCTAGTGTCCTTCGTTTGGGAGAAAAATGCAAAGGTACAAGACAGCTTTTCCTTGCCAATATCTCTCTTTTGCAAAGAGCTGCGCATTGGAAAATTCAGGGCTATGTCGTGTAGATGATGGCCTAACAGGAGGCTTTAAAATTTTCTTTCTAGTGTCCTTCGTTTGGGAGAAAAATGCAATGGTACAAGACAGCTTTTCCTTGCCAATATCTCTCTTTTGCAAAGAGCTGCGCATTGGAAAAATCAGGGCTATGTCGTGTAGATGATGGCCTAACAGGAGGCTTTAAAATTTTCTTTCTAGTGTCCTTCGTTTGGGAGAAAAATGCAATGGTACAAGACAGCTTTTCCTTGCCAATATCTCTCTTTTGCAAAGAGCTGCGCATTGGAAAAATCAGGGCTATGTCGTGTAGATGATGGCCTAACAGGAGGCTTTAAAATTTTAATTCTAGTGTCCTTCGTTTGGGAGAAAAATGCAAAGGTACAAGACTGCTTTTCCTTGCCAATATCTCTCTTTTGCAAAGAGCTACGCATTGGAAAATTCAGGGCTATGTCGTGTAGATGATGGCCTAACAGGAGGCTTTAAAATTTTAATTCTAGTGTCCTTCGTTTGGGAGAAAAATGCAAAGGTACAAGACAGCTTTTCCTTGCCAATATCTCTCTTTTGCAAAGAGCTACGCATTGGAAAATTCAGGGCTATGTCGTGTAGATGATGGCCTAACAGGAGGCTTTAAAATTTTAATTCTAGTGTCCTTCGTTTGGGAGAAAAATGCAAAGGTACAAGACAGCTTTTCCTTGCCAATATCTCTCTTTTGCAAAGAGCTGCGCATTGGAAAATTCAGGGCTATGTCGTGTAGATGATGGCCTAACAGGAGGCTTTAAAATTTTCTTTCTAGTGTCCTTCGTTTGTGAGAAAAATGCAATGGTACAAGACAGCTTTTCCTTGCCAATATCTCTCTTTTGCAAAGAGCTACGCATTGGAAAATTCAGGGCTATGTCGTGTAGATGATGGCCTAACAGGAGGCTTTAAAATTTTCTTTCTAGTGTCCTTCGTTTGGGAGAAAAATGCAAAGGTACAAGACAGCTTTTCCTTGCCAATATCTCTCTTTTGCAAAGAGCTGCGCATTGGAAAATTCAGGGCTATGTCGTGTAGATGATGGCCTAACAGGAGGCTTTAAAATTTTCTTTCTAGTGTCCTTCGTTTGGGAGAAAAATGCAAAGGTACAAGACAGCTTTTCCTTGCCAATATCTCTCTTTTGCAAAGAGCTGCGCATTGGAAAATTCAGGGCTATGTCGTGTAGATGATGGCCTAACAGGAGGCTTTAAAATTTTAATTCTAGTGTCCTTCGTTTGGGAGAAAAATGCAAAGGTACAAGACAGCTTTTCCTTGCCAATATCTCTCTTTTGCAAAGAGCTACGCATTGGAAAATTCAGGGCTATGTCGTGTAGATGATGGCCTAACAGGAGGCTTTAAAATTTTAATTCTAGTGTCCTTCGTTTGGGAGAAAAATGCAAAGGTACAAGACAGCTTTTCCTTGCCAATATCTCTCTTTTGCAAAGAGCTGCGCATTGGAAAATTCAGGGCTATGTCGTGTAGATGATGGCCTAACAGGAGGCTTTAAAATTTTCTTTCTAGTGTCCTTCGTTTGTGAGAAAAATGCAATGGTACAAGACAGCTTTTCCTTGCCAATATCTCTCTTTTGCAAAGAGCTACGCATTGGAAAATTCAGGGCTATGTCGTGTAGATGATGGCCTAACAGGAGGCTTTAAAATTTTCTTTCTAGTGTCCTTCGTTTGGGAGAAAAATGCAAAGGTACAAGACAGCTTTTCCTTGCCAATATCTCTCTTTTGCAAAGAGCTGCGCATTGGAAAATTCAGGGCTATGTCGTGTAGATGATGGCCTAACAGGAGGCTTTAAAATTTTCTTTCTAGTGTCCTTCGTTTGGGAGAAAAATGCAAAGGTACAAGACAGCTTTTCCTTGCCAATATCTCTCTTTTGCAAAGAGCTGCGCATTGGAAAATTCAGGGCTATGTCGTGTAGATGATGGCCTAACAGGAGGCTTTAAAATTTTCTTTCTAGTGTCCTTCGTTTGGGAGAAAAATGCAAAGGTACAAGACAGCTTTTCCTTGCCAATATCTCTCTTTTGCAAAGAGCTGCGCATTGGAAAATTCAGGGCTATGTCGTGTAGATGATGGCCTAACAGGAGGCTTTAAAATTTTCTTTCTAGTGTCCTTCGTTTGGGAGAAAAATGCAATGGTACAAGACAGCTTTTCCTTGCCAATATCTCTCTTTTGCAAAGAGCTGCGCATTGGAAAAATCAGGGCTATGTCGTGTAGATGATGGCCTAACAGGAGGCTTTAAAATTTTCTTTCTAGTGTCCTTCGTTTGGGAGAAAAATGCAAAGGTACAAGACAGCTTTTCCTTGCCAATATCTCTCTTTTGCAAAGAGCTGCGCATTGGAAAATTCAGGGCTATGTCGTGTAGATGATGGCCTAACAGGAGGCTTTAAAATTTTCTTTCTAGTGTCCTTCGTTTGGGAGAAAAATGCAATGGTACAAGACAGCTTTTCCTTGCCAATATCTCTCTTTTGCAAAGAGCTGCGCATTGGAAAATTCAGGGCTATGTCGTGTAGATGATGGCCTAACAGGAGGCTTTAAAATTTCAATTCTAGTGTCCTTCGTTTGGGAGAAAAATGCAAAGGTACAAGACAGCTTTTCCTTGCCAATATCTCTCTTTTGCAAAGAGCTGCGCATTGGAAAATTCAGGGCTATGTCGTGTAGATGATGGCCTAACAGGAGGCTTTAAAATTTTCTTTCTAGTGTCCTTCGTTTGGGAGAAAAATGCAAAGGTACAAGACAGCTTTTCCTTGCCAATATCTCTCTTTTGCAAAGAGCTGCGCATTGGAAAATTCAGGGCTATGTCGTGTAGATGATGGCCTAACTGGAGGCTTTAAAATTTTCTTTCTAGTGTCCTTCGTTTGGGAGAAAAATGCAAAGGTACAAGACAGCTTTTCCTTGCCAATATCTCTCTTTTGCAAAGAGCTGCGCATTGGAAAATTCAGGGCTATGTCGTGTAGATGATGGCCTAACAGGAGGCTTTAAAATTTTCTTTCTAGTGTCCTTCGTTTGGGAGAAAAATGCAATGGTACAAGACAGCTTTTCCTTGCCAATATCTCTCTTTTGCAAAGAGCTGCGCATTGGAAAAATCAGGGCTATGTCGTGTAGATGATGGCCTAACAGGAGGCTTTAAAATTTTCTTTCTAGTGTCCTTCGTTTGGGAGAAAAATGCAATGGTACAAGACAGCTTTTCCTTGCCAATATCTCTCTTTTGCAAAGAGCTGCGCATTGGAAAAATCAGGGCTATGTCGTGTAGATGATGGCCTAACAGGAGGCTTTAAAATTTTAATTCTAGTGTCCTTCGTTTGGGAGAAAAATGCAAAGGTACAAGACTGCTTTTCCTTGCCAATATCTCTCTTTTGCAAAGAGCTACGCATTGGAAAATTCAGGGCTATGTCGTGTAGATGATGGCCTAACAGGAGGCTTTAAAATTTTAATTCTAGTGTCCTTCGTTTGGGAGAAAAATGCAAAGGTACAAGACAGCTTTTCCTTGCCAATATCTCTCTTTTGCAAAGAGCTACGCATTGGAAAATTCAGGGCTATGTCGTGTAGATGATGGCCTAACAGGAGGCTTTAAAATTTTAATTCTAGTGTCCTTCGTTTGGGAGAAAAATGCAAAGGTACAAGACAGCTTTTCCTTGCCAATATCTCTCTTTTGCAAAGAGCTGCGCATTGGAAAATTCAGGGCTATGTCGTGTAGATGATGGCCTAACAGGAGGCTTTAAAATTTTCTTTCTAGTGTCCTTCGTTTGTGAGAAAAATGCAATGGTACAAGACAGCTTTTCCTTGCCAATATCTCTCTTTTGCAAAGAGCTACGCATTGGAAAATTCAGGGCTATGTCGTGTAGATGATGGCCTAACAGGAGGCTTTAAAATTTTCTTTCTAGTGTCCTTCGTTTGGGAGAAAAATGCAAAGGTACAAGACAGCTTTTCCTTGCCAATATCTCTCTTTTGCAAAGAGCTGCGCATTGGAAAATTCAGGGCTATGTCGTGTAGATGATGGCCTAACAGGAGGCTTTAAAATTTTCTTTCTAGTGTCCTTCGTTTGGGAGAAAAATGCAAAGGTACAAGACAGCTTTTCCTTGCCAATATCTCTCTTTTGCAAAGAGCTGCGCATTGGAAAATTCAGGGCTATGTCGTGTAGATGATGGCCTAACAGGAGGCTTTAAAATTTTAATTCTAGTGTCCTTCGTTTGGGAGAAAAATGCAAAGGTACAAGACAGCTTTTCCTTGCCAATATCTCTCTTTTGCAAAGAGCTACGCATTGGAAAATTCAGGGCTATGTCGTGTAGATGATGGCCTAACAGGAGGCTTTAAAATTTTAATTCTAGTGTCCTTCGTTTGGGAGAAAAATGCAAAGGTACAAGACAGCTTTTCCTTGCCAATATCTCTCTTTTGCAAAGAGCTGCGCATTGGAAAATTCAGGGCTATGTCGTGTAGATGATGGCCTAACAGGAGGCTTTAAAATTTTCTTTCTAGTGTCCTTCGTTTGTGAGAAAAATGCAATGGTACAAGACAGCTTTTCCTTGCCAATATCTCTCTTTTGCAAAGAGCTACGCATTGGAAAATTCAGGGCTATGTCGTGTAGATGATGGCCTAACAGGAGGCTTTAAAATTTTCTTTCTAGTGTCCTTCGTTTGGGAGAAAAATGCAAAGGTACAAGACAGCTTTTCCTTGCCAATATCTCTCTTTTGCAAAGAGCTGCGCATTGGAAAATTCAGGGCTATGTCGTGTAGATGATGGCCTAACAGGAGGCTTTAAAATTTTCTTTCTAGTGTCCTTCGTTTGGGAGAAAAATGCAAAGGTACAAGACAGCTTTTCCTTGCCAATATCTCTCTTTTGCAAAGAGCTGCGCATTGGAAAATTCAGGGCTATGTCGTGTAGATGATGGCCTAACAGGAGGCTTTAAAATTTTCTTTCTAGTGTCCTTCGTTTGGGAGAAAAATGCAAAGGTACAAGACAGCTTTTCCTTGCCAATATCTCTCTTTTGCAAAGAGCTGCGCATTGGAAAATTCAGGGCTATGTCGTGTAGATGATGGCCTAACAGGAGGCTTTAAAATTTTCTTTCTAGTGTCCTTCGTTTGGGAGAAAAATGCAATGGTACAAGACAGCTTTTCCTTGCCAATATCTCTCTTTTGCAAAGAGCTGTGCATTGGAAAAATCAGGGCTATGTCGTGTAGATGATGGCCTAACAGGAGGCTTTAAAATTTTCTTTCTAGTGTCCTTCGTTTGGGAGAAAAATGCAAAGGTACAAGACAGCTTTTCCTTGCCAATATCTCTCTTTTGCAAAGAGCTGCGCATTGGAAAATTCAGGGCTATGTCGTGTAGATGATGGCCTAACAGGAGGCTTTAAAATTTTATTTCTAGTGTCCTTCGTTTGGGAGAAAAATGCAAAGGTACAAGACAGCTTTTCCTTGCCAATATCTCTCTTTTGCAAAGAGCTGCGCATTGGAAAATTCAGGGCTATGTCGTGTAGATGATGGCATAACAGGAGGCTTTAAAATTTTAATTCTAGTGTCCTTCGTTTGGGAGAAAAATGCAAAGGTACAAGACAGCTTTTCCTTGCCAATATCTCTCTTTTGCAAAGAGCTGCGCATTGGAAAATTCAGGGCTATGTCGTGTAGATGATGGCCTAACAGGAGGCTTTAAAATTTTAATTCTAGTGTCCTTCGTTTGGGAGAAAAATGCAAAGGTACAAGACAGCTTTTCCTTGCCAATATCTCTCTTTTGCAAAGAGCTGCGCATTGAAAAATTCAGGGCTATGTCGTGTAGATGATGGCATAACAGGAGGCTTTAAAATTTTAATTCTAGTGTCCTTCGTTTGGGAGAAAAATGCAAAGGTACAAGACAGCTTTTCCTTTCCAATATCTCTCTTTTGCAAAGAGCTGCGCATTGGAAAATTCAGGGCTATGTCGTGTAGATGATGGCCTAACAGGAGGCTTTAAAATTTTCTTTCTAGTGTCCTTCGTTTGGGAGAAAAATGCAATGGTACAAGACAGCTTTTCCTTGCCAATATCTCTCTTTTGCAAAGAGCTGCGCATTGGAAAATTCAGGGCTATGTCGTGTAGATGATGGCCTAACAGGAGGCTTTAAAATTTCAATTCTAGTGTCCTTCGTTTGGGAGAAAAATGCAAAGGTACAAGACAGCTTTTCCTTGCCAATATCTCTCTTTTGCAAAGAGCTGCGCATTGGAAAATTCAGGGCTATGTCGTGTAGATGATGGCCTAACAGGAGGCTTTAAAATTTTCTTTCTAGTGTCCTTCGTTTGGGAGAAAAATGCAAAGGTACAAGACAGCTTTTCCTTGCCAATATCTCTCTTTTGCAAAGAGCTGCGCATTGGAAAATTCAGGGCTATGTCGTGTAGATGATGGCCTAACTGGAGGCTTTAAAATTTTCTTTCTAGTGTCCTTCGTTTGGGAGAAAAATGCAAAGGTACAAGACAGCTTTTCCTTGCCAATATCTCTCTTTTGCAAAGAGCTGCGCATTGGAAAATTCAGGGCTATGTCGTGTAGATGATGGCCTAACAGGAGGCTTTAAAATTTTCTTTCTAGTGTCCTTCGTTTGGGAGAAAAATGCAATGGTACAAGACAGCTTTTCCTTGCCAATATCTCTCTTTTGCAAAGAGCTGCGCATTGGAAAAATCAGGGCTATGTCGTGTAGATGATGGCCTAACAGGAGGCTTTAAAATTTTAATTCTAGTGTCCTTCGTTTGGGAGAAAAATGCAAAGGTACAAGACTGCTTTTCCTTGCCAATATCTCTCTTTTGCAAAGAGCTACGCATTGGAAAATTCAGGGCTATGTCGTGTAGATGATGGCCTAACAGGAGGCTTTAAAATTTTAATTCTAGTGTCCTTCGTTTGGGAGAAAAATGCAAAGGTACAAGACAGCTTTTCCTTGCCAATATCTCTCTTTTGCAAAGAGCTACGCATTGGAAAATTCAGGGCTATGTCGTGTAGATGATGGCCTAACAGGAGGCTTTAAAATTTTAATTCTAGTGTCCTTCGTTTGGGAGAAAAATGCAAAGGTACAAGACAGCTTTTCCTTGCCAATATCTCTCTTTTGCAAAGAGCTGCGCATTGGAAAATTCAGGGCTATGTCGTGTAGATGATGGCCTAACAGGAGGCTTTAAAATTTTCTTTCTAGTGTCCTTCGTTTGTGAGAAAAATGCAATGGTACAAGACAGCTTTTCCTTGCCAATATCTCTCTTTTGCAAAGAGCTACGCATTGGAAAATTCAGGGCTATGTCGTGTAGATGATGGCCTAACAGGAGGCTTTAAAATTTTCTTTCTAGTGTCCTTCGTTTGGGAGAAAAATGCAAAGGTACAAGACAGCTTTTCCTTGCCAATATCTCTCTTTTGCAAAGAGCTGCGCATTGGAAAATTCAGGGCTATGTCGTGTAGATGATGGCCTAACAGGAGGCTTTAAAATTTTCTTTCTAGTGTCCTTCGTTTGGGAGAAAAATGCAAAGGTGCAAGACAGCTTTTCCTTGCCAATATCTCTCTTTTGCAAAGAGCTGCGCATTGGAAAATTCAGGGCTATGTCGTGTAGATGATGGCCTAACAGGAGGCTTTAAAATTTTCTTTGTAGTGTCCTTCGTTTGGGAGAAAAATGCAATGGTACAAGACAGCTTTTCCTTGCCAATATCTCTCTTTTGCAAAGAGCTGCGCATTGGAAAAATCAGGGCTATGTCGTGTAGATGATGGCCTAACAGGAGGCTTTAAAATTTTCTTTCTAGTGTCCTTCGTTTGGGAGAAAAATGCAAAGGTACAAGACAGCTTTTCCTTGCCAATATCTCTCTTTTGCAAAGAGCTGCGCATTGGAAAATTCAGGGCTATGTCGTGTAGATGATGGCCTAACAGGAGGCTTTAAAATTTTCTTTCTAGTGTCCTTCGTTTGGGAGAAAAATGCAAAGGTACAAGACAGCTTTTCCTTGCCAATATCTCTCTTTTGCAAAGAGCTGCGCATTGGAAAATTCAGGGCTATGTCGTGTAGATGATGGCCTAACAGGAGGCTTTAAATTTTTCTTTCTAGTGTCCTTCGTTTGGGAGAAAAATGCAAAGGTACAAGACAGCTTTTCCTTGCCAATATCTCTCTTTTGCAAAGAGCTGCGCATTGGAAAATTCAGGGCTATGTCGTGTAGATGATGGCCTAACAGGAGGCTTTAAAATTTTCTTTCTAGTGTCCTTCGTTTGGGAGAAAAATGCAATGGTACAAGACAGCTTTTCCTTGCCAATATCTCTCTTTTGCAAAGAGCTGCGCATTGGAAAATTCAGGGCTATGTCGTGTAGATGATGGCCTAACAGGAGGCTTTAAAATTTTCTTTCTAGTGTCCTTCGTTTGGGAGAAAAATGCAATGGTACAAGACAGCTTTTCCTTGCCAATATCTCTCTTTTGCAAAGAGCTGCGCATTGGAAAATTCAGGGCTATGTCGTGTAGATGATGGCCTAACAGGAGGCTTTAAAATTTTCTTTCTAGTGTCCTTCGTTTGGGAGAAAAATGCAATGGTACAAGACAGCTTTTCCTTGCCAATATCTCTCTTTTGCAAAGAGCTGCGCATTGGAAAATTCAGGGCTATGTCGTGTAGATGATGGCCTAACAGGAGGCTTTAAAATTTTCTTTCTAGTGTCCTTCGTTTGGGAGAAAAATGCAATGGTACAAGACAGCTTTTCCTTGCCAATATCTCTCTTTTGCAAAGAGCTGCGCATTGGAAAATTCAGGGCTATGTCGTGTAGATGATGGCCTAACAGGAGGCTTTAACATTTCAATTCTAGTGTCCTTCGTTTGGGAGAAAAATGCAAAGGTACAAGACAGCTTTTCCTTGCCAATATCTCTCTTTTGCAAAGAGCTACGCATTGGAAAATTCAGGGCTATGTCGTGTAGATGATGGCCTAACAGGAGGCTTTAAAATTTTCTTTCTAGTGTCCTTCGTTTGGGAGAAAAATGCAAAGGAGCTTTTCCTTGCCAATATCTCTCTTTTGCAAAGAGCTGCGCATTGGAAAATTCAGGGCTATGTCGTGTAGATGATGGCCTAACAGGAGGCTTTAAAATTTTAATTCTAGTGTCCTTCGTTTGGGAGAAAAATGCAAAGGTACAAGACAGCTTTTCCTTGCCAATATCTCTCTTTTGCAAAGAGCTGCGCATTGGAAAATTCAGGGCTATGTCGTGTAGATGATGGCCTAACAGGAGGCTTTAAAATTTTCTTTGTAGTGTCCTTCGTTTGGGAGAAAAATGCAAAGGTACAAGACAGCTTTTCCTTGCCAATATCTCTCTTTTGCAAAGAGCTGCGCATTGGAAAATTCAGGGCTATGTCGTGTAGATGATGGCCTAACAGGAGGCTTTAAAATTTTCTTTCTAGTGTCCTTCGTTTGGGAGAAAAATGCAATGGTACAAGACAGCTTTTCCTTGCCAATATCTCTCTTTTGCAAAGAGCTGCGCATTGGAAAATTCAGGGCTATGTCGTGTAGATGATGGCCTAACAGGAGGCTTTAAAATTTCAATTCTAGTGTCCTTCGTTTGGGAGAAAAATGCAAAGGTACAAGACAGCTTTTCCTTGCCAATATCTCTCTTTTGCAAAGAGCTGCGCATTGGAAAATTCAGGGCTATGTCGTGTAGATGATGGCCTAACAGGAGGCTTTAAAATTTTCTTTCTAGTGTCCTTCGTTTGGGAGAAAAATGCAAAGGTACAAGACAGCTTTTCCTTGCCAATATCTCTCTTTTGCAAAGAGCTGCGCATTGGAAAATTCAGGGCTATGTCGTGTAGATGATGGCCTAACAGGAGGCTTTAAAATTTTCTTTCTAGTGTCCTTCGTTTGGGAGAAAAATGCAAAGGTACAAGACAGCTTTTCCTTGCCAATATCTCTCTTTTGCAAAGAGCTGCGCATTGGAAAATTCAGGGCTATGTCGTGTAGATGATGGCCTAACAGGAGGCTTTAAAATTTTCTTTCTAGTGTCCTTCGTTTGGGAGAAAAATGCAATGGTACAAGACAGCTTTTCCTTGCCAATATCTCTCTTTTGCAAAGAGCTGCGCATTGGAAAAATCAGGGCTATGTCGTGTAGATGATGGCCTAACAGGAGGCTTTAAAATTTTCTTTCTAGTGTCCTTCGTTTGGGAGAAAAATGCAATGGTACAAGACAGCTTTTCCTTGCCAATATCTCTCTTTTGCAAAGAGCTGCGCATTGGAAAAATCAGGGCTATGTCGTGTAGATGATGGCCTAACAGGAGGCTTTAAAATTTTAATTCTAGTGTCCTTCGTTTGGGAGAAAAATGCAAAGGTACAAGACTGCTTTTCCTTGCCAATATCTCTCTTTTGCAAAGAGCTACGCATTGGAAAATTCAGGGCTATGTCGTGTAGATGATGGCCTAACAGGAGGCTTTAAAATTTTAATTCTAGTGTCCTTCGTTTGGGAGAAAAATGCAAAGGTACAAGACAGCTTTTCCTTGCCAATATCTCTCTTTTGCAAAGAGCTGCGCATTGGAAAATTCAGGGCTATGTCGTGTAGATGATGGCCTAACAGGAGGCTTTACAATTTTCTTTCTAGTGTCCTTCGTTTGGGAGAAAAATGCAAAGGTACAAGACAGCTTTTCCTTGCCAATATCTCTCTTTTGCAAAGAGCTACGCTTTGGAAAATTCAGGGCTATGTCGTGTAGATGATGGCCTAACAGGAGGCTTTAAAATTTTCTTTCTAGTGTCCTTCGTTTGGGAGAAAAATGCAATGGTACAAGACAGCTTTTCCTTGCCAATATCTCTCTTTTGCAAAGAGCTGCGCATTGGAAAATTCAGGGCTATGTCGTGTAGATGATGGCCTAACAGGAGGCTTTAAAATTTTCTTTCTAGTGTCCTTCGTTTGGGAGAAAAATGCAATGGTACAAGACAGCTTTTCCTTGCCAATATCTCTCTTTTGCAAAGAGCTGCGCATTGGAAAATTCAGGGCTATGTCGTGTAGATGATGGCCTAACAGGAGGCTTTAAAATTTTCTTTCTAGTGTCCTTCGTTTGGGAGAAAAATGCAAAGGTACAAGACAGCTTTTCCTTGCCAATATCTCTCTTTTGCAAAGAGCTACGCATTGGAAAATTCAGGGCTATGTCGTGTAGATGATGGCCTAACAGGAGGCTTTAAAATTTTCTTTCTAGTGTCCTTCGTTTGGGAGAAAAATGCAATGGTACAAGACAGCTTTTCCTTGCCAATATCTCTCTTTTGCAAAGAGCTACGCATTGGAAAATTCAGGGCTATGTCGTGTAGATGATGGCCTAACAGGAGGCTTTAAAATTTTCTTTCTAGTGTCCTTCGTTTGGGAGAAAAATGCAAAGGTACAAGACAGCTTTTCCTTGCCAATATCTCTCTTTTGCAAAGAGCTGCGCATTGGAAAATTCAGGGCTATGTCGTGTAGATGATGGCCTAACAGGAGGCTTTAAAATTTTCTTTCTAGTGTCCTTCGTTTGGGAGAAAAATGCAAAGGTACAAGACAGCTTTTCCTTGCCAATATCTCTCTTTTGCAAAGAGCTGCGCATTGGAAAATTCAGGGCTATGTCGTGTAGATGATGGCCTAACAGGAGGCTTTAAAATTTTCTTTCTAGTGTCCTTCGTTTGGGAGAAAAATGCAATGGTACAAGACAGCTTTTCCTTGCCAATATCTCTCTTTTGCAAAGAGCTGCGCATTGGAAAAATCAGGGCTATGTCGTGTAGATGATGGCCTAACAGGAGGCTTTAAAATTTTCTTTCTAGTGTCCTTCGTTTGGGAGAAAAATGCAAAGGTACAAGACAGCTTTTCCTTGCCAATATCTCTCTTTTGCAAAGAGCTGCGCATTGGAAAATTCAGGGCTATGTCGTGTAGATGATGGCCTAACAGGAGGCTTTAAAATTTTCTTTCTAGTGTCCTTCGTTTGGGAGAAAAATGCAAAGGTACAAGACAGCTTTTCCTTGCCAATATCTCTCTTTTGCAAAGAGCTGCGCATTGGAAAATTCAGGGCTATGTCGTGTAGATGATGGCCTAACAGGAGGCTTTAAATTTTTCTTTCTAGTGTCCTTCGTTTGGGAGAAAAATGCAAAGGTACAAGACAGCTTTTCCTTGCCAATATCTCTCTTTTGCAAAGAGCTGCGCATTGGAAAATTCAGGGCTATGTCGTGTAGATGATGGCCTAACAGGAGGCTTTAAAATTTTCTTTCTAGTGTCCTTCGTTTGGGAGAAAAATGCAATGGTACAAGACAGCTTTTCCTTGCCAATATCTCTCTTTTGCAAAGAGCTGCGCATTGGAAAATTCAGGGCTATGTCGTGTAGATGATGGCCTAACAGGAGGCTTTAAAATTTTCTTTCTAGTGTCCTTCGTTTGGGAGAAAAATGCAATGGTACAAGACAGCTTTTCCTTGCCAATATCTCTCTTTTGCAAAGAGCTGCGCATTGGAAAATTCAGGGCTATGTCGTGTAGATGATGGCCTAACAGGAGGCTTTAACATTTCAATTCTAGTGTCCTTCGTTTGGGAGAAAAATGCAAAGGTACAAGACAGCTTTTCCTTGCCAATATCTCTCTTTTGCAAAGAGCTACGCATTGGAAAATTCAGGGCTATGTCGTGTAGATGATGGCCTAACAGGAGGCTTTAAAATTTTCTTTCTAGTGTCCTTCGTTTGGGAGAAAAATGCAAAGGTACAAGACAGCTTTTCCTTGCCAATATCTCTCTTTTGCAAAGAGCTGCGCATTGGAAAATTCAGGGCTATGTCGTGTAGATGATTGCCTAACAGGAGGCTTTAAAATTTTAATTCTAGTGTCCTTCGTTTGGGAGAAAAATGCAAAGGTACAAGACAGCTTTTCCTTGCCAATATCTCTCTTTTGCAAAGAGCTGCGCATTGGAAAATTCAGGCCTATGTCGTGTAGATGATGGCCTAACAGGAGGCTTTAAAATTTTCTTTCTAGTGTCCTTCGTTTGGGAGAAAAATGCAAAGGTACAAGACAGCTTTTCCTTGCCAATATCTCTCTTTTGCAAAGAGCTACGCATTGGAAAATTCAGGGCTATGTCGTGTAGATGATGGCCTAACAGGAGGCTTTAAAATTTTCTTTCTAGTGTCCTTCGTTTGGGAGAAAAATGCAATGGTACAAGACAGCTTTTCCTTGCCAATATCTCTCTTTTGCAAAGAGCTACGCATTGGAAAATTCAGGGCTATGTCGTGTAGATGATGGCCTAACAGGAGGCTTTAAAATTTTCTTTCTAGTGTCCTTCGTTTGGGAGAAAAATGCAAAGGTACAAGACAGCTTTTCCTTGCCAATATCTCTCTTTTGCAAAGAGCTGCGCATTGGAAAATTCAGGGCTATGTCGTGTAGATGATGGCCTAACAGGAGGCTTTAAAATTTTCTTTCTAGTGTCCTTCGTTTGGGAGAAAAATGCAAAGGTACAAGACAGCTTTTCCTTGCCAATATCTCTCTTTTGCAAAGAGCTGCGCATTGGAAAATTCAGGGCTATGTCGTGTAGATGATGGCCTAACAGGAGGCTTTAAAATTTTCTTTGTAGTGTCCTTCGTTTGGGAGAAAAATGCAATGGTACAAGACAGCTTTTCCTTGCCAATATCTCTCTTTTGCAAAGAGCTGCGCATTGGAAAAATCAGGGCTATGTCGTGTAGATGATGGCCTAACAGGAGGCTTTAAAATTTTCTTTCTAGTGTCCTTCGTTTGGGAGAAAAATGCAAAGGTACAAGACAGCTTTTCCTTGCCAATATCTCTCTTTTGCAAAGAGCTGCGCATTGGAAAATTCAGGGCTATGTCGTGTAGATGATGGCCTAACAGGAGGCTTTAAAATTTTCTTTCTAGTGTCCTTCGTTTGGGAGAAAAATGCAAAGGTACAAGACAGCTTTTCCTTGCCAATATCTCTCTTTTGCAAAGAGCTGCGCATTGGAAAATTCAGGGCTATGTCGTGTAGATGATGGCCTAACAGGAGGCTTTAAATTTTTCTTTCTAGTGTCCTTCGTTTGGGAGAAAAATGCAAAGGTACAAGACAGCTTTTCCTTGCCAATATCTCTCTTTTGCAAAGAGCTGCGCATTGGAAAATTCAGGGCTATGTCGTGTAGATGATGGCCTAACAGGAGGCTTTAAAATTTTCTTTCTAGTGTCCTTCGTTTGGGAGAAAAATGCAATGGTACAAGACAGCTTTTCCTTGCCAATATCTCTCTTTTGCAAAGAGCTGCGCATTGGAAAATTCAGGGCTATGTCGTGTAGATGATGGCCTAACAGGAGGCTTTAAAATTTTCTTTCTAGTGTCCTTCGTTTGGGAGAAAAATGCAATGGTACAAGACAGCTTTTCCTTGCCAATATCTCTCTTTTGCAAAGAGCTGCGCATTGGAAAATTCAGGGCTATGTCGTGTAGATGATGGCCTAACAGGAGGCTTTAACATTTCAATTCTAGTGTCCTTCGTTTGGGAGAAAAATGCAAAGGTACAAGACAGCTTTTCCTTGCCAATATCTCTCTTTTGCAAAGAGCTACGCATTGGAAAATTCAGGGCTATGTCGTGTAGATGATGGCCTAACAGGAGGCTTTAAAATTTTCTTTCTAGTGTCCTTCGTTTGGGAGAAAAATGCAAAGGTACAAGACAGCTTTTCCTTGCCAATATCTCTCTTTTGCAAAGAGCTGCGCATTGGAAAATTCAGGGCTATGTCGTGTAGATGATTGCCTAACAGGATGCTTTAAAATTTTAATTCTAGTGTCCTTCGTTTGGGAGAAAAATGCAAAGGTACAAGACAGCTTTTCCTTGCCAATATCTCTCTTTTGCAAAGAGCTGCGCATTGTAAAATTCAGGGCTATGTCGTGTAGATGATGGCCTAACAGGAGGCTTTAAAATTTTCTTTGTAGTGTCCTTCGTTTGGGAGAAAAATGCAATGGTACAAGACAGCTTTTCCTTGACAATATCTCTCTTTTGCAAAGAGCTGCGCATTGGAAAAATCAGGGCTATGTCGTGTAGATGATGGCCTAACAGGAGGCTTTAAAATTTTCTTTCTAGTGTCCTTCGTTTGGGAGAAAAATGCAAAGGTACAAGACAGCTTTTCCTTGCCAATATCTCTCTTTTGCAAAGAGCTGCGCATTGGAAAATTCAGGGCTATGTCGTGTAGATGATGGCCTAACAGGAGGCTTTAAAATTTTCTTTCTAGTGTCCTTCGTTTGGGAGAAAAATGCAAAGGTACAAGACAGCTTTTCCTTGCCAATATCTCTCTTTTGCAAAGAGCTGCGCATTGGAAAATTCAGGGCTATGTCGTGTAGATGATGGCCTAACAGGAGGCTTTAAATTTTTCTTTCTAGTGTCCTTCGTTTGGGAGAAAAATGCAAAGGTACAAGACAGCTTTTCCTTGCCAATATCTCTCTTTTGCAAAGAGCTGCGCATTGGAAAATTCAGGGCTATGTCGTGTAGATGATGGCCTAACAGGAGGCTTTAAAATTTTCTTTCTAGTGTCCTTCGTTTGGGAGAAAAATGCAATGGTACAAGACAGCTTTTCCTTGCCAATATCTCTCTTTTGCAAAGAGCTGCGCATTGGAAAATTCAGGGCTATGTCGTGTAGATGATGGCCTAACAGGAGGCTTTAAAATTTTCTTTCTAGTGTCCTTCGTTTGGGAGAAAAATGCAATGGTACAAGACAGCTTTTCCTTGCCAATATCTCTCTTTTGCAAAGAGCTGCGCATTGGAAAAATCAGGGCTATGTCGTGTAGATGATGGCCTAACAGGAGGCTTTAAAATTTTCTTTCTAGTGTCCTTCGTTTGGGAGAAAAATGCAAAGGTACAAGACAGCTTTTCCTTGCCAATATCTCTCTTTTGCAAAGAGCTGCGCATTGGAAAATTCAGGGCTATGTCGTGTAGATGATGGCCTAACAGGAGGCTTTAAAATTTTCTTTCTAGTGTCCTTCGTTTGGGAGAAAAATGCAATGGTACAAGACAGCTTTTCCTTGCCAATATCTCTCTTTTGCAAAGAGCTGCGCATTGGAAAAATCAGGGCTATGTCGTGTAGATGATGGCCTAACAGGAGGCTTTAAAATTTTCTTTCTAGTGTCCTTCGTTTGGGAGAAAAATGCAAAGGTACAAGACAGCTTTTCCTTGCCAATATCTCTCTTTTGCAAAGAGCTGCGCATTGGAAAATTCAGGGCTATGTCGTGTAGATGATGGCATAACAGGAGGCTTTAAAATTTTCTTTCTTGTGTCCTTCGTTTGGGAGAAAAATGCAAAGGTACAAGACAGCTTTTCCTTGCCAATATCTCTCTTTTGCAAAGAGCTGTGCATTGGAAAATTCAGGGCTATATCGTGTAGATGATGGCCTAACAGGAGGCTTTAAAATTTTAATTCTAGTGTCCTTCGTTTGGGAGAAAAATGCAAAGGTACAAGACAGCTTTTCCTTGCCAATATCTCTCTTTTGCAAAGAGCTACGCATTGGAAAATTCAGGGCTATGTCGTGTAGATGATGGCCTAACAGGAGGCTTTAAAATTTTAATTCTAGTGTCCTTCGTTTGGGAGAAAAATGCAAAGGTACAAGACAGCTTTTCCTTGCCAATATCTCTCTTTTGCAAAGAGCTGCGCATTGGAAAATTCAGGGCTATGTCGTGTAGATGATGGCCTAACAGGAGGCTTTAAAATTTTCTTTCTAGTGTCCTTCGTTTGGGAGAAAAATGCAATGGTACAAGACAGCTTTTCCTTGCCAATATCTCTCTTTTGCAAAGAGCTACGCATTGGAAAATTCAGGGCTATGTCGTGTAGATGATGGCCTAACAGGAGGCTTTAAAATTTTCTTTCTAGTGTCCTTCGTTTGGGAGAAAAATGCAATGGTACAAGACAGCTTTTCCTTGCCAATATCTCTCTTTTGCAAAGAGCTGCGCATTGGAAAATTCAGGGCTATGTCGTGTAGATGATGGCCTAACAGGAGGCTTTAAAATTTTCATTCTAGTGTCCTTCGTTTGGGAGAAAAATGCAATGGTACAAGACAGCTTTTCCTTGCCAATATCTCTCTTTTGCAAAGAGCTGCGCATTGGAAAATTCAGGGCTATGTCGTGTAGATGATGGCCTAACAGGAGGCTTTAAAATTTCAATTCTAGTGTCCTTCGTTTGGGAGAAAAATGCAAAGGTACAAGACAGCTTTTCCTTGCCAATATCTCTCTTTTGCAAAGAGCTGTGCATTGGAAAATTCAGGGCTATGTCGTGTAGATGATGGCCTAACAGGAGGCTTTAAAATTTTAATTCTTGTGTCCTTCGTTTGGGAGAAAAATGCAAAGGTACAAGACAGCTTTTCCTTGCCAATATCTCTCTTTTGCAAAGAGCTACGCATTGGAAAATTCAGGGCTATGTCGTGTAGATGATGGCCTAACAGGAGGCTTTAAAATTTTAATTCTAGTGTCCTTCGTTTGGGAGAAAAATGCAAAGGTACAAGACAGCTTTTCCTTGCCAATATCTCTCTTTTGCAAAGAGCTGCGCATTGGAAAATTCAGGGCTATGTCGTGTAGATGATGGCCTAACAGGAGGCTTTAAAATTTTCTTTCTAGTGTCCTTCGTTTGGGAGAAAAATGCAATGGTACAAGACAGCTTTTCCTTGCCAATATCTCTCTTTTGCAAAGAGCTACGCATTGGAAAATTCAGGGCTATGTCGTGTAGATGATGGCCTAACAGGAGGCTTTAAAATTTTCTTTCTAGTGTCCTTCGTTTGGGAGAAAAATGCAATGGTACAAGACAGCTTTTCCTTGCCAATATCTCTCTTTTGCAAAGAGCTGCGCATTGGAAAATTCAGGGCTATGTCGTGTAGATGATGGCCTAACAGGAGGCTTTAAAATTTTCATTCTAGTGTCCTTCGTTTGGGAGAAAAATGCAATGGTACAAGACAGCTTTTCCTTGCCAATATCTCTCTTTTGCAAAGAGCTGCGCATTGGAAAATTCAGGGCTATGTCGTGTAGATGATGGCCTAACAGGAGGCTTTAAAATTTCAATTCTAGTGTCCTTCGTTTGGGAGAAAAATGCAAAGGTACAAGACAGCTTTTCCTTGCCAATATCTCTCTTTTGCAAAGAGCTGCGCATTGGAAAATTCAGGGCTATGTCGTGTAGATGATGGCCTAACAGGAGGCTTTAAAATTTTCTTTCTAGTGTCCTTCGTTTGGGAGAAAAATGCAATGGTACAAGACAGCTTTTCCTTGCCAATATCTCTCTTTTGCAAAGAGCTACGCATTGGAAAATTCAGGGCTATGTCGTGTAGATGATGGCCTAACAGGAGGCTTTAAAATTTTCTTTCTAGTGTCCTTCGTTTGGGAGAAAAATGCAATGGTACAAGACAGCTTTTCCTTGCCAATATCTCTCTTTTGCAAAGAGCTGCGCATTGGAAAATTCAGGGCTATGTCGTGTAGATGATGGCCTAACAGGAGGCTTTAAAATTTTCATTCTAGTGTCCTTCGTTTGGGAGAAAAATGCAATGGTACAAGACAGCTTTTCCTTGCCAATATCTCTCTTTTGCAAAGAGCTGCGCATTGGAAAATTCAGGGCTATGTCGTGTAGATGATGGCCTAACAGGAGGCTTTAAAATTTCAATTCTAGTGTCCTTCGTTTGGGAGAAAAATGCAAAGGTACAAGACAGCTTTTCCTTGCCAATATCTCTCTTTTGCAAAGAGCTACGCATTGGAAAATTCAGGGCTATGTCGTGTAGATGATGGCCTAACAGGAGGCTTTAAAATTTTCTTTCTAGTGTCCTTCGTTTGGGAGAAAAATGCAATGGTACAAGACAGCTTTTCCTTGCCAATATCTCTCTTTTGCAAAGAGCTGCGCATTGGAAAATTCAGGGCTATGTCGTGTAGATGATGGCTTAACAGGAGGCTTTAAAATTTTCTTTCTAGTGTCCTGCGTTTGGGAGAAAAATGCAATGGTACAAGACAGCTTTTCCTTGCCAATATCTCTCTTTTGCAAAGAGCTGCGCATTGGAAAAATCAGGGCTATGTCGTGTAGATGATGGCCTAACAGGAGGCTTTAAAATTTTCTTTCTAGTGTCCTTCGTTTGGGAGAAAAATGCAAAGGTACAAGACAGCTTTTCCTTGCCAATATCTCTCTTTTGCAAAGAGCTGCGCATTGGAAAATTCAGGGCTATGTCGTGTAGATGATGGCCTAACAGGAGGCTTTAAAATTTTCTTTCTAGTGTCCTTCGTTTGGGAGAAAAATGCAATGGTACAAGACAGCTTTTCCTTGCCAATATCTCTCTTTTGCAAAGAGCTGCGCATTGGAAAAATCAGGGCTATGTCGTGTAGATGATGGCCTAACAGGAGGCTTTAAAATTTTCTTTCTAGTGTCCTTCGTTTGGGAGAAAAATGCAATGGTACAAGACAGCTTTTCCTTGCCAATATCTCTCTTTTGCAAAGAGCTGCGCATTGGAAAAATCAGGGCTATGTCGTGTAGATGATGGCCTAACAGGAGGCTTTAAAATTTTCTTTCTAGTGTCCTTCGTTTGGGAGAAAAATGCAAAGGTACAAGACAGCTTTTCCTTGCCAATATCTCTCTTTTGCAAAGAGCTACGCATTGGAAAACTCAGGGCTATGTCGTGTAGATGATGGCCTAACAGGAGGCTTTAAAAAAATTTTTCTAGTGTCCTTCGTTTGGGAGAAAAATGCAAAGATACAAGACAGCTTTTCCTTGCCAATATCTCTCTTTTGCAAAGAGCTGCGCATTGGAAAATTCAGGGCTATGTCGTGTAGATGATGGCCTAACAGGAGGCTTTAAAATTTTCTTTCTAGTGTCCTTCGTTTGGGAGAAAAATGCAAAGGTACAAGACAGCTTTTCCTTGCCAATATCTCTCTTTTGCAAAGAGCTGCGCATTGGAAAATTCAGGGCTATGTCGTGTAGATGATGGCCTAACAGGAGGCTTTAAATTTTTCTTTCTAGTGTCCTTCGTTTGGGAGAAAAATGCAAAGGTACAAGACAGCTTTTCCTTGCCAATATCTCTCTTTTGCAAAGAGCTGCGCATTGGAAAATTCAGGGCTATGTCGTGTAGATGATGGCCTAACAGGAGGCTTTAAAATTTTCTTTCTAGTGTCCTTCGTTTGGGAGAAAAATGCAATGGTACAAGACAGCTTTTCCTTGCCAATATCTCTCTTTTGCAAAGAGCTGCGCATTGGAAAATTCAGGGCTATGTCGTGTAGATGATGGCCTAACAGGAGGCTTTAAAATTTTCTTTCTAGTGTCCTTCGTTTGGGAGAAAAATGCAATGGTACAAGACAGCTTTTCCTTGCCAATATCTCTCTTTTGCAAAGAGCTGCGCATTGGAAAATTCAGGGCTATGTCGTGTAGATGATGGCCTAACAGGAGGCTTTAAAATTTTCTTTCTAGTGTCCTTCGTTTGGGAGAAAAATGCAATGGTACAAGACAGCTTTTCCTTGCCAATATCTCTCTTTTGCAAAGAGCTGCGCATTGGAAAAATCAGGGCTATGTCGTGTAGATGATGGCCTAACAGGAGGCTTTAAAATTTTCTTTCTAGTGTCCTTCGTTTGGGAGAAAAATGCAAAGGTACAAGACAGCTTTTCCTTGCCAATATCTCTCTTTTGCAAAGAGCTGCGCATTGGAAAATTCAGGGCTATGTCGTGTAGATGATGGCATAACAGGAGGCTTTAAAATTTTCTTTCTTGTGTCCTTCGTTTGGGAGAAAAATGCAAAGGTACAAGACAGCTTTTCCTTGCCAATATCTCTCTTTTGCAAAGAGCTGTGCATTGGAAAATTCAGGGCTATATCGTGTAGATGATGGCCTAACAGGAGGCTTTAAAATTTTAATTCTAGTGTCCTTCGTTTGGGAGAAAAATGCAAAGGTACAAGACAGCTTTTCCTTGCCAATATCTCTCTTTTGCAAAGAGCTACGCATTGGAAAATTCAGGGCTATGTCGTGTAGATGATGGCCTAACAGGAGGCTTTAAAATTTTAATTCTAGTGTCCTTCGTTTGGGAGAAAAATGCAAAGGTACAAGACAGCTTTTCCTTGCCAATATCTCTCTTTTGCAAAGAGCTGCGCATTGGAAAATTCAGGGCTATGTCGTGTAGATGATGGCCTAACAGGAGGCTTTAAAATTTTCTTTCTAGTGTCCTTCGTTTGGGAGAAAAATGCAATGGTACAAGACAGCTTTTCCTTGCCAATATCTCTCTTTTGCAAAGAGCTACGCATTGGAAAATTCAGGGCTATGTCGTGTAGATGATGGCCTAACAGGAGGCTTTAAAATTTTCTTTCTAGTGTCCTTCGTTTGGGAGAAAAATGCAATGGTACAAGACAGCTTTTCCTTGCCAATATCTCTCTTTTGCAAAGAGCTGCGCATTGGAAAATTCAGGGCTATGTCGTGTAGATGATGGCCTAACAGGAGGCTTTAAAATTTTCATTCTAGTGTCCTTCGTTTGGGAGAAAAATGCAATGGTACAAGACAGCTTTTCCTTGCCAATATCTCTCTTTTGCAAAGAGCTGCGCATTGGAAAATTCAGGGCTATGTCGTGTAGATGATGGCCTAACAGGAGGCTTTAAAATTTCAATTCTAGTGTCCTTCGTTTGGGAGAAAAATGCAAAGGTACAAGACAGCTTTTCCTTGCCAATATCTCTCTTTTGCAAAGAGCTGTGCATTGGAAAATTCAGGGCTATGTCGTGTAGATGATGGCCTAACAGGAGGCTTTAAAATTTTAATTCTTGTGTCCTTCGTTTGGGAGAAAAATGCAAAGGTACAAGACAGCTTTTCCTTGCCAATATCTCTCTTTTGCAAAGAGCTACGCATTGGAAAATTCAGGGCTATGTCGTGTAGATGATGGCCTAACAGGAGGCTTTAAAATTTTAATTCTAGTGTCCTTCGTTTGGGAGAAAAATGCAAAGGTACAAGACAGCTTTTCCTTGCCAATATCTCTCTTTTGCAAAGAGCTGCGCATTGGAAAATTCAGGGCTATGTCGTGTAGATGATGGCCTAACAGGAGGCTTTAAAATTTTCTTTCTAGTGTCCTTCGTTTGGGAGAAAAATGCAATGGTACAAGACAGCTTTTCCTTGCCAATATCTCTCTTTTGCAAAGAGCTACGCATTGGAAAATTCAGGGCTATGTCGTGTAGATGATGGCCTAACAGGAGGCTTTAAAATTTTCTTTCTAGTGTCCTTCGTTTGGGAGAAAAATGCAATGGTACAAGACAGCTTTTCCTTGCCAATATCTCTCTTTTGCAAAGAGCTGCGCATTGGAAAATTCAGGGCTATGTCGTGTAGATGATGGCCTAACAGGAGGCTTTAAAATTTTCATTCTAGTGTCCTTCGTTTGGGAGAAAAATGCAATGGTACAAGACAGCTTTTCCTTGCCAATATCTCTCTTTTGCAAAGAGCTGCGCATTGGAAAATTCAGGGCTATGTCGTGTAGATGATGGCCTAACAGGAGGCTTTAAAATTTCAATTCTAGTGTCCTTCGTTTGGGAGAAAAATGCAAAGGTACAAGACAGCTTTTCCTTGCCAATATCTCTCTTTTGCAAAGAGCTGCGCATTGGAAAATTCAGGGCTATGTCGTGTAGATGATGGCCTAACAGGAGGCTTTAAAATTTTCTTTCTAGTGTCCTTCGTTTGGGAGAAAAATGCAATGGTACAAGACAGCTTTTCCTTGCCAATATCTCTCTTTTGCAAAGAGCTACGCATTGGAAAATTCAGGGCTATGTCGTGTAGATGATGGCCTAACAGGAGGCTTTAAAATTTTCTTTCTAGTGTCCTTCGTTTGGGAGAAAAATGCAATGGTACAAGACAGCTTTTCCTTGCCAATATCTCTCTTTTGCAAAGAGCTGCGCATTGGAAAATTCAGGGCTATGTCGTGTAGATGATGGCCTAACAGGAGGCTTTAAAATTTTCATTCTAGTGTCCTTCGTTTGGGAGAAAAATGCAATGGTACAAGACAGCTTTTCCTTGCCAATATCTCTCTTTTGCAAAGAGCTGCGCATTGGAAAATTCAGGGCTATGTCGTGTAGATGATGGCCTAACAGGAGGCTTTAAAATTTCAATTCTAGTGTCCTTCGTTTGGGAGAAAAATGCAAAGGTACAAGACAGCTTTTCCTTGCCAATATCTCTCTTTTGCAAAGAGCTACGCATTGGAAAATTCAGGGCTATGTCGTGTAGATGATGGCCTAACAGGAGGCTTTAAAATTTTCTTTCTAGTGTCCTTCGTTTGGGAGAAAAATGCAATGGTACAAGACAGCTTTTCCTTGCCAATATCTCTCTTTTGCAAAGAGCTGCGCATTGGAAAATTCAGGGCTATGTCGTGTAGATGATGGCTTAACAGGAGGCTTTAAAATTTTCTTTCTAGTGTCCTGCGTTTGGGAGAAAAATGCAATGGTACAAGACAGCTTTTCCTTGCCAATATCTCTCTTTTGCAAAGAGCTGCGCATTGGAAAAATCAGGGCTATGTCGTGTAGATGATGGCCTAACAGGAGGCTTTAAAATTTTCTTTCTAGTGTCCTTCGTTTGGGAGAAAAATGCAAAGGTACAAGACAGCTTTTCCTTGCCAATATCTCTCTTTTGCAAAGAGCTGCGCATTGGAAAATTCAGGGCTATGTCGTGTAGATGATGGCCTAACAGGAGGCTTTAAAATTTTCTTTCTAGTGTCCTTCGTTTGGGAGAAAAATGCAATGGTACAAGACAGCTTTTCCTTGCCAATATCTCTCTTTTGCAAAGAGCTGCGCATTGGAAAAATCAGGGCTATGTCGTGTAGATGATGGCCTAACAGGAGGCTTTAAAATTTTCTTTCTAGTGTCCTTCGTTTGGGAGAAAAATGCAATGGTACAAGACAGCTTTTCCTTGCCAATATCTCTCTTTTGCAAAGAGCTGCGCATTGGAAAAATCAGGGCTATGTCGTGTAGATGATGGCCTAACAGGAGGCTTTAAAATTTTCTTTCTAGTGTCCTTCGTTTGGGAGAAAAATGCAAAGGTACAAGACAGCTTTTCCTTGCCAATATCTCTCTTTTGCAAAGAGCTACGCATTGGAAAACTCAGGGCTATGTCGTGTAGATGATGGCCTAACAGGAGGCTTTAAAAATTTTTTTCTAGTGTCCTTCGTTTGGGAGAAAAATGCAAAGATACAAGACAGCTTTTCCTTGCCAATATCTCTCTTTTGCAAAGAGCTGCGCATTGGAAAATTCAGGGCTATGTCGTGTAGATGATGGCCTAACAGGAGGCTTTAAAATTTTAATTCTAGTGTCCTTCGTTTGGGAGAAAAATGCAAAGGTACAAGACAGCTTTTCCTTGCCAATATCTCTCTTTTGCAAAGAGCTGCGCATTGGAAAATTCAGGGCTATGTCGTGTAGATGATGGCATAACAGGAGGCTTTAAAATTTTAATTCTAGTGTCCTTCGTTTGGGAGAAAAATGCAAAGGTACAAGACAGCTTTTCCTTGCCAATATCTCTCTTTTGCAAAGAGCTGCGCATTGGAAAATTCAGGGCTATGTCGTGTAGATGATGGCCTAACAGGAGGCTTTAACATTTTCTTTCTAGTGTCCTTCGTTTGGGAGAAAAATGCAATGGTACAAGACAGCTTTTCCTTGCCAATATCTCTCTTTTGCAAAGAGCTGCGCATTGGAAAATTCAGGGCTATGTCGTGTAGATGATGGCCTAACAGGAGGCTTTAAAATTTCAATTCTAGTGTCCTTCGTTTGGGAGAAAATTGCAAAGGTACAAGACAGCTTTTCCTTGCCAATATCTCTCTTTTGCAAAGAGCTACGCATTGGAAAATTCAGGGCTATGTCGTGTAGATGATGGCCTAACAGGAGGCTTTAAAATTTTCTTTCTAGTGTCCTTCGTTTGGGAGAAAAATGCAATGGTACAAGACAGCTTTTCCTTGCCAATATCTCTCTTTTGCAAAGAGCTGCGCATTGGAAAATTCAGGGCTATGTCGTGTAGATGATGTCTTAACAGGAGGCTTTAAAATTTTCTTTCTAGTGTCCTTCGTTTGGGAGAAAAATGCAATGGTACAAGACAGCTTTTCCTTGCCAATATCTCTCTTTTGCAAAGAGCTGCGCATTGGAAAAATCAGGGCTATGTCGTGTAGATGATGGCCTAACAGGAGGCTTTAAAATTTTCTTTCTAGTGTCCTTCGTTTGGGAGAAAAATGCAAAGGTACAAGACAGCTTTTCCTTGCCAATATCTCTCTTTTGCAAAGAGCTGCACATTGGAAAATTCAGGGCTATGTCGTGTAGATGATGGCCTAACAGGAGGCTTTAAAATTTTAATTCTAGTGTCCTTCGTTTGGGAGAAAAATGCAAAGGTACAAGACAGCTTTTCCTTGCCAATATCTCTCTTTTGCAAAGAGCTACGCATTGGAAAATTCAGGGCTATGTCGTGTAGATGATGGCCTAACAGGAGGCTTTAAAATTTTAATTCTAGTGTCCTTCGTTTGGGAGAAAAATGCAAAGGTACAAGACAGCTTTTCCTTGCCAATATCTCTCTTTTGCAAAGAGCTACGCATTGGAAAATTCAGGGCTATGTCGTGTAGATGATGGCCTAACAGGAGGCTTTAAAATTTTCTTTCTAGTGTCCTTCGTTTGGGAGAAAAATGCAATGGTACAAGACAGCTTTTCCTTGCCAATATCTCTCTTTTGCAAAGAGCTGCGCATTGGAAAAATCAGGGCTATGTCGTGTAGATGATGGCCTAACAGGAGGCTTTAAAATTTTCTTTCTAGTGTCCTTCGTTTGGGAGAAAAATGCAAAGGTACAAGACAGCTTTTCCTTGCCAATATCTCTCTTTTGCAAAGAGCTGCGCATTGGAAAATTCAGGGCTATGTCGTGTAGATGATGGCATAACAGGAGGCTTTAAAATTTTCTTTCTTGTGTCCTTCGTTTGGGAGAAAAATGCAAAGGTACAAGACAGCTTTTCCTTGCCAATATCTCTCTTTTGCAAAGAGCTGTGCATTGGAAAATTCAGGGCTATATCGTGTAGATGATGGCCTAACAGGAGGCTTTAAAATTTTAATTCTAGTGTCCTTCGTTTGGGAGAAAAATGCAAAGGTACAAGACAGCTTTTCCTTGCCAATATCTCTCTTTTGCAAAGAGCTACGCATTGGAAAATTCAGGGCTATGTCGTGTAGATGATGGCCTAACAGGAGGCTTTAAAATTTTAATTCTAGTGTCCTTCGTTTGGGAGAAAAATGCAAAGGTACAAGACAGCTTTTCCTTGCTAATATCTCTCTTTTGCAAAGAGCTGCGCATTGGAAAAATCAGGGCTATGTCGTGTAGATGATGGCCTAACAGGAGGCTTTAAAATTTTCTTTCTAGTGTCCTTCGTTTGGGAGAAAAATGCAATGGTACAAGACAGCTTTTCCTTGCTAATATCTCTCTTTTGCAAAGAGCTGCGCATTGGAAAAATCAGGGCTATGTCGTGTAGATGATGGCCTAACAGGAGGCTTTAAAATTTTCTTTCTAGTGTCCTTCGTTTGGGAGAAAAATGCAAAGGTACAAGACAGCTTTTCCTTGCCAATATCTCTCTTTTGCAAAGAGCTACGCATTGGAAACTCAGGGCTATGTCGTGTAGATGATGGCCTAACAGGAGGCTTTAAAATTTTCTTTCTAGTGTCCTTCGTTTGGGAGAAAAATGCAAAGGTACAAGACAGCTTTTCCTTGCCAATATCTCTCTTTTGCAAAGAGCTGCGCATTGGAAAATTCAGGGCTATGTCGTGTAGATGATGGCATAACAGGAGGCTTTAAAATTTTAATTCTAGTGTCCTTCGTTTGGGAGAAAAATGCAAAGGTACAAGACAGCTTTTCCTTGCCAATATCTCTCTTTTGCAAAGAGCTACGCATTGGAAAATTCAGGGCTATGTCGTGTAGATGATGGCCTAACAGGAGGCTTTAAAATTTTAATTCTAGTGTCCTTCGTTTGGGAGAAAAATGCAAAGGTACAAGACAGCTTTTCCTTGCCAATATCTCTCTTTTGCAAAGAGCTGCGCATTGGAAAATTCAGGGCTATGTCGTGTAGATGATGGCCTAACAGGAGGCTTTAAAATTTTCTTTCTAGTGTCCTTCGTTTGGGAGAAAAATGCAATGGTACAAGACAGCTTTTCCTTGCCAATATCTCTCTTTTGCAAAGAGCTACGCATTGGAAAATTCAGGGCTATGTCGTGTAGATGATGGCCTAACAGGAGGCTTTAAAATTTTCTTTCTAGTGTCCTTCGTTTGGGAGAAAAATGCAATGGTACAAGACAGCTTTTCCTTGCCAATATCTCTCTTTTGCAAAGAGCTGCGCATTGGAAAATTCAGGGCTATGTCGTGTAGATGATGGCCTAACAGGAGGCTTTAAAATTTTCATTCTAGTGTCCTTCGTTTGGGAGAAAAATGCAATGGTACAAGACAGCTTTTCCTTGCCAATATCTCTCTTTTGCAAAGAGCTGCGCATTGGAAAATTCAGGGCTATGTCGTGTAGATGATGGCCTAACAGGAGGCTTTAAAATTTCAATTCTAGTGTCCTTCGTTTGGGAGAAAAATGCAAAGGTACAAGACAGCTTTTCCTTGCCAATATCTCTCTTTTGCAAAGAGCTGTGCATTGGAAAATTCAGGGCTATGTCGTGTAGATGATGGCCTAACAGGAGGCTTTAAAATTTTAATTCTTGTGTCCTTCGTTTGGGAGAAAAATGCAAAGGTACAAGACAGCTTTTCCTTGCCAATATCTCTCTTTTGCAAAGAGCTACGCATTGGAAAATTCAGGGCTATGTCGTGTAGATGATGGCCTAACAGGAGGCTTTAAAATTTTAATTCTAGTGTCCTTCGTTTGGGAGAAAAATGCAAAGGTACAAGACAGCTTTTCCTTGCCAATATCTCTCTTTTGCAAAGAGCTGCGCATTGGAAAATTCAGGGCTATGTCGTGTAGATGATGGCCTAACAGGAGGCTTTAAAATTTTCTTTCTAGTGTCCTTCGTTTGGGAGAAAAATGCAATGGTACAAGACAGCTTTTCCTTGCCAATATCTCTCTTTTGCAAAGAGCTACGCATTGGAAAATTCAGGGCTATGTCGTGTAGATGATGGCCTAACAGGAGGCTTTAAAATTTTCTTTCTAGTGTCCTTCGTTTGGGAGAAAAATGCAATGGTACAAGACAGCTTTTCCTTGCCAATATCTCTCTTTTGCAAAGAGCTGCGCATTGGAAAATTCAGGGCTATGTCGTGTAGATGATGGCCTAACAGGAGGCTTTAAAATTTTCATTCTAGTGTCCTTCGTTTGGGAGAAAAATGCAATGGTACAAGACAGCTTTTCCTTGCCAATATCTCTCTTTTGCAAAGAGCTGCGCATTGGAAAATTCAGGGCTATGTCGTGTAGATGATGGCCTAACAGGAGGCTTTAAAATTTCAATTCTAGTGTCCTTCGTTTGGGAGAAAAATGCAAAGGTACAAGACAGCTTTTCCTTGCCAATATCTCTCTTTTGCAAAGAGCTGCGCATTGGAAAATTCAGGGCTATGTCGTGTAGATGATGGCCTAACAGGAGGCTTTAAAATTTTCTTTCTAGTGTCCTTCGTTTGGGAGAAAAATGCAATGGTACAAGACAGCTTTTCCTTGCCAATATCTCTCTTTTGCAAAGAGCTACGCATTGGAAAATTCAGGGCTATGTCGTGTAGATGATGGCCTAACAGGAGGCTTTAAAATTTTCTTTCTAGTGTCCTTCGTTTGGGAGAAAAATGCAATGGTACAAGACAGCTTTTCCTTGCCAATATCTCTCTTTTGCAAAGAGCTGCGCATTGGAAAATTCAGGGCTATGTCGTGTAGATGATGGCCTAACAGGAGGCTTTAAAATTTTCATTCTAGTGTCCTTCGTTTGGGAGAAAAATGCAATGGTACAAGACAGCTTTTCCTTGCCAATATCTCTCTTTTGCAAAGAGCTGCGCATTGGAAAATTCAGGGCTATGTCGTGTAGATGATGGCCTAACAGGAGGCTTTAAAATTTCAATTCTAGTGTCCTTCGTTTGGGAGAAAAATGCAAAGGTACAAGACAGCTTTTCCTTGCCAATATCTCTCTTTTGCAAAGAGCTACGCATTGGAAAATTCAGGGCTATGTCGTGTAGATGATGGCCTAACAGGAGGCTTTAAAATTTTCTTTCTAGTGTCCTTCGTTTGGGAGAAAAATGCAATGGTACAAGACAGCTTTTCCTTGCCAATATCTCTCTTTTGCAAAGAGCTGCGCATTGGAAAATTCAGGGCTATGTCGTGTAGATGATGGCTTAACAGGAGGCTTTAAAATTTTCTTTCTAGTGTCCTGCGTTTGGGAGAAAAATGCAATGGTACAAGACAGCTTTTCCTTGCCAATATCTCTCTTTTGCAAAGAGCTGCGCATTGGAAAAATCAGGGCTATGTCGTGTAGATGATGGCCTAACAGGAGGCTTTAAAATTTTCTTTCTAGTGTCCTTCGTTTGGGAGAAAAATGCAAAGGTACAAGACAGCTTTTCCTTGCCAATATCTCTCTTTTGCAAAGAGCTGCGCATTGGAAAATTCAGGGCTATGTCGTGTAGATGATGGCCTAACAGGAGGCTTTAAAATTTTCTTTCTAGTGTCCTTCGTTTGGGAGAAAAATGCAATGGTACAAGACAGCTTTTCCTTGCCAATATCTCTCTTTTGCAAAGAGCTGCGCATTGGAAAAATCAGGGCTATGTCGTGTAGATGATGGCCTAACAGGAGGCTTTAAAATTTTCTTTCTAGTGTCCTTCGTTTGGGAGAAAAATGCAATGGTACAAGACAGCTTTTCCTTGCCAATATCTCTCTTTTGCAAAGAGCTGCGCATTGGAAAAATCAGGGCTATGTCGTGTAGATGATGGCCTAACAGGAGGCTTTAAAATTTTCTTTCTAGTGTCCTTCGTTTGGGAGAAAAATGCAAAGGTACAAGACAGCTTTTCCTTGCCAATATCTCTCTTTTGCAAAGAGCTACGCATTGGAAAACTCAGGGCTATGTCGTGTAGATGATGGCCTAACAGGAGGCTTTAAAAAATTTTTTCTAGTGTCCTTCGTTTGGGAGAAAAATGCAAAGATACAAGACAGCTTTTCCTTGCCAATATCTCTCTTTTGCAAAGAGCTGCGCATTGGAAAATTCAGGGCTATGTCGTGTAGATGATGGCCTAACAGGAGGCTTTAAAATTTTAATTCTAGTGTCCTTCGTTTGGGAGAAAAATGCAAAGGTACAAGACAGCTTTTCCTTGCCAATATCTCTCTTTTGCAAAGAGCTGCGCATTGGAAAATTCAGGGCTATGTCGTGTAGATGATGGCATAACAGGAGGCTTTAAAATTTTAATTCTAGTGTCCTTCGTTTGGGAGAAAAATGCAAAGGTACAAGACAGCTTTTCCTTGCCAATATCTCTCTTTTGCAAAGAGCTGCGCATTGGAAAATTCAGGGCTATGTCGTGTAGATGATGGCCTAACAGGAGGCTTTAACATTTTCTTTCTAGTGTCCTTCGTTTGGGAGAAAAATGCAATGGTACAAGACAGCTTTTCCTTGCCAATATCTCTCTTTTGCAAAGAGCTGCGCATTGGAAAATTCAGGGCTATGTCGTGTAGATGATGGCCTAACAGGAGGCTTTAAAATTTCAATTCTAGTGTCCTTCGTTTGGGAGAAAATTGCAAAGGTACAAGACAGCTTTTCCTTGCCAATATCTCTCTTTTGCAAAGAGCTACGCATTGGAAAATTCAGGGCTATGTCGTGTAGATGATGGCCTAACAGGAGGCTTTAAAATTTTCTTTCTAGTGTCCTTCGTTTGGGAGAAAAATGCAATGGTACAAGACAGCTTTTCCTTGCCAATATCTCTCTTTTGCAAAGAGCTGCGCATTGGAAAATTCAGGGCTATGTCGTGTAGATGATGTCTTAACAGGAGGCTTTAAAATTTTCTTTCTAGTGTCCTTCGTTTGGGAGAAAAATGCAATGGTACAAGACAGCTTTTCCTTGCCAATATCTCTCTTTTGCAAAGAGCTGCGCATTGGAAAAATCAGGGCTATGTCGTGTAGATGATGGCCTAACAGGAGGCTTTAAAATTTTCTTTCTAGTGTCCTTCGTTTGGGAGAAAAATGCAAAGGTACAAGACAGCTTTTCCTTGCCAATATCTCTCTTTTGCAAAGAGCTGCACATTGGAAAATTCAGGGCTATGTCGTGTAGATGATGGCCTAACAGGAGGCTTTAAAATTTTAATTCTAGTGTCCTTCGTTTGGGAGAAAAATGCAAAGGTACAAGACAGCTTTTCCTTGCCAATATCTCTCTTTTGCAAAGAGCTACGCATTGGAAAATTCAGGGCTATGTCGTGTAGATGATGGCCTAACAGGAGGCTTTAAAATTTTAATTCTAGTGTCCTTCGTTTGGGAGAAAAATGCAAAGGTACAAGACAGCTTTTCCTTGCCAATATCTCTCTTTTGCAAAGAGCTACGCATTGGAAAATTCAGGGCTATGTCGTGTAGATGATGGCCTAACAGGAGGCTTTAAAATTTTCTTTCTAGTGTCCTTCGTTTGGGAGAAAAATGCAATGGTACAAGACAGCTTTTCCTTGCCAATATCTCTCTTTTGCAAAGAGCTGCGCATTGGAAAAATCAGGGCTATGTCGTGTAGATGATGGCCTAACAGGAGGCTTTAAAATTTTCTTTCTAGTGTCCTTCGTTTGGGAGAAAAATGCAAAGGTACAAGACAGCTTTTCCTTGCCAATATCTCTCTTTTGCAAAGAGCTGCGCATTGGAAAATTCAGGGCTATGTCGTGTAGATGATGGCATAACAGGAGGCTTTAAAATTTTCTTTCTTGTGTCCTTCGTTTGGGAGAAAAATGCAAAGGTACAAGACAGCTTTTCCTTGCCAATATCTCTCTTTTGCAAAGAGCTGTGCATTGGAAAATTCAGGGCTATATCGTGTAGATGATGGCCTAACAGGAGGCTTTAAAATTTTAATTCTAGTGTCCTTCGTTTGGGAGAAAAATGCAAAGGTACAAGACAGCTTTTCCTTGCCAATATCTCTCTTTTGCAAAGAGCTACGCATTGGAAAATTCAGGGCTATGTCGTGTAGATGATGGCCTAACAGGAGGCTTTAAAATTTTAATTCTAGTGTCCTTCGTTTGGGAGAAAAATGCAAAGGTACAAGACAGCTTTTCCTTGCTAATATCTCTCTTTTGCAAAGAGCTGCGCATTGGAAAAATCAGGGCTATGTCGTGTAGATGATGGCCTAACAGGAGGCTTTAAAATTTTCTTTCTAGTGTCCTTCGTTTGGGAGAAAAATGCAATGGTACAAGACAGCTTTTCCTTGCTAATATCTCTCTTTTGCAAAGAGCTGCGCATTGGAAAAATCAGGGCTATGTCGTGTAGATGATGGCCTAACAGGAGGCTTTAAAATTTTCTTTCTAGTGTCCTTCGTTTGGGAGAAAAATGCAAAGGTACAAGACAGCTTTTCCTTGCCAATATCTCTCTTTTGCAAAGAGCTACGCATTGGAAACTCAGGGCTATGTCGTGTAGATGATGGCCTAACAGGAGGCTTTAAAATTTTCTTTCTAGTGTCCTTCGTTTGGGAGAAAAATGCAAAGGTACAAGACAGCTTTTCCTTGCCAATATCTCTCTTTTGCAAAGAGCTGCGCATTGGAAAATTCAGGGCTATGTCGTGTAGATGATGGCATAACAGGAGGCTTTAAAATTTTAATTCTAGTGTCCTTCGTTTGGGAGAAAAATGCAAAGGTACAAGACAGCTTTTCCTTGCCAATATCTCTCTTTTGCAAAGAGCTGCGCATTGGAAAATTCAGAGCTATGTCGTGTAGATGATGGCCTAACAGGAGGCTTTAAAATTTTAATTCTAGTGCCCTTCGTTTGGGAGAAAAATGCAAAGGTACAAGACAGCTTTTCCTTGCCAATATCTCTCTTTTGCAAAGAGCTGCGCATTGGAAAATTCAGGGCTATGTCGTGTAGATGATGGCATAACAGGAGGCTTTAAAATTTTAATTCTAGTGTCCTTCGTTTGGGAGAAAAATGCAAAGGTACAAGACAGCTTTTCCTTGCCAATATCTCTCTTTTGCAAAGAGCTGCGCATTGGAAAATTCAGGGCTATGTCGTGTAGATGATGGCCTAACAGGAGGCTTTAAAATTTTCTTTCTAGTGTCCTTCGTTTGGGAGAAAAATGCAATGGTACAAGACAGCTTTTCCTTGCCAATATCTCTCTTTTGCAAAGAGCTGCGCATTGGAAAATTCAGGGCTATGTCGTGTAGATGATGGCCTAACAGGAGGCTTTTAAATTTTAATTCTAGTGTCCTTCGTTTGGGAGAAAAATGCAAAGGTACAAGACAGCTTTTCCTTGCCAATATCTCTCTTTTGCAAAGAGCTACGCATTGGAAAATTCAGGGCTATGTCGTGTAGATGATGGCCTAACAGGAGGCTTTAAAATTTTAATTCTAGTGTCCTTCGTTTGGGAGAAAAATGCAAAGGTACAAGACAGCTTTTCCTTGCCAATATCTCTCTTTTGCAAAGAGCTACGCATTGGAAAATTCAGGGCTATGTCGTGTAGATGATTGCCTAACAGGAGGCTTTAAAATTTTAATTCTAGTGTCCTTCGTTTGGGAGAAAAATGCAAAGGTACAAGACAGCTTTTCCTTGCCAATATCTCTCTTTTGCAAAGAGCTGCGCATTGGAAAATTCAGGGCTATGTCGTGTAGATGATGGCCTAACAGGAGGCTTTAAAATTTTCTTTCTAGTGTCCTTCGTTTGGGAGAAAAATGCAAAGGTACAAGACAGCTTTTCCTTGCCAATATCTCTCTTTTGCAAAGAGCTGCGCATTGGAAAATTCAGGGCTATGTCGTGTAGATGATGGCCTAACAGGAGGCTTTAAAATTTTCTTTCTAGTGTCCTTCGTTTGGGAGAAAAATGCAATGGTACAAGACAGCTTTTCCTTGCCAATATCTCTCTTTTGCAAAGAGCTGCGCATTGGAAAAATCAGGGCTATGTCGTGTAGATGATGGCCTAACAGGAGGCTTTAAAATTTTCTTTCTAGTGTCCTTCGTTTGGGAGAAAAATGCAAAGGTACAAGACAGCTTTTCCTTGCCAATATCTCTCTTTTGCAAAGAGCTGCGCATTGGAAAATTCAGGGCTATGTCGTGTAGATGATGGCCTAACAGGAGGCTTTAAAATTTTCTTTCTAGTGTCCTTCGTTTGGGAGAAAAATGCAAAGGTACAAGACAGCTTTTCCTTGCCAATATCTCTCTTTTGCAAAGAGCTACGCATTGGAAAATTCAGGGCTATGTCGTGTAGATGATGGCCTAACAGGAGGCTTTAAAATTTTAATTCTAGTGTCCTTCGTTTGGGAGAAAAATGCAAAGGTACAAGACAGCTTTTCCTTGCCAATATCTCTCTTTTGCAAAGAGCTGCGCATTGGAAAATTCAGGGCTATGTCGTGTAGATGATGGCCTAACAGGAGGCTTTAAAATTTTCTTTCTAGTGTCCTTCGTTTGGGAGAAAAATGCAATGGTACAAGACAGCTTTTCCTTGCCAATATCTCTCTTTTGCAAAGAGCTACGCATTGGAAAATTCAGGGCTATGTCGTGTAGATGATTGCCTAACAGGAGGCTTTAAAATTTTCTTTCTAGTGTCCTTCGTTTGGGAGAAAAATGCAATGGTACAAGACAGCTTTTCCTTGCCAATATCTCTCTTTTGCAAAGAGCTGCGCATTGGAAAATTCAGGGCTATGTCGTGTAGATGATGGCCTAACAGGAGGCTTTAAAATTTTCTTTCTAGTGTCCTTCGTTTGGGAGAAAAATGCAATGGTACAAGACAGCTTTTCCTTGCCAATATCTCTCTTTTGCAAAGAGCTGCGCATTGGAAAATTCAGGGCTATGTCGTGTAGATGATGGCCTAACAGGAGGCTTTAAAATTTCAATTCTAGTGTCCTTCGTTTGGGAGAAAAATGCAAAGGTACAAGACAGCTTTTCCTTGCCAATATCTCTCTTTTGCAAAGAGCTACGCATTGGAAAATTAAGGGCTATGTCGTGTAGATGATGGCCTAACAGGAGGCTTTAAAATTTTCTTTCTAGTGTCCTTCGTTTGGGAGAAAAATGCAATGGTACAAGACAGCTTTTCCTTGCCAATATCTCTCTTTTGCAAAGAGCTGCGCATTGGAAAATTCAGGGCTATGTCGTGTAGATGATGGCTTAACAGGAGGCTTTAAAATTTTCTTTCTAGTGTCCTTCGTTTGGGAGAAAAATGCAATGGTACAAGACAGCTTTTCCTTGCCAATATCTCTCTTTTGCAAAGAGCTGCGCATTGGAAAAATCAGGGCTATGTCGTGTAGATGATGGCCTAACAGGAGGCTTTAAAATTTTCTTTCTAGTGTCCTTCGTTTAGGAGAAAAATGCAAAGGTACAAGACAGCTTTTCCTTGCCAATATCTCTCTTTTGCAAAGAGCTACGCATTGGAAAACTCAGGGCTATGTCGTGTAGATGATGGCCTAACAGGAGGCTTTAAAATTTTCTTTCTAGTGTCCTTCGTTTGGGAGAAAAATGCAAAGGTACAAGACAGCTTTTCCTTGCCAATATCTCTCTTTTGCAAAGAGCTGCGCATTGGAAAATACAGGGCTATGTCGTGTAGATGATGGCATAACAGGAGGCTTTAAAATTTTAATTCTAGTGTCCTTCGTTTGGGAGAAAAATGCAAAGGTACAAGACAGCTTTTCCTTGCCAATATCTCTCTTTTGCAAAGAGCTGCGCATTGGAAAATTCAGGGCTATGTCGTGTAGATGATGGCCTAACAGGAGGCTTTAAAATTTTAATTCTAGTGTCCTTCGTTTGGGAGAAAAATGCAAAGGTACAAGACAGCTTTTCCTTGCCAATATCTCTCTTTTGCAAAGAGCTGCGCATTGGAAAATTCAGGGCTATGTCGTGTAGATGATGGCCTAACAGGAGGCTTTAAAATTTTCTTTCTAGTGTCCTTCGTTTGGGAGAAAAATGCAAAGGTACAAGACAGCTTTTCCTTGCCAATATCTCTCTTTTGCAAAGAGCTACGCATTGGAAAATTCAGGGCTATGTCGTGTAGATGATGGCCTAACAGGAGGCTTTAAAATTTTCTTTCTAGTGTCCTTCGTTTGGGAGAAAAATGCAAAGGTACAAGACAGCTTTTCCTTGCCAATATCTCTCTTTTGCAAAGAGCTGCGCATTGGAAAATTCAGGGCTATGTCGTGTAGATGATGGCCTAACAGGAGGCTTTAAAATTTTCTTTCTAGTGTCCTTCGTTTGGGAGAAAAATGCAAAGGTACAAGACAGCTTTTCCTTGCCAATATCTCTCTTTTGCAAAGAGCTGCGCATTGGAAAAATCAGGGCTATGTCGTGTAGATGATGGCCTAACAGGAGGCTTTAAAATTTTCTTTCTAGTGTCCTTCGTTTGGGAGAAAAATGCAATGGTACAAGACAGCTTTTCCTTGCCAATATCTCTCTTTTGCAAAGAGCTGCGCATTGGAAAATTCAGGGCTATGTCGTGTAGATGATGGCCTAACAGGAGGCTTTAAAATTTTCTTTCTAGTGTCCTTCGTTTGGGAGAAAAATGCAAAGGTACAAGACAGCTTTTCCTTGCCAATATCTCTCTTTTGCAAAGAGCTGCGCATTGGAAAAATCAGGGCTATGTCGTGTAGATGATGGCCTAACAGGAGGCTTTAAAATTTTCTTTCTAGTGTCCTTCGTTTGGGAGAAAAATGCAATGGTACAAGACAGCTTTTCCTTGCCAATATCTCTCTTTTGCAAAGAGCTGCGCATTGGAAAATTCAGGGCTATGTCGTGTAGATGATGGCCTAACAGGAGGCTTTAAAATTTTAATTCTAGTGTCCTTCGTTTGGGAGAAAAATGCAAAGGTACCTGACAGCTTTTCCTTGCCAATATCTCTCTTTTGCAAAGAGCTGCGCATTGGAAAATTCAGGGCTATGTCGTGTAGATGATGGCATAGCAGGAGGCTTTAAAATTTTAATTCTAGTGTCCTTCGTTTGGGAGAAAAATGCAAAGGTATAATACAGCTTTTCCTTGCCAATATCTCTCTTTTGCAAAGAGCTGCGCATTGGAAAATTCAGGGCTATGTCGTGTAGATGATGGCATAACAGGAGGCTTTAAAATTTTAATTCTAGTGTCCTTCGTTTGGGAGAAAAATGCAAAGGTTCAAGACAGCTTTTCCTTGCCAATATCTCTCTTTTGCAAAGAGCTGCGCATTGGAAAATTCAGGGCTATGTCGTGTAGATGATGGCCTAACAGGAGGCTTTAAAATTTTAATTCGTGTCCTTCGTTTGGGAGAAAAATGCAAAGGTACAAGACAGCTTTTCCTTGCCAATATCTCTCTTTTGCAAAGAGCTGCGCATTGGAAAATTCAGGGCTATGTCGTGTAGATGATGGCCTAACAGGAGGCTTTAAAATTTTCTTTCTAGTGTCCTTCGTTTGGGAGAAAAATGCAATGGTACAAGACAGCTTTTCCTTGCCAATATCTCTCTTTTGCAAAGAGCTGCGCATTGGAAAAATCAGGGCTATATCGTGTAGATGATGGCCTAACAGGAGGCTTTAAAATTTTCTTTCTAGTGTCCTTCGTTTGGGAGAAAAATGCAAAGGTACAAGACAGCTTTTCCTTGCCAATATCTCTCTTTTGCAAAGAGCTACGCATTGGAAAATTCGGGGCTATGTCGTGTAGATGATGGCCTAACAGGAGGCTTTAAAATTTTAATTCTAGTGTCCTTCGTTTGGGAGAAAAATGCAAAGGTACCTGACAGCTTTTCCTTGCCAATATCTCTCTTTTGCAAAGAGCTGCGCATTGGAAAATTCAGGGCTATGTCGTGTAGATGATGGCATAGCAGGAGGCTTTAAAATTTTAATTCTAGTGTCCTTCGTTTGGGAGAAAAATGCAAAGGTACAAGACAGCTTTTCCTTGCCAATATCTCTCTTTTGCAAAGAGCTGCGCATTGGAAAATTCAGGGCTATGTCGTGTAGATGATGGCCTAACAGGAGGCTTTAAAATTTTCTTTCTAGTGTCCTTCGTTTGGGAGAAAAATGCAATGGTACAAGACAGCTTTTCCTTGCCAATATCTCTCTTTTGCAAAGAGCTGCGCATTGGAAAAATCAGGGCTATATCGTGTAGATGATGGCCTAACAGGAGGCTTTAAAATTTTCTTTCTAGTGTCCTTCGTTTGGGAGAAAAATGCAAAGGTACAAGACAGCTTTTCCTTGCCAATATCTCTCTTTTGCAAAGAGCTACGCATTGGAAAATTCAGGGCTATGTCGTGTAGATGATGGCCTAACAGGAGGCTTTAAAATTTTAATTCTAGTGTCCTTCGTTTGGGAGAAAAATGCAAAGGTACCTGACAGCTTTTCCTTGCCAATATCTCTCTTTTGCAAAGAGCTGCGCATTGGAAAATTCAGGGCTATGTCGTGTAGATGATGGCATAGCAGGAGGCTTTAAAATTTTAATTCTAGTGTCCTTCGTTTGGGAGAAAAATGCAAAGGTATAAGACAGCTTTTCCTTGCCAATATCTCTCTTTTGCAAAGAGCTGCGCATTGGAAAATTCAGGGCTATGTCGTGTAGATGATGGCCTAACAGGAGGCTTTAAAATTTTCTTTCTAGTGTCCTTCGTTTGGGAGAAAAATGCAATGGTACAAGACAGCTTTTCCTTGCCAATATCTCTCTTTTGCAAAGAGCTGCGCATTGGAAAATTCAGGGCTATGTCGTGTAGATGATGGCCTAACAGGAGGCTTTAAAATTTTCTTTCTAGTGACCTTCGTTTGGGAGAAAAATGCAAAGGTACCTGACAGCTTTTCCTTGCCAATATCTCTCTTTTGCAAAGAGCTGCGCATTGGAAAATTCAGGGCTATGTCGTGTAGATGATGGCATAGCAGGAGGCTTTAAAATTTTAATTCTAGTGTCCTTCGTTTGGGAGAAAAATGCAAAGGTACAAGACAGCTTTTCCTTGCCAATATCTCTCTTTTGCAAAGAGCTGCGCATTGGAAAATTCAGGGCTATGTCGTGTAGATGATGGCATAACAGGAGGCTTTAAAATTTTAATTCTAGTGTCCTTCGTTTGGGAGAAAAATGCAAAGGTACAAGACAGCTTTTCCTTGCCAATATCTCTCTTTTGCAAAGAGCTGCGCATTGGAAAAATCAGGGCTATGTCGTGTAGATGATGGCCTAACAGGAGGCTTTAAAATTTTCTTTCTAGTGTCCTTCGTTTAGGAGAAAAATGCAAAGGTACAAGACAGCTTTTCCTTGCCAATATCTCTCTTTTGCAAAGAGCTACGCATTGGAAAACTCAGGGCTATGTCGTGTAGATGATGGCCTAACAGGAGGCTTTAAAATTTTCTTTCTAGTGTCCTTCGTTTGGGAGAAAAATGCAAAGGTACAAGACAGCTTTTCCTTGCCAATATCTCTCTTTTGCAAAGAGCTGCGCATTGGAAAATTCAGGGCTATGTCGTGTAGATGATGGCATAACAGGAGGCTTTAAAATTTTAATTCTAGTGTCCTTCGTTTGGGAGAAAAATGCAAAGGTACAAGACAGCTTTTCCTTGCCAATATCTCTCTTTTGCAAAGAGCTGCGCATTGGAAAATTCAGGGCTATGTCGTGTAGATGATGGCCTAACAGGAGGCTTTAAAATTTTAATTCTAGTGTCCTTCGTTTGGGAGAAAAATGCAAAGGTACAAGACAGCTTTTCCTTGCCAATATCTCTCTTGGGCAAAGAGCTGCGCATTGGAAAATTCAGGGCTATGTCGTGTAGATGATGGCCTAACAGGAGGCTTTAAAATTTTCTTTCTAGTGTCCTTCGTTTGGGAGAAAAATGCAAAGGTACAAGACAGCTTTTCCTTGCCAATATCTCTCTTTTGCAAAGAGCTACGCATTGGAAAATTCAGGGCTATGTCGTGTAGATGATGGCCTAACAGGAGGCTTTAAAATTTTCTTTCTAGTGTCCTTCGTTTGGGAGAAAAATGCAAAGGTACAAGACAGCTTTTCCTTGCCAATATCTCTCTTTTGCAAAGAGCTGCGCATTGGAAAATTCAGGGCTATGTCGTGTAGATGATGGCCTAACAGGAGGCTTTAAAATTTTCTTTCTAGTGTCCTTCGTTTGGGAGAAAAATGCAAAGGTACAAGACAGCTTTTCCTTGCCAATATCTCTCTTTTGCAAAGAGCTGCGCATTGGAAAATTCAGGGCTATGTCGTGTAGATGATGGCCTAACAGGAGGCTTTAAAATTTTCTTTCTAGTGACCTTCGTTTGGGAGAAAAATGCAAAGGTACAAGACAGCTTTTCCTTGCCAATATCTCTCTTTTGCAAAGAGCTGCGCATTGGAAAATTCAGGGCTATGTCGTGTAGATGATGGCCTAACAGGAGGCTTTAAAATTTTCTTTCTAGTGACCTTCGTTTGGGAGAAAAATGCAAAGGTACAAGACAGCTTTTCCTTGCCAATATCTCTCTTTTGCAAAGAGCTGCGCATTGGAAAATTCAGGGCTATGTCGTGTAGATGATGGCCTAACAGGAGGCTTTAAAATTTTAATTCTAGTGTCCTTCGTTTGGGAGAAAAATGCAAAGGTACCTGACAGCTTTTCCTTGCCAATATCTCTCTTTTGCAAAGAGCTGCGCATTGGAAAATTCAGGGCTATGTCGTGTAGATGATGGCATAGCAGGAGGCTTTAAAATTTTAATTCTAGTGTCCTTCGTTTGGGAGAAAAATGCAAAGGTACAAGACAGCTTTTCCTTGCCAATATCTCTCTTTTGCAAAGAGCTACGCATTGGAAAATTCAGGGCTATGTCGTGTAGATGATGGCCTAACAGGAGGCTTTAAAATTTTCTTTCTAGTGTCCTTCGTTTGGGAGAAAAATGCAATGGTACAAGACAGCTTTTCCTTGCCAATATCTCTCTTTTGCAAAGAGCTGCGCATTGGAAAATTCAGGGCTATGTCGTGTAGATGATGGCCTAACAGGAGGCTTTAAAATTTCCTTTCTAGTGTCCTTCGTTTGGGAGAAAAATGCAATGGTACAAGACAGCTTTTCCTTGCCAATATCTCTCTTTTGCAAAGAGCTGCGCATTGGAAAATTCAGGGCTATGTCGTGTAGATGATGGCCTAACAGGAGGCTTTAAAATTTCAATTCTAGTGTCCTTCGTTTGGGAGAAAAATGCAAAGGTACAAGACAGCTTTTCCTTGCCAATATCTCTCTTTTGCAAAGAGCTACGCATTGGAAAATTCAGGGCTATGTCGTGTAGATGATGGCCTAACAGGAGGCTTTAAAATTTTCTTTCTAGTGTCCTTCGTTTGGGAGAAAAATGCAATGGTACAAGACAGCTTTTCCTTGCCAATAGCTCTCTTTTGCAAAGAGCTGCGCATTGGAAAATTCAGGGCTATGTCGTGTAGATGATGGCTTAACAGGAGGCTTTAAAATTTTCTTTCTAGTGTCCTTCGTTTGGGAGAAAAATGCAATGGTACAAGACAGCTTTTCCTTGCCAATATCTCTCTTTTGCAAAGAGCTGCGCATTGGAAAAATCAGGGCTATGTCGTGTAGATGATGGCCTAACAGGAGGCTTTAAAATTTTCTTTCTAGTGTCCTTCGTTTGGGAGAAAAATGCAATGGTACAAGACAGCTTTTCCTTGCCAATATCTCTCTTTTGCAAAGAGCTGCGTATTGGAAAATTCAGGGCTATGTCGTGTAGATGATGGCCTAACAGGAGGCTTTAAAATTTTAATTCTAGTGTCCTTCGTTTGGGAGAAAAATGCAAAGGTACCTGACAGCTTTTCCTTGCCAATATCTCTCTTTTGCAAAGAGCTGCGCATTGGAAAATTCAGGGCTATGTCGTGTAGATGATGGCATAGCAGGAGGCTTTAAAATTTTAATTCTAGTGTCCTTCGTTTGGGAGAAAAATGCAAAGGTATAAGACAGCTTTTCCTTGCCAATATCTCTCTTTTGCAAAGAGCTGCGCATTGGAAAATTCAGGGCTATGTCGTGTAGATGATGGCATAACAGGAGGCTTTAAAATTTTAATTCTAGTGTCCTTCGTTTGGGAGAAAAATGCAAAGGTTCAAGACAGCTTTTCCTTGCCAATATCTCTCTTTTGCAAAGAGCTGCGCATTGGAAAATTCAGGGCTATGTCGTGTAGATGATGGCCTAACAGGAGGCTTTAAAATTTTAATTCGTGTCCTTCGTTTGGGAGAAAAATGCAAAGGTACAAGACAGCTTTTCCTTGCCAATATCTCTCTTTTGCAAAGAGCTGCGCATTGGAAAATTCAGGGCTATGTCGTGTAGATGATGGCCTAACAGGAGGCTTTAAAATTTTCTTTCTAGTGTCCTTCGTTTGGGAGAAAAATGCAATGGTACAAGACAGCTTTTCCTTGCCAATATCTCTCTTTTGCAAAGAGCTGCGCATTGGAAAAATCAGGGCTATATCGTGTAGATGATGGCCTAACAGGAGGCTTTAAAATTTTCTTTCTAGTGTCCTTCGTTTGGGAGAAAAATGCAAAGGTACAAGACAGCTTTTCCTTGCCAATATCTCTCTTTTGCAAAGAGCTACGCATTGGAAAATTCGGGGCTATGTCGTGTAGATGATGGCCTAACAGGAGGCTTTAAAATTTTAATTCTAGTGTCCTTCGTTTGGGAGAAAAATGCAAAGGTACCTGACAGCTTTTCCTTGCCAATATCTCTCTTTTGCAAAGAGCTGCGCATTGGAAAATTCAGGGCTATGTCGTGTAGATGATGGCATAGCAGGAGGCTTTAAAATTTTAATTCTAGTGTCCTTCGTTTGGGAGAAAAATGCAAAGGTACAAGACAGCTTTTCCTTGCCAATATCTCTCTTTTGCAAAGAGCTGCGCATTGGAAAATTCAGGGCTATGTCGTGTAGATGATGGCCTAACAGGAGGCTTTAAAATTTTCTTTCTAGTGTCCTTCGTTTGGGAGAAAAATGCAATGGTACAAGACAGCTTTTCCTTGCCAATATCTCTCTTTTGCAAAGAGCTGCGCATTGGAAAAATCAGGGCTATATCGTGTAGATGATGGCCTAACAGGAGGCTTTAAAATTTTCTTTCTAATGTCCTTCGTTTGGGAGAAAAATGCAAAGGTACAAGACTGCTTTTCCTTGCCAATATCTCTCTTTTGCAAAGAGCTACGCATTGGAAAATTCAGGGCTATGTCGTGTAGATGATGGCCTAACAGGAGGCTTTAAAATTTTAATTCTAGTGTCCTTCGTTTGGGAGAAAAATGCAAAGGTACCTGACAGCTTTTCCTTGCCAATATCTCTCTTTTGCAAAGAGCTGCGCATTGGAAAATTCAGGGCTATGTCGTGTAGATGATGGCATAGCAGGAGGCTTTAAAATTTTAATTCTAGTGTCCTTCGTTTGGGAGAAAAATGCAAAGGTATAAGACAGCTTTTCCTTGCCAATATCTCTCTTTTGCAAAGAGCTGCGCATTGGAAAATTCAGGGCTATGTCGTGTAGATGATGGCCTAACAGGAGGCTTTAAAATTTTCTTTCTAGTGTCCTTCGTTTGGGAGAAAAATGCAATGGTACAAGACAGCTTTTCCTTGCCAATATCTCTCTTTTGCAAAGAGCTGCGCATTGGAAAATTCAGGGCTATGTCGTGTAGATGATGGCCTAACAGGAGGCTTTAAAATTTTCTTTCTAGTGACCTTCGTTTGGGAGAAAAATGCAAAGGTACCTGACAGCTTTTCCTTGCCAATATCTCTCTTTTGCAAAGAGCTGCGCATTGGAAAATTCAGGGCTATGTCGTGTAGATGATGGCATAGCAGGAGGCTTTAAAATTTTAATTCTAGTGTCCTTCGTTTGGGAGAAAAATGCAAAGGTACAAGACAGCTTTTCCTTGCCAATATCTCTCTTTTGCAAAGAGCTGCGCATTGGAAAATTCAGGGCTATGTAGTGTAGATGATGGCATAACAGGAGGCTTTAAAATTTTAATTCTAGTGTCCTTCGTTTGGGAGAAAAATGCAAAGGTACAAGACAGCTTTTCCTTGCCAATATCTCTCTTTTGCAAAGAGCTGCGCATTGGAAAAATCAGGGCTATGTCGTGTAGATGATGGCCTAACAGGAGGCTTTAAAATTTTCTTTCTAGTGTCCTTTGTTTAGGAGAAAAATGCAAAGGTACAAGACAGCTTTTCCTTGCCAATATCTCTCTTTTGCAAAGAGCTACGCATTGGAAAACTCAGGGCTATGTCGTGTAGATGATGGCCTAACAGGAGGCTTTAAAATTTTCTTTCTAGTGTCCTTCGTTTGGGAGAAAAATGCAAAGGTACAAGACAGCTTTTCCTTGCCAATATCTCTCTTTTGCAAAGAGCTGCGCATTGGAAAATTCAGGGCTATGTCGTGTAGATGATGGCCTAACAGGAGGCTTTAAAATTTTAATTCTAGTGTCCTTCGTTTGGGAGAAAAATGCAAAGGTACAAGACAGCTTTTCCTTGCCAATATCTCTCTTGGGCAAAGAGCTGCGCATTGGAAAATTCAGGGCTATGTCGTGTAGATGATGGCCTAACAGGAGGCTTTAAAATTTTCTTTCTAGTGTCCTTCGTTTGGGAGAAAAATGCAAAGGTACAAGACAGCTTTTCCTTGCCAATATCTCTCTTTTGCAAAGAGCTACGCATTGGAAAATTCAGGGCTATGTCGTGTAGATGATGGCCTAACAGGAGGCTTTAAAATTTTCTTTCTAGTGTCCTTCGTTTGGGAGAAAAATGCAAAGGTACAAGACAGCTTTTCCTTGCCAATATCTCTCTTTTGCAAAGAGCTGCGCATTGGAAAATTCAGGGCTATGTCGTGTAGATGATGGCCTAACAGGAGGCTTTAAAATTTTCTTTCTAGTGTCCTTCGTTTGGGAGAAAAATGCAAAGGTACAAGACAGCTTTTCCTTGCCAATATCTCTCTTTTGCAAAGAGCTGCGCATTGGAAAATTCAGGGCTATGTCGTGTAGATGATGGCCTAACAGGAGGCTTTAAAATTTTCTTTCTAGTGACCTTCGTTTGGGAGAAAAATGCAAAGGTACAAGACAGCTTTTCCTTGCCAATATCTCTCTTTTGCAAAGAGCTGCGCATTGGAAAATTCAGGGCTATGTCGTGTAGATGATGGCCTAACAGGAGGCTTTAAAATTTTAATTCTAGTGTCCTTCGTTTGGGAGAAAAATGCAAAGGTACCTGACAGCTTTTCCTTGCCAATATCTCTCTTTTGCAAAGAGCTGCGCATTGGAAAATTCAGGGCTATGTCGTGTAGATGATGGCATAGCAGGAGGCTTTAAAATTTTAATTCTAGTGTCCTTCGTTTGGGAGAAAAATGCAAAGGTACAAGACAGCTTTTCCTTGCCAATATCTCTCTTTTGCAAAGAGCTATGCATTGGAAAATTCAGGGCTATGTCGTGTAGATGATGGCCTAACAGGAGGCTTTAAAATTTTCTTTCTAGTGTCCTTCGTTTGGGAGAAAAATGCAATGGTACAAGACAGCTTTTCCTTGCCAATATCTCTCTTTTGCAAAGAGCTGCGCATTGGAAAATTCAGGGCTATGTCGTGTAGATGATGGCCTAACAGGAGGCTTTAAAATTTTCTTTCTAGTGTCCTTCGTTTGGGAGAAAAATGCAATGGTACAAGACAGCTTTTCCTTGCCAATATCTCTCTTTTGCAAAGAGCTGCGCATTGGAAAATTCAGGGCTATGTCGTGTAGATGATGGCCTAACAGGAGGCTTTAAAATTTCCATTCTAGTGTCCTTCGTTTGGGAGAAAAATGCAAAGGTACAAGACAGCTTTTCCTTGCCAATATCTCTCTTTTGCAAAGAGCTGCGCATTGGAAAAATCAGGGCTATGTCGTGTAGATGATGGCCTAACAGGAGGCTTTAAAATTTTCTTTCTAGTGTCCTTCGTTTAGGAGAAAAATGCAAAGGTACAAGACAGCTTTTCCTTGCCAATATCTCTCTTTTGCAAAGAGCTACGCATTGGAAAACTCAGGGCTATGTCGTGTAGATGATGGCCTAACAGGAGGCTTTAAAATTTTCTTTCTAGTGTCCTTCGTTTGGGAGAAAAATGCAAAGGTACAAGACAGCTTTTCCTTGCCAATATCTCTCTTTTGCAAAGAGCTGCGCATTGGAAAATACAGGGCTATGTCGTGTAGATGATGGCATAACAGGAGGCTTTAAAATTTTAATTCTAGTGTCCTTCGTTTGGGAGAAAAATGCAAAGGTACAAGACAGCTTTTCCTTGCCAATATCTCTCTTTTGCAAAGAGCTGCGCATTGGAAAATTCAGGGCTATGTCGTGTAGATGATGGCCTAACAGGAGGCTTTAAAATTTTAATTCTAGTGTCCTTCGTTTGGGAGAAAAATGCAAAGGTACAAGACAGCTTTTCCTTGCCAATATCTCTCTTTTGCAAAGAGCTGCGCATTGGAAAATTCAGGGCTATGTCGTGTAGATGATGGCCTAACAGGAGGCTTTAAAATTTTCTTTCTAGTGTCCTTCGTTTGGGAGAAAAATGCAAAGGTACAAGACAGCTTTTCCTTGCCAATATCTCTCTTTTGCAAAGAGCTACGCATTGGAAAATTCAGGGCTATGTCGTGTAGATGATGGCCTAACAGGAGGCTTTAAAATTTTCTTTCTAGTGTCCTTCGTTTGGGAGAAAAATGCAAAGGTACAAGACAGCTTTTCCTTGCCAATATCTCTCTTTTGCAAAGAGCTGCGCATTGGAAAATTCAGGGCTATGTCGTGTAGATGATGGCCTAACAGGAGGCTTTAAAATTTTCTTTCTAGTGTCCTTCGTTTGGGAGAAAAATGCAAAGGTACAAGACAGCTTTTCCTTGCCAATATCTCTCTTTTGCAAAGAGCTGCGCATTGGAAAAATCAGGGCTATGTCGTGTAGATGATGGCCTAACAGGAGGCTTTAAAATTTTCTTTCTAGTGTCCTTCGTTTGGGAGAAAAATGCAATGGTACAAGACAGCTTTTCCTTGCCAATATCTCTCTTTTGCAAAGAGCTGCGCATTGGAAAATTCAGGGCTATGTCGTGTAGATGATGGCCTAACAGGAGGCTTTAAAATTTTCTTTCTAGTGTCCTTCGTTTGGGAGAAAAATGCAAAGGTACAAGACAGCTTTTCCTTGCCAATATCTCTCTTTTGCAAAGAGCTGCGCATTGGAAAAATCAGGGCTATGTCGTGTAGATGATGGCCTAACAGGAGGCTTTAAAATTTTCTTTCTAGTGTCCTTCGTTTGGGAGAAAAATGCAATGGTACAAGACAGCTTTTCCTTGCCAATATCTCTCTTTTGCAAAGAGCTGCGCATTGGAAAATTCAGGGCTATGTCGTGTAGATGATGGCCTAACAGGAGGCTTTAAAATTTTAATTCTAGTGTCCTTCGTTTGGGAGAAAAATGCAAAGGTACCTGACAGCTTTTCCTTGCCAATATCTCTCTTTTGCAAAGAGCTGCGCATTGGAAAATTCAGGGCTATGTCGTGTAGATGATGGCATAGCAGGAGGCTTTAAAATTTTAATTCTAGTGTCCTTCGTTTGGGAGAAAAATGCAAAGGTATAAGACAGCTTTTCCTTGCCAATATCTCTCTTTTGCAAAGAGCTGCGCATTGGAAAATTCAGGGCTATGTCGTGTAGATGATGGCATAACAGGAGGCTTTAAAATTTTAATTCTAGTGTCCTTCGTTTGGGAGAAAAATGCAAAGGTTCAAGACAGCTTTTCCTTGCCAATATCTCTCTTTTGCAAAGAGCTGCGCATTGGAAAATTCAGGGCTATGTCGTGTAGATGATGGCCTAACAGGAGGCTTTAAAATTTTAATTCGTGTCCTTCGTTTGGGAGAAAAATGCAAAGGTACAAGACAGCTTTTCCTTGCCAATATCTCTCTTTTGCAAAGAGCTGCGCATTGGAAAATTCAGGGCTATGTCGTGTAGATGATGGCCTAACAGGAGGCTTTAAAATTTTCTTTCTAGTGTCCTTCGTTTGGGAGAAAAATGCAATGGTACAAGACAGCTTTTCCTTGCCAATATCTCTCTTTTGCAAAGAGCTGCGCATTGGAAAAATCAGGGCTATATCGTGTAGATGATGGCCTAACAGGAGGCTTTAAAATTTTCTTTCTAGTGTCCTTCGTTTGGGAGAAAAATGCAAAGGTACAAGACAGCTTTTCCTTGCCAATATCTCTCTTTTGCAAAGAGCTACGCATTGGAAAATTCGGGGCTATGTCGTGTAGATGATGGCCTAACAGGAGGCTTTAAAATTTTAATTCTAGTGTCCTTCGTTTGGGAGAAAAATGCAAAGGTACCTGACAGCTTTTCCTTGCCAATATCTCTCTTTTGCAAAGAGCTGCGCATTGGAAAATTCAGGGCTATGTCGTGTAGATGATGGCATAGCAGGAGGCTTTAAAATTTTAATTCTAGTGTCCTTCGTTTGGGAGAAAAATGCAAAGGTACAAGACAGCTTTTCCTTGCCAATATCTCTCTTTTGCAAAGAGCTGCGCATTGGAAAACTCAGGGCTATGTCGTGTAGATGATGGCCTAACAGGAGGCTTTAAAATTTTCTTTCTAGTGTCCTTCGTTTGGGAGAAAAATGCAATGGTACAAGACAGCTTTTCCTTGCCAATATCTCTCTTTTGCAAAGAGCTGCGCATTGGAAAAATCAGGGCTATATCGTGTAGATGATGGCCTAACAGGAGGCTTTAAAATTTTAATTCTAGTGTCCTTCGTTTGGGAGAAAAATGCAAAGGTACCTGACAGCTTTTCCTTGCCAATATCTCTCTTTTGCAAAGAGCTGCGCATTGGAAAATTCAGGGCTATGTCGTGTAGATGATGGCATAGCAGGAGGCTTTAAAATTTTAATTCTAGTGTCCTTCGTTTGGGAGAAAAATGCAAAGGTATAAGACAGCTTTTCCTTGCCAATATCTCTCTTTTGCAAAGAGCTGCGCATTGGAAAATTCAGGGCTATGTCGTGTAGATGATGGCCTAACAGGAGGCTTTAAAATTTTCTTTCTAGTGTCCTTCGTTTGGGAGAAAAATGCAATGGTACAAGACAGCTTTTCCTTGCCAATATCTCTCTTTTGCAAAGAGCTGCGCATTGGAAAATTCAGGGCTATGTCGTGTAGATGATGGCCTAACAGGAGGCTTTAAAATTTTCTTTCTAGTGACCTTCGTTTGGGAGAAAAATGCAAAGGTACCTGACAGCTTTTCCTTGCCAATATCTCTCTTTTGCAAAGAGCTGCGCATTGGAAAATTCAGGGCTATGTCGTGTAGATGATGGCATAGCAGGAGGCTTTAAAATTTTAATTCTAGTGTCCTTCGTTTGGGAGAAAAATGCAAAGGTACAAGACAGCTTTTCCTTGCCAATATCTCTCTTTTGCAAAGAGCTGCGCATTGGAAAATTCAGGGCTATGTCGTGTAGATGATGGCATAACAGGAAGCTTTAAAATTTTAATTCTAGTGTCCTTCGTTTGGGAGAAAAATGCAAAGGTACAAGACAGCTTTTCCTTGCCAATATCTCTCTTTTGCAAAGAGCTGCGCATTGGAAAAATCAGGGCTATGTCGTGTAGATGATGGCCTAACAGGAGGCTTTAAAATTTTCTTTCTAGTGTCCTTCGTTTAGGAGAAAAATGCAAAGGTACAAGACAGCTTTTCCTTGCCAATATCTCTCTTTTGCAAAGAGCTACGCATTGGAAAACTCAGGGCTATGTCGTGTAGATGATGGCCTAACAGGAGGCTTTAAAATTTTCTTTCTAGTGTCCTTCGTTTGGGAGAAAAATGCAAAGGTACAAGACAGCTTTTCCTTGCCAATATCTCTCTTTTGCAAAGAGCTGCGCATTGGAAAATTCAGGGCTATGTCGTGTAGATGATGGCATAACAGGAGGCTTTAAAATTTTAATTCTAGTGTCCTTCGTTTGGGAGAAAAATGCAAAGGTACAAGACAGCTTTTCCTTGCCAATATCTCTCTTTTGCAAAGAGCTGCGCATTGGAAAATTCAGGGCTATGTCGTGTAGATGATGGCATAGCAGGAGGCTTTAAAATTTTAATTCTAGTGTCCTTCGTTTGGGAGAAAAATGCAAAGGTACAAGACAGCTTTTCCTTGCCAATATCTCTCTTTTGCAAAGAGCTACGCATTGGAAAATTCAGGGCTATGTCGTGTAGATGATGGCCTAACAGGAGGCTTTAAAATTTTCT